>NC_057722.1:82821486-82840079 GCF_004010195.1 Chiloscyllium plagiosum | reverse complement strand
GAGAGAAGAAGGTTGAGAGGTGACTTAATTGAGACAAATAAGATAATCAGAGGGTTAGATAGGGTGGACAGGGAGAGCCTTTTTTTTCAAGTATGGTGACGGCGAGCACGAGGGGGCATAGCATTAAATTGAGGGGTGATAGATTTCACAAATGTCAGAGGAAATTTCTTTACTCAGTATTATGGGTATGGAATGCTTTGCCTGCAACGGTAGTAGATTTGCCAACTTTAAGTACATTTAAGTCGTCATTGGACAAGCATATAGACGTACATGGAATAGTGTAGGTTAGATGGGCTTCAGATTGATATGACAGGTTGGTGCAACATCGAGGGCCGAAGGGCCTGTACTGCGCTATAATGTTCTATGTTCTATGATATCTATGCTTCAGGCGGGATAGAGAGGGAGGTAAAAGGGGTGGAGGAGTTGCATTACTGGTCAGAGAGGATATCACAGGACTCGAGCAGTGAGGAATATGGGCAGAGCTCAGAAATAGGAAGGGTGCGGTAACAATGTTGGGGCTGTACTACAGACCTCCCAACAGTGAGCGGGAAATAGAGGTACAAATATGTAAACAGATTATTGAAAGATGTAGGAGCGACAGGGTGCTGGTGATAGGAGATTTTAGTTTTCCCAACATTGACTGGTATTCACTTAGTGTTAGAGATCTGGATTGAGCAGAATTTGTAAGGAGCAACCAGGGGGGTTTTCTAGAGCAGTATGTCCAACTCGGGAAGGGGCCATACTGGGTTTGAGGTTGGAGAATGAGCCCGGCCAGGTGATTGAAGTTTCAGTCGTGGATTACTTTGGGAATAATGAGCACAAATCTGTAAGTTTTAGAATACTCATGGATAAAGACGAGAGTGGTCCTAAAGGAAGAGCGCTAAATTGAGGGGAAGGCCACTTTTGTCAGGAGCTGGGGAATGTGGATTGGGGGCAGCTGTTTGAAGGTAAATCCACATTTGATATGTGGGAGGCTTTTAAAGAGAGGTTGATTGGAGTTCAGGAGAGATCAGTTCCTGCGAAAATGAGGGATCGAAATGGCAAGACTAGGGAACCATGGACGACAGGTGAAATTGTGAGACTAGCTAAGAGGGAAAAGGAGGCATACATATGGTCTAGGTGACTGAAAACAGACAAAGCTTTGGAAGAATATCGGGAATGTAAGACCAATCTGAAACGAGGAATTAAGAGGGCTCAAAGGGGTCATGAGATATCTTTAGCAAACAAGGTTAAGGAACATCCAGAGGGTAGCTAGAGAAAGGGTTGGCCAACTCAAGGACAAAGGAGGAAATTTATCCATGGAGTCAGAGAAAATGGGTGAGATTCTTAATGAGTATTGAGGGAAGGGAGAGAGGAAATAGCTGGGGCTTTAACAGATATCTTTACAGCATCCTCAAACACGGGTGTGGTCCCAGAGGACTGAAGAATTGCTAATGTTGTCCCCTTGCTTAAGGAGGGTAGCAGGGATAATCCAGGTAATTATACACCGATGAACCTGACATTAGTGGTAGAAAAGCTGCTGGAGAAAATACTGAGGAATGGGATCCATTCCCATTTGGACTAAAATGGACTTATCAGTGATAGGCAGCATGATTTTGTGCGGGGAAGGTCATGTCTTCCCAAATTCGTAGAATTCTTTGAGGAAATGACAAAATTGATTGATGAGAGAAGGGCTGCAGATGTCATATACATGGACTTCAGTCAGGCGTTTGATAAGGTTGCCCACAGTAGGCTGATGAAGAAGGTGGAGTCGCATGGGGTCCAGGGTCTTCTAGCTAGATGGATAGAGAACTGGCTGGGCAACAGGAGACAGAGAGTAGTAGTGGAAGGGAGTTTCTCAAAATGGAGAACAGTGACCTGTGGTGTTCCACAGGGATCCGTGCTGGGGCCAATGTTGTGTGTGATATACTGCAACACAGCTGCGTTTAAACTAAATAGTGGGGGGGAGGAGCCTCAGGCGACTGACTGTGTGGAGTTTGCACGTTCTCCCTGTGTCTGCGCGGGTTTCCTCCGGGTGCTCCGGTTTCCTCCCACAATCCAAAAGATGTGCAGGTCAGGTGAATTGGCCATGCTAAATTGCCCGTAGTGTTAGGTTAGGGGTAAATGTAGGGGTAGGGGTATGGGTGGGTTGCGCTTCGGCGGGGCGGTGTGGACTTGTTGGGCCGAAGGGCCTGTTTCCACACTGTAAGTAATCTAATCTAATCTAATCTAATCTAATCAAACTGAAAGTTTAAGAAGGAAGTTAAAGGGAAAGTTAGAACAAGAGAAGTCAGGAAAGACAACGGAATCAATGGAGCAGAAAACTCAAAAAAGGATCATGCCGTAAGGTCAAGTGAAATAGGGATTGATAGAAGGGTGAGGGGAGTAACAAATTAAAAATATTATATATGAATGCATGAAACATTAGAAATAAGTTGGATGAGCTTGAGGCTCATTTGGAAATTGGCAATTACGATGTTGTGGGGATAACTGAGACGTGGCTTCAAGTGGACAGGGCCTGGGAAATGAATATTCAAGGCTATACTTGCTATCGTAAGGACAGACTGACGGGCAGAGGGGGTGGGGTGGCCCTGTTGGGAAGGAATGATATTCAGTCCCTTGCGTGGGGGGACCTGGAATCAGGGAATGTAGAGTCAGTCTGGATAGAGCTAAGAAATTCTAAGGGTAGAAAAACCCTAATGGGAGTTATCTACAGGCCCCCAAACAGTAGTCTGGATGTAGGGTGTAAGTTGAATAGGGAGCTGGAATTGGCCTGTTGCAAAGATATTACTACAGTTGTTATGGGGGATTTCAACATGCAGGTAGACTGGGAGGATCAGGATGGTACTGGAACCCAAGAAAGGGAGTTTGTGGAGTGCCTCCGAGATGGATTCTTAGAACAGCTTGTACTGGAGCCTACCAGGGAGAAGGCAATTCTGGATCTGGTGTTGTGCAACGAACTGGATTTGATCAGGGACCTCGAAGTAAAGGAGCCATTAGGAGATGGTGACCACAATACAATAAGCTTTAATCTGCAGTTTGAAAGGGAGAGGGTAGAATCGGAAGTGACAATATTTCAGTTGAATAAGGGGCTAATATGGAGCTATGAGGGAGGAGCTGGCCAAAGTTCAATGGTGCAATACCTTAGCAGGGATGGCAGTGGAACAACAATGGCAGGTATTTCTGGGGATAATGCGGAAGGTGCAGGATCAGTTCATTCCAAAAAGGAAGAAAGATCCTAAGGGGAGGCAGGGTGGTCGTGGCTGACAAGGAAAGTTAAGGCCTATACAAAGACAAAAGGGAAAAAGTATAACATAGCAGAGATGAGTGGGAAATCGGAGGGCTGGGAAGCTTTTAAAGAACAACAGAGGATTACTGAGAAAGAAATACGCAAAGAAAAAATAAGGTATAAGGTAAACTGGCCAAAAATATAAAGGAGGATAGTAAAGGCTTTTTTAGGTATGTGAAAAGAAAAAAAATGGTTAAGACTAAAATTGGGCCCTTGAAGACAGAAACGGGTGAATTTATTACGGGGAGCAAAGAAATGGCAGAAGAGTTGAATTGGTACTTTAGATCTGTGTTCACTGGAGAAGACACGAGCAATCTCCCTGAGGTAACAGTGGCTGAAGGACCTGAACTGAAGGGAATTTATATTAGGCAGGATTTGGTGTTGGAGAGACTGTTCGGTCTGAAGGCTGATAAGTCCCCAGGACCTGATGGTCTACATCCCAGGGTACTGAAGGAGGTGGCTCTAGAAATCGTGGATGCGTTGGTGATTATTTTCCAATGTTCTATAGATTCAGGATCAGTTCCTGTGGATTGGAGGGTGGCTAATGTTGTACCACTTTTTAAGAAAGGAGTGAGAGAGAAAATAGAGAATTATAGACCAGTTAGTCTGACCTCAGTGGTGGGAAAGATGCCGGAGTCAATTATAAAGGATGGAATTACGACACATCTGGATAGCAGTAACAGAATAGGTCAGAGTCAGCATGGATTTATGAAGGAGAAATCATGCTTGACTAATCTTCTGGAATTTTTTGAGGATGTAACTCTGAAGATGCACAAGGGAGATCCAGTGGATGTAGTATACCTGAACTTTCAGAAAACCTTTGATAAAGTCCCACATAGGAGGTTAGTGAGCAAAATTAGGGTACATGGTATTAGGGGAAAAATACTGACATGGATTGAAAATTGGTTGTCTGACAAGAAACAAAGAGTAGTGATGAACGGCTCCCTTTCGGAATGGCAGGCAGTGACCAGTGGGGTACCGCACGGATTAGTGCTAGGACCGCAGCTTTTTACAATGTACATTAATGATATAGATGAAGGTATTAAAAGTAATATTAGCAAATTTGCTGATGACACAAAGCTGGGTGGCAGGGTGAAATGTGAGGAGGATGTTAGGAGAATACAGGGTGACCTGGACAGGCTAGGTGAGTGGACAGATACATGGCAGATGCAGTTTAATGTGGATAAATGTGTGGTTATCCACTTTGGTGGCAAGAAGAAGAAGGCAGATTACTACCTAAATAGAGTCAAGTTAGGTAAAGGGACAGTACAACGAGATCTAGGTGTTCTTGTACACCAGTCAATGAAGGTAAGTATGCAGGTACAGCAGGTAGTGAAGAAGGCTAATAGCATGCTGGCCTTCATAACAAGAGGAATTGAGTATAGAAGCAAAGAGGTTCTTCTGCAGCTGTACAAGACCCTGGTGAGACCGCACCTGGAATATTGTGTGCAGTTTTGGTCTCCAAATTTTAGGAAAGACATTCTGGCTATTGAGGGTGTAGCGTAGATTCACGAGGTCAATTCCCTGAATGGTGGGACTATCTTACGCTGAAAGATTGGAGCGACTGGGCTTGTATACGCTTGAGTTTAGAAGGCTGAGAGGGGATCTGATTGAGATGTATCAGATTATTAAAGGTTTGGACACTCTGGAGGCAGGAAGCATGTTTCCGCTGATGGGTGAGTCCCGAACCAGAGGACACAATTTAAAAATAAGGGGTAGGTCACTTAGAATAGAGCTGAGGAGAAACTTCTTCACCCGGAGAGTGATGGGTGTATGGAATGCTCTGCCCCAGAAGGCTGGGGAGGCCAAGTCTCTGGATACTTTCAAGAAATAGTTGGATAGAGCTCTTAAGGATAGTGGAATTAAGGGTTATGGGGATAAGGCAGGAACAGGATACTGATTGAGGATGATCAGCCATGCTCATACGAATGGTGGTGCTGGCTCAAAGGGCAGAATGGCCTACTCCTGCACCTATTGTCTATTGTCTGTATAAATGATCTGGAGGAAGGTATCGGGGTCTGAGTAGCAAGTTTGCAGATGACACTAATATTGTTGGATTAGCAGATAGTGAAGGGGACTGTGAGAGAATACAGCAGAATATAGATAGATTGGAGAGATGGGCAGATAAATGGCAGATGGAGTTCAATCCGGGCAAATGTGAGGTGATGCATTGTGGAAGATCCAATTCAAGAGCGAACTATACAGTAAATGGAAATGTCCTGGGGAAAACTGATGTGCAGAGAGATCTGGATGTTCAGATCCATTGTACCAAGAAGATGGCAACGCAGGTCGATCGAGTGCTCAAGAAGGCATATGGGTCGAGAGTGTAGAAAAGCACAGCAGTGCAGGCAGCATCCGAGGACCAGGAGAATTGACAATTTGGGCATAAGTCCTTCATGAGAATCTCTCGCAACTGCCGTCCTCACTTTCTCCTCCTCGATTATAACCTTACTGTGAAGCCTCTTTCAAGGATCATTCCTGAGGAAGGGCTTATGCCCAAAACGTCAATTCTCCTGCTCCTTGGATGCTGCCTGACCTGCTGTGCTTTGCTAGCGCCACACTCTCAACTCTGATCTCCAGCATCTGCAGTCCTCACTTTCTCCAAGAAGGCATACAGCATGCTTTCCTTCATTGGACGGGGTATTGAGTACAAGAGTTGGCAGGATATATTACAGTTGTTTAAGACTTTGGTTCGGCCACATTTGGAATACTGTGTACAGTTCTGGTTGTCACATTACCAAAAGGATGTGGACGCTTTGGAGAGGACGCAGAAGAGGTTCACCAGGATTTTGCCTGGTATGGAGAGTGCTAGCTATGAAGAGAGGTTGAGTAGATTAGGATTATTTTCATTAGAAAGATGGAGGTTGAGGGGGGGACCTGATTGAGGTCTACAAAATCATGAGAGGTATAGACAGGGTGGATAGCAAGAAGCTTTTTCCCAGAGTGGGGGACTCAGTTCCTAGAGGTCACAAGTTCAAAGTGAGAGGGAAAAAGTTTAAGGGAGATATGTGTGGAACGTTCTTTATGTGAAGGGTGGTGGGTGTCTGGAATGTGTTGACAGTGGAGATGGTAGGGCTGGGAATGATAGTGTCATTGAAGATGTATCTAGACAGATACATGAACGGGCAGGGAGCAGAGGGATACAGATCCTGGATTGGTGCAGGCTTGGTGGGTCAAAGGGCCTGTTCCTGTGCTGGAAGTTTTTTTGTTCTTTGTTCTTTGACTGCAGATAGGACAAGGCTAATTGAGATGGTTCAAAGGCACATTCAGGACAAGGAATTAAAGGAACAGGAAACAATGACATTATTACAGTGAATTCACAATTTTCTTGCCCCAAGTGTTTCTGTAAACAACACCAAGGCATCTCATCCACCTAAGTATTACCTGACTGGTTTGTGGAATTTTGTTGTGTTTTAATTCAGAGTTAAAATTGTTTAGATGACAACAGTGGCTACTAATGAAAAGAAATTAATCATCTTTGGAATGAGTTAAGATTTGAGAGTCAGTGGGGACAACCCAGGTCTTTCTTTCTTCTACATGTTGTTACATTTCCCTTGGTTAGGGATGGGATCTCTGCTGTTGCTTGCTGAGGATGGAATAGAGCTCATCCATATAGTCCTTCAGCTGTCCTGTTGAACTGCTGCCTTGGTGTTCACACATAAAGATCAACCACTTCAGCAAGAAGCATGGTCTGGAAGAATCAGTCGGGATCTCATTGAAACGTATCGAATCCTGACACAGCTGAGCTGATTGGATGATGTTTCCCATGGCCAGGGGACTAGAACAAGAGTTCACGGTCTCAGGAAACACACTCAGTCATTTCCAACTGAGATGAGGAGGAACGTCTTCACTCAGGAGGTGGTGAACTTGTGGAATTTCGACTATTAAAAGTTGTGGAGGTTGTCACTGAACTCAGTTAAGGAAAAAATAGATTTCTAGAAGCTAAAAATGTCAAAGACTATCGGGGACAACATGGGAGTATAGCATTGAGATAGAGGATCTGCCATGATCATATTATGAAAGTGGAATGGTCTTGATGGGCTGAATAGCCTGTCTAAGCTCTGATTTTCTATGTTTTTATTTTCTAAGATGCCAGAGGAGCACTGAAGCCATGAAACTCAATATAACTGACTCTCCTCCACTCCTCACCCTTCTGGATTGATAAAAACTGCCAATCTCCATTTGTTTTATTTTCCTCCGTAAAGCTGCTGACATTGCAAAGAGATAGGGAGATAAAAGTAGGCCTGCAAGGTCAGGCTTTTCAGCAACTACTTCTCATTTTGCTTTGTTTCAACAGAAATGTTTTAGTTTAGATTAAATCTTCAAATGAGTCATTAAACTGGCTGTCAGACAGAGATTTGCAAATAGGCTACTTTTTATCAAAGCTTATCAAATTCCTGATCCAAGCACAAATTATTTTGGTAAGCTAATTATCAACAGAAATAGAATATTTCATTATTGTAGCCCTTATCTCACTTTGCTGTATGTTAAAGCTAAAGAGAGGTTGAGTTTTTTCTCTTTTATTATTTAGTATGATATCAGTTCTGCTCATTCAGTCTTTTAGTTGTTTTTATTATGCAAGCTCTTAAACAAAACTATAACTGATTGCAAGTGAATACTGAGTACCAATCCAGTTAGCTATACAAATATTCTTTATCACGAACATTTCCCTCTTTTTTGAACTACTCTAGAAATTGTCTGATAATCTTTTAATTCCACACCTTGGAATGACAACATTGAAGTGAGGAGGAGTCCTCACTTGCTTCTAACAAGAAAAAATCTCTATTTGGGCAGGCAAAGGTCTGGCACTTACAAGAGTTAGAATTGGAAAAGTTGTAAAAATGTCAGAAGTTAAAAGGTTATGAGACACCTAGATGGATCTTAAATCTGTCTTGTGTTAATCTTTGTAAAATGTTTGATGTACGGCTCTTTCTCATTCTTGAATGAGTGTATGCTATTATTGAGTACATAGAACTTAGAACAATACAGCCCAGAACAGGCCCTTTGGCCCTCGATGTTGTGCCAACCTGTGAATTAATCTAAGCCCATTCCCCTACACTATCCCATCATCATCCATGTGCTTATCCAAGGACTGTTTAAATGCCCCTAATGTGGCTGAGTTAACCACATTGGCAGGTAGGGCATTCAATGCCCTTACCACTCTCTGAGTAAAGAACCTGCCTCTGACATCTCTCTTAAATCTATCACAATTCAATTTGCAGTTATGTCCCTTCGTACAAGCCGATGTCATCAGCCGAGGAAACATACTCTCACTGTCCACCCTATCTAATCCTCTGATCATCTTGTATGTCTCTATTAAATCCCCACTTATCCTTCTTCTCTCCAATGAGAATAGACCCAAGTCCCTCAATCTTTCCTCATAAGACCTGCCCTACAGCAGGTAAATAGCAAGTTTTGAGAAGATTTGTAGCTCAGGTTGAGGTTCTGGATGTAGGTTTGCTCACTGAGCTGGAAGGTTCATTTTCAGATGTTTAATCACCATACTAGGTAACATCTTCAGTGAGCCTCCGGATGAAGCACTGGTGGCATGGCCCACTTTCTATTGATGTGTTTAGGTTTCCAGGAGTTGGCGATGCTATTTCCTGTGGTGATGTCATTTCCTATGGTGATGCCTTTACCTGTTCTTTTTCTCAGGGGTGGTAGATGGGATCCAAGTCAATGTGTTTGTTGATAGAGTTCCAGTTGGAATGCCTTGCTTTGAGGAATTCTCGTGTGTGTCTCTGTTTGGCTTGTCCTAAGATGGATGTGTTGTCCCAGTCAAAGTGGAGTCCTTCTTCATCTGTATGTGAGAGTGGGTCATGTCTTTTCTGGTAAATCTCCTCTCCACATCCTTCCTGTACTGGGGCGACCAGAACTGTACACAATATTCCAAGTGAGGCCACACTAGCGTTTTGTATAGTTGCAGTATGACATCATGGCTCCGGAATTCAATCTCTCTACCAATAAAACCTAACACACCGTATGCCTTCTTAACAGCACTATCAACCTGGGTGGCAACTTTCAGGGATCTATGTACATGGCCACCAAGATCCCTTTGCACATCACACTGCCAAGAATCTTTCCATTGACCCAATACTCTGCCTTCCTGTTATTCTTCCCAAAGTGAATCACCTCACAATTAGCTGCATTGAACTACATTTGCCATCTCTCAGCCCAATTCTACAGTTTATCCAAGTCCCCCTGCAACCTGCAACATTCTTTCAAACTGTCCACTACTCCACCGACTTTAGTGTCATCTGCAAACGTACTAATCCATCCACCTATGCCTGCACCCAAGTCAGTTATAAAAATGATAAACAGCAGTGGTCCCAAAACAGATCCTTGTGGCATACTACTAGTAACCAGACTCCAGGCTGAATATTTTCCATCAACTACCACTCGCTGCCTTCTTACAGAAAGTCAGTTTCTAATCCAAATTGCTAAATCACCCTCAATCCCATGCCTCCTCATTTTCTCCAAAAGCCTACCCTGTGGAACCTTATCAAAGGCTTTACTGAAGTCAATGTACACCACGGCAACTGCCCTACCCTCATCTACATGCTTGGTCACCTTCTCAAAAAACTCAATGAGGTTTATGAGACACAACCTGCCCTTGATGAAACCATTTTGACTATCTCCAATCAAATTGTTCTTTGCTCGATGATTATAAATACTATCTTTTATAATCCTTTCCAAAACATTTCCCAGAACAGGCGTAAGGCTCACTGGTCTATAATTACTTGGGTCATCTCTACTGCCCTTCTTGCAATCCTCCAGTCCTCTGATACTAAACCTATAGACAATGACAACTCAAAGATCAAAGCCAAAGGCTCCGCCATCTTCTCCCTAGTTTCCCAGAGAATCCTCAGATAAATCTCATCCGATCCAGAGGACTTGTCTACTTTCACATATTCTAGAATTGATCACACCTCCTCCTTACTAGCCTCAAGCCTTTCTAGTCTAATAACCCGTATCTCATTCTTCTCCTCTACAATATTCTCCTTTTCCTGAGTGAAGACAGATGAGAAATATTCGTTTAACACCTCCCCAATCTCCACATGGTCCACACACAACTTTCCACTTCTGTCTTTGACTGGCCCTATTCCTACCCTAGTCATGCTTTTATTCCTCACATAACTATGGAAAGACTAAGGGTTCTCCTTCTAAAGACTGCCTGTGTCCTCTCTTTGCTCTTCTTAACTCTCTCTTTAGATCCTTCCTAGCTGATCTGTATCTCTCCATCGCCTCATCTGAACCATCTTGTCTCATCCGTCACATAAGCCTCCCTCTTCCGCTTAAGAAGGGAAGCAATTTTTTTAGGAAAACATAGTTCCCTTACCTTATCACTTCCTCCCTGCCTGACAGGGACATACCTATCAAGGACAGGCAATATCTGTTCCTTAAACCAGCTCCACATTTCGATTGTCCCCATCCCCTGCATTTTGTTACCCCATTCTATGCCTCTTAAGTCTTGCCTAGTCACATTATAATTGCCCTGCCCCCCATTTATAACTCTATGACTCCATAACTCTCTGAGTAAATGACTTTTCTTCTGATGTGAGAGATTGGATTTTGCTGGTCACTGGACCCAAAGCATTCGTGTCTGTGAAGAGAAATCAGAGTTGACAGACCTGGAGTTTCTCCAGCAATTTCTGTTTTTGTTTCAGATTTCCAGCATCTGCAGTTCTTTATTCAACATTATGTATTTCTCATTGTTCTTCCAGTGTTCAGGTGGGAATATTTCAATCAGATCTTAAAGCCACACACTGTCACAAAAACAGTACTTTGTTGCACAAAATTAATTTATGAATAACTTTATTTTGTTTTAATTGTATGACTGGGAAGCAGTTGTAGTCAATGTCAAAGTTAACAACCAATACAACAACCTCAGTGAACACACTGTGAAAGGCTGTGATGACACCAAGAGTGGACCTGTCAGCGCAGATGGTCAGTCACTCGGAGGCACAACCACAACTTGAGTTGTTCCTCATGCTCCACATGTAGTTGAAGGTTTCCAGTGGAGGTTTAACCTGGGACTTCATCACTGGTGTAAGTTACCAAGTTGTGGATGGTGACGTTATCAGTCAAACAGGAGATACACCATTGTGAGATATAGCTATCATCGGTTTGGAATATTTGGACTATGGGATGTCAGAATGCACTGCTTGGGAGTGTGGTAGAGGCAGATTCAATCATTGCATTCTGGGGGGAAATAGATGATCTTTTGAGAAGCAACAATATACCAGATTATGAGGAAAAGACAGGAGATTGACATGAAGTGAGAAGTTCATTTGGAGAGCCAGTACAGACATAATGGCACAAAAAGCCTCCAATGCAATGTGATGATTCTTGATTCAATTTAAGTTTCTTTCTCTCTCTCTTTGCCTCTTTCACTGTTTACTTTGTCTCTCTAACTCAAGCTCTCAAATTGCAGGAAGACTATTTGCTACTTTTTCAGTGAAGAATGACATAATTCATTGTATAGAACATAGAACAGAGAAAAGTACAGCACAGAACAGGCCCTTTGGCCCACGATGTTGTGCCGAGGTTTAATCCTAATGTAAAATATAATAACTTAACCTACGCACCCCTCAACTTACTGCTATCCATGTGCATGTCCAGCAGTCGCTTAAATGTCCCCAATGACTCTGCTTCCACCACCACCGCTGGCATCACATCCCATACATTCACAACTCTCTGCATAAAGAAACGACCTCTGATGTCTCCTTTATACCTGCCTCCTAATATCTTCAAACTATGACGCCTCATACCATTCAATCCTGCCCTGGGAAAAGTCTCTGGCTATTGATTCTATCTATTCCTCTCATTATTTTGTACACCTCTACCAGGTCTCCTCTCTTCCTCCTTCTCTCCAGAGAGAAAAGTCCGAGCTTAGTCAACCTTTCTTCATAAGACAAGCCCTCCAGTCCAGCCAGCATCCTGGTAAACCTTCTTTGCACCCTCTCCAAAGCCTCTGTATCTTTCCTATAGTAGGGCAACCAGAACTGGATACAATGTTCCAAGTGTGGGCTCACCAGGGACTTGTACAGCTGCAGCAAAACCTCGCGGCTCTTAAACTCGATTCCTCTGTTAATGAAAGCCAAAATACCATATGCTTTCTTAACAACTCTACCCACTTGGGTGGCAACTTTGAGGGATACATCCCACATTTTTTTACCCACGTGCAATGCAACAAGACACTCTCCTTTTCCAGATTCAGATCTCCTCTGAGCCAACATTTATGAATTTATGCATGAACTTAAAGTGCTAGTGTGCCACAGATTAACAATTATCAAGTTATTTTGCATTGGAATTCCTCTTATAGACAAAAGCAAACTACAAGCTAACAGATGATATTATTCAAGCTGGACTAACAATTGGATTTATTAAAAGTAAGAAAATTCACATGTATGTAAAATGGAAGATGTCACATTTTCTTGTGTCATCGCAGCTTAGTTGATAGCATATTCATCTTTCTTATCAGAAAGTTGAGGGTCAAGCCTTAGTCTGGGTCTTGAGTTGAGACCTTGACTTCTCTGGTTGAGAATTACAATGTGACATCCTGAGGGTGGGAAGGACAGTGTTTCAATTTAAACTATGTTGTATTTTCAGAGCTCATCCAGTCTCCTTCTTCCCTCAAGTATACACAAAAATAATGTAGAAAATAACTGGTTATTGCAGTTAACAGGGCAATGCTGCAAAACATCTGCTCCACTTGCTTGCCGAACAATCTAATTTATTGAAACTAAGCACTTTGAGATGTTTCTGCAAGACAGTACGTAAATACAAGGTCACAGAAATGTGGTGGGTTAGTCACTGGCTTTTCACCTCAAGAGATCTGGCTCAAATCCAGTCTGAGACTGATGGGATGGAAATCCTTTCTATCTGCTAGCTGTAAGGCTCCGACATTAAATGAGTTAAGACAGTTACAATCCAGTTCCTAGTGTGTACTGGCTTCCAACATATAACTGTCTCTAATTCAGCACTAATTGGCACTCAGATAGGGCTAAGAATGTTTGATGGGAGAAATGGAAAATTGCCATGCTGGTGCAGTAGCAGGCTGTTTTTTTAAGATAGAGGTCCAATGACCTTTCTTCTACATTGAGCCACACTAACTGTGGCAACATCCTGGAGAGATTCCTTCAGATGTGCAGATGTTTGAGCTTTACTTTTAATCAAATGAGTGGCTTTATTTCTTTCTCATACAGAATTTATTCCTTCACCTGGAAGGTAATAAGGTCATTAAAATCTCAGAGTCCATTTTCAGAAATGTTTAAACTGAGTTAAGGTTAAAGGAGATTTAAAGAAGGCGAAGGGCAAATTTAAAGAGGTAAAGGGCAAATTTAATAGCAGTGCTCAAAATGCCAAGGGGCTTTTCTGGAAAATGTAAAGAGAAATGTTTCTACTACAGGAGGGTCAGTAGCACAGCTTTTAGCTAATCAGCCAAAGAAGCAAAGATGGGTGAGAAGGAATTGCTTTACAAGGGGGTGATGATCTGCAATTCACAAAGTGATGGAAGCAGATTAAATTGTAATTTTCAAAAGGTTATAAAAGGAATAAACACTTGAAAAGACGAAATACCCAGTATTTGGGGATTTGAACAGGGACACGGGAGTGCAGTAAATACCCAGTACTGGGGGATTTAAACAAGGAAGTGGGACGACAGTAATTGGTCAGCTCTTTGAAAGAAACAGAAGTCACAATGGGCAGAATGGTCCCATTTTGTCCTTTATGATTTTATTGTGGGAATTCTGTTTGTCTGAACATAGGATGTGGGCATCATTGCTAAAGCCAGCATTTTTTGTCTGTCCCTAGTTATCTTTGAACAAAGTAATTTAGTAAGCCATTTTAAAGGTCAGTTAAAGTTCAACCACTTTGCCATAGGGCTTGAGTCACATTGTCGGTCAGATCAGGTCAGAACAGCAGATTTCCTTCCATGAAGGATATTTGAGAACTTGATGGGTGTTCATGATAATCAATGATGTCTTCATGGTCACCAATACTGAGATTAGATTTCACTTCCAAGTTTCTGAAAATTAATTAACCTCTGCTCCTTGGGCATTCCAAAACTCCGGATTATTAATCCAGTGAGATTCCCATGATGCCATCACTGTCCTTGAATAACCCAGAGTAAATTTAACAGAGATTGGTATTAGGTCACAAAGCATTTCCACAGTGTGCATTCGGCATCACCAATAGGTTCCTTGGCCATGAGCTGACCTGACTGATGGACAGTGAATGGTCCAGAGGCGCCCAAGCCATGTCATAGAGTCCTAGAGATGTACAGCATGGAAGCAGACCCCTTGGTCCAACTCGTCCATATCTCAACCCAATCTAGTCCCATTTGCCAGCACATAGCCCATATCTCGTCAAATCCTTCCTATTCAGATACCCATCCAGATGCCTTTTAAATGTTCTAATTGTACTAGACTCTACCACTTCCCCTGACAGCTCATTTCATACACGCACCACCCTCTGTGTGAAAAAGTTACCCCCTCGGTCCCTTTTATATCTTTCCCTTCTCACCCTAAACCTATGCTCTCTAGTTCTGGACGCCCCCACCCCAGGGAAAAGACTTTGTTTATTTACCCTACCCACACCCCTCATGATTTTATAAACCTCTATAAGGTCACCCCTCAGCCTCTGATGCTCCAGGGAAAACAGCCCCAGCCTATTCAGCCTCTCCCTATAGCTCAAAACCTCCAGCCCTGGCAACATCCTTGTAAATCTTTTCTGAACCCTTTCAAGTTTCACAACATCCTTCCAATAGTAAGGTGACCAGAATTGCACAGAATATTCCAAAAGTGGCCTAACCAATGTCCTGCACAGCCACAATATGACCTCCCAATTCCTATATTCAATAATCTGACCAATAAAAGAAAGCATATCAAACACCTTCTTCACTATCCTATCGTTATGAACCTGCACTCCAAGGTTTCTTTATGGAGTGTGCTTGAATCTGGGGTTGTGCCAATGTCCAATCCTGACATGAGTGTCATCCGATCTGGGAGAGGTGATAGGGCCCATAGCTGGTTTTGGGTGGAGGTGGGGATTTAATAGGACGTGTGGGCTGGGCCAGCTCAGACACCTGCAGGGAGATTGATGGCCTGGACTGGGGAACAAAGGCTAGTGCTATGATAAGAGGAGGCAGAGACTCCAGGGGCTGAGGTGAACATCAGTCCAGCTTGGAAAGACGCTCTTCTCCTAGTTCAGAAGCCCCTCACCTTTATTTACTACCAAGTGTCCTGTGATGCAGGAAATTATTTTAAATAGGGAAGTCAGGAAAGAATCTGATAAATAATTACTATTGTTTGGAAAGTCGGGTCTGAAAGTGAACAGACCATGTATAGCTTCTGATTTGATTTATATTTCTATCTTCTGGGTACTTTAAGAGAAAGATAGTTTCCATTTCATTTCTGAATCATGAGAGCGATCCTTGATTGTCTAGAGCTTAATTTATGTGCATTTCAGTGAGTATTGTTTTCGTCCTTTGGAGGTGAATAATTCAGTGCCTTAGAAAGAAGTCTCAAAGAGAGACAAAAAGTTGGATTTTTGCCTATCCTATGACACAGGGAGACAGAAACAAAAACAAGTTCTCTGAGAAAGACAGAATCATCCAGACAGGCAAGGAGTGTACAGGTTTCTTTCAGACAAAGAAACAGGCCATTCAGAGAGAAAAGGCAAGAAACATCAATCAGTCTCCAAAGAGTAAGGGTAGAAGAAACAGAATCTTAACAGGTTAATATCAGTCACAGAAAAGCTCCAAAAAGAACAAGCTGTGAAAGAGGAATTTAAGGAACCCGTGTTAAGAAATAAGAAAGCTGTGTTAACTGTTTGTTTAACATTTTCATGAAGAGGCATTAACGAAGGAAAAAGCATTAAGTGAAAACAAGCATTTTATGAAAATAAACTGATTACAGCTATGTCTTATGAATACGAAACTTTAAAGTTGAAACATGGTGACCTTCAGCAGTGTTTGAATATCTATAAAGTTGTTGTTGAGGGTAAAAGGTTGAATCATTTTTCTGATAGTTGCAATGAGACAGCTTCAAATAATTCTTGAATAGTGCAACAAAGTTCATGTTTTTTTCCTGTTGTGTGGTAAATTTTATTCTTCTGTTAAAATTAAGTTGGCAGCTTCTTGTGAATATGTTCACTGACTGACTACTGTAGCAAACAAAAAGCAAAGTTAAGACTTATGTTCTATCAAGCCAAGTCTTCCTTTAGGTCTGATTTGTCCAGTAATACTATCAACTGGGATCAAAACAGGGATTAGCATGGCCTCATCATGGTGTTAAAATTGCTACCCTTTATGTCGGTTGACTACTTACCAGCATCTCATATCCACCAAAACCAAAAGTCAATGGGATGGAATCTGGTTCGAGTGTCTTTCCACAAGTCTCAGTGAGGTATTTGGTTGGACAGACTTTGTTGTTTACAAACAGTGACGCCAACTATTTTGAACCAACCTTTTTGTTATTCATTCACAGGATGTGGGTATCTCTGGCTGGGCCAGTATTTATTACCCATCCAGCTCAGAGTCAACCACATTGCTGTGGGTCAGGATTCATGTGTCGTTCAATGTAGGTCAGGCCTGGCCATTTCCTTCCCTACAGGATATTAGTAAACCAGATGATATTTTGCCCCCCAGTGATTGTCAATGGTTTCGTGGTCATCATTAAACACAATTTCAGATTTTTACTGAATTCAAATTCTGCTATTTGCCATGACGGGATTCAAACCTGGGATTCTGGATTAAAAGACTCGTAATAATACCACTGAGCTCGTTTCAACCTCATAGTACATATCTTTCCATCTCAAGGCAAAGAAAAATATCCTTCCATGCAGAATGAACATTCTAAATTTATAGCTTCATTACTTTAACCTACAATTTCACACAAGCAAGATACGATAGCAAAGTCTTTCACGTGATGGTGGAAAGAGTTCCATGATTACATCACAAGGCTTCTTTGGCAGAATAATGGTTTTTGGATATTTTCAATTGTGCCTGTTTAGACTATCCAGAATTTGGAGGAGACAAGGATGATCTAAGGCCTTTGTGTACCTAATAGCTGGAGGTACTTACAATCAGCCAGGACTACTTATTGTTTCTGGTCACGTTTCTGACAATTATGTGTAAACAGAATAAGTACATAGACAGCAACATTTTTCTGTGATTTTTTTTCAATAAGATTTTAAAATGAACAAAATAAATCTTAATTAACTAATCTACAATGTAGCTATTCAAACTGGGCATCATATTATGTTCAGCACAGAATGTGGGCAGAGGGCCTGTAAAATTGGGCATTATACCATAGGTACCTTTCCCAGTGTTTATTTATTCATCCCAATCCCAATGTCATTTTCTCACAGGGGCAGTGGGGGGAGGTGTCAGAATGCTCATCTACAATTTGGCCATTCCTGCCCCCTATTGTGGCCAATTAACTCCCACCTTAATGGCCTCTTCCACTGCCTTGCCCCAATCCATGCCACATTTTTTGCCACAGTAGGTAGAAGCTGGCATCAGGTTTGACACTCACTGCTACAATGGGTGGCACAGTAGCTCAATGGTTCGCATTGCTGCCTCACAGCACCAGGGACCTGGGTTCAATTCCACCCTCAGGCAAATGTCTGTGTGGAGTTTGCACATTCATCCTGTGCCTGTGCGTGTTTCCTCTGCGTGTTCCGGTTTCCTTCCACAATTTAAAGATGTGCAGGTTAGGGTGGTTTGGCCATGTGAAATTGCGCATAGTGTCCAGGAATGTGCAGGCTGGTGGGTTAGCCATGCAGATTTACAGGGATAGGGTGGGTCTGGGTGGATGCTCTTCTGAGAGTCAGTGTGAACTTGTTGGACCAAATGGCCTCTTTCTGCACTGTAGGAATTCTATGTTGACTATTTGCAAGAAAGGGGATCTTAGACAATAGACAATAGGTGCAGGAGTAGGCCATTCTGCCCTTCGAGCCTGCACCGCCATTCAATATGATCATGGCTGATCATCCTTAATCAGTATCCTCTTCCTGCCATATCTCCATAACCCTTGATTCCACTATCCTTGAGAGCTCTATCCAACTCTTTCTTAAATGAATCCAGAGACTGGGCCTCCACTGCCCACTCGGGCAGAGCATTCCACACAGCCACCACTCTCTGGGTGAAGAAGCTTCTCCTCATCTCTGTCCTAAATGGTCTACCCCGTATTTTTAAGCTGGTTCGGCACTCACCCATCAGCGGAAACATGTTTCCTGCCTCCAGAATGTCCAATCCTTTAATAATCTTATACATCTCAATCAGATCCCCTCTCAGTCTTATAAACTCAAGGGTATACAA
>NC_057722.1:82783153-82820472 GCF_004010195.1 Chiloscyllium plagiosum | reverse complement strand
CAGTCTCTCCAACACCATTTCCTGGCAAATATAAATTCCCTTCAGTTCAGGTCCTTCAGCCACTGTTACCTCAGGGAGATTGCTTGTGTCTTCCCCAGTGAACACAGATCTGAAGTACCAATTCAATTCTTCTGCCATTTCTTTGTTCCCCGTAATATATTCCCCTGTTTCTGTCTTCAAGGGCCCAATTTTAGTCTTAACCATTTTTTTACCTTTCACATACCTAAAAAAACTTTTACTATCCTCCTTTATATTATTGGCCAGCTTACCTTCGTACCTCTTTTTTTTTCTCCCTTTCACATGCCTGAGCTCTCTATTGGTGTCAGGTGCAGTTCTAGCAGTGGCCTGTGCTCTGTGTTGCTGTTGGGACCACACAGCCGCTAGCCATTTGATTGGTCAGCAGCACTCAGAGGTAGATTTCCCCCCCTGAACCCTTCCAATGGGTAAATGCCTCTGGATCTGTGAGATGGACCTTGGCTGGGTCTCCAATGAGATTTTTGCTGTTGGGGAGTACACAAATCATGGCAACATGTAAAATCCTGCCAATTGACTCACTGAATATTTTCCAGAGATTTTTCCTCTTTTAAGGAAACTTCTGATCTTCCAACGACAACTAAGTCCATGAAGTAAAAAAATTGGACTTTAAACAAATGGCCCATGTATGTATAGGCAATGCATTATCACTGGGGTTCTAATGTACTGCAGTGCTGTCTGACTTTGTCTGAATTAATCGTTTTAACAATGTCATCTATATGATGAATTAATTAGTGCATACAGAGAAGTTTAAACCTCAACTTTAACAAAACATACTCTGCAACATCATACCATTGGTTTTTATTTTACTGAGAATTTACAGTGTGACTTATTCATAATTTTTGTTTTTTTTTCTTTCATAGAAATACTTTCCTCTCACTCAAGGCTATTATGAAGCAAGTGCCTAATTGAGTCAATCTAACTTCCACATTCACATTTTTGAGACAAGTTAGAAATTAGGATTATATGGAAGTGTTTAACTTTAATCAATTACTTGGAATGACCTGAGTTACATATAATGTTATAATTCAACATTTCATAACTTTGGTTTATTAAGTCTAAACTAAATGAGGACAGATTACAAACTTAAAAATAGACAACAAACCTGAATAGCAAATGAGCATCAACACAAAGAATGGATGCTCAGTGTAATGTATTTGTAACGCAACCAATCCACAACTCATTACTTTTGTATTCTAGTCTTCTTCAGTATTCATCCATCCAACTACTCAAAGATCAGAAACAGATGTGTGACATGGATGACATCTGGATATGTTTCTAAGTATCACTGATCCAAAGCCATGAGACATAGGAGCAGAATTAGGCTATTTGACCTATCAAGTCTGCTCTGTAATTGGAACATGCCTGATATATTTCTCAACTCCATTCTCCTGTCTTCTCTCTTGACCCTCTTACCAATCAAGAATGTCTCTCATTCTATTTTAAATACACTCAATGACTTTACCTCCACAGCCCTCTGTGACAATACTTTCCACAGATTCACCACCCTCTGGCCAAAGAAATTCTTCCTCATCTCAGTTCTAAAGGGTCATCCCTTCACTTTGAGGCTGTGCCCTCAGGTTTTAGTCTCTCCTACTAGTGAAAACATCTTCTCCATGTCCACTCTATCTGATACCCCACATCCTTCTAAACTCCACCATGTGACAAGCCCTTCATCCCCAGGATCATTCTTGTAAACCTCCTTTGGACCCTGTCCAATGCCAGCACATCCCCTCTTAGATACAGGGACTAAAACTGTTCACAATATTCCAAATGTGGTCTAACTAGAGCCTTATACAATCTCAGCAGTATATCTCTGCTCTTGTATTCTAGCCTTCTTGAAACAAATGCAAACATTACATTTGCCTTCCTAACTGCCAACTGGACCTGCACGTTAACCTTCAGCAAATCCTGAACTCAGACCTTTAATTCAAGCATGCTCAGAAAATAGCTCCAAACTGCCAGATTCCAGTTTTCATTCAGGTGGATGGATGTGGGCAGTCAATTGATTCCAGGAAGTGGATCAGTATGTTAAGAATGTTAATATGGCCAGGAACCTTAGATTCAAAATGGTTTGCCTATGGTTCATCAATCTTCTGGGCTCAGGACACACAATAGCGAAAGTCTGTACTCCACAATCTCCCCTCAATCAGGTCTTCCCCTAGGACTGTGTACCACACCCACTCCCCCACTGCTGAGACTGGATCTTAATCTTAGAAAAAAGAGCTGGCCCATATTCCTAGTTATTCCCTATCCACCATTGGACTAAGGGAATAAACCCCTTCTCTCTAGCTCAGACTGTTCTGGTTCTGTGGCCTCATCCCTAGCTCTGTCTCCCTGACTAGAAGCCACATCTTCAATCAGGTTGGCTTTGAGGTGGGGGACTGTTAAAACTCCACACCACAAAAGACCAACTGAATTTTTAACACTCTACCTCACCACACACATCAGCTTTGTATGGGTTTAAACCTTGAAAAGGTACAAAAACACTGGGCCTGGAACTTAAGAGGGTATTAGTAAATTGTCACCACTATTCGTCTCTCATTCTTCCTCTTAGCATTACTTCAATACAGGAAGGTGGGCAGACTCAGGATTCTCTGATAAGGATGAAATCTGAGTCCCAGGCCATCACTTGATCAGAATGACATCAAGGGAATTATTTTCCTGTGGGTAAGAAGTGGGCTCTGAATGGTGCAGATTCTTCACATGGGCAAATCTGCTGGACTGGTGAATACTGCTGAGGTAAATGGGAAACTTGGAGGCAAATCAAAATGGAGGCAATATGGAAGGCATGAATTTAAAATATTAATACAGGTGGGCCAAGAAAGAAGGTCCCTCAGAGCAGAGAGGAACAGCTTCCAGTGATTCCATGTATGGAGTCCCACTGCGAGCTCATTCCATTGTGAGGGATTGAGGCTTCAATGCCAATGGCTTCTCCAGGTTGCTGTAGTGAGGCCACATCCATTAAAGTGACAGTTTCCCCACCTAAGTTGCCCCGAATTGGATTCTGATTGATTTAAACCTACGGCTTGCCTCTCTTCAATACAGAACTGATTCACATCTCAGTCCAGCTCTGGCAATCTTTTACTGCATTGGAATACATTGAGGAGCCATCCTGACATGATTTTCCATATTTTCCCAGCCCCTGCCTTCAAGCCTGCCAACCTCCAGCCTTGGGAAGATGTTGCCCAGGGTATTGGAGCCTTCGGGCTGGTGTTGGAAGGATGCCAGAGAACAATATGAAGTAAAAAGGTACTTCAGACTCAAACTGGGATGGAGGGAGGCCAGAGAAAAATTAGCTCCAAGGAAGTGTTTGAGCATTAAGACCAAATTTTAATGTCTTAGATTGTTCCAACTGATAGCAGCAGCTGATATATATGAAGCATTTTGATCAAATCTACAATAAAGGCAACATCCTATTGGACTATAACCTGGTGTTGTCTGAGTTTTAACTACGTAAAACAAGACAGTGAGGAGGAATACTGCTGATTAGGAACATAACACAACTTGGGAGGAGGAGAGCACCAGTGCTGGGGAAGAAAAGCAGAGTGTGAGAGGGAAGCAGAATTTTGCCCAGGCATGAAGAGAACTTCAAAGAACAAAGATCAAAGAACAAAAAAAAATTACAGCCCAGGAACAGGCCCTTCGGCCCTCCAAGCCTGAGCTGATCCAAATCCACTGTTTAAACCTATCGCCCAATTCCTAAGCATCTGTATTCCTCTGCTCCCCACCTACTCATGCATCTGTCCAGACGCATCTTAAATGAATCTACCATGCCTGCCTCTACCACCTCTGCTGGCAACGCGTTCCAAACACCCACCACCCTCTGTGTGAAGTACTTTCCGCATGTATCCCCCTTAAACTTTCCACCTCTCATCTTGAAAGCGTGACCTCTCGTTATTGAACCCTTCACCCTGGGAAAAAGCTTATCTCTATCCACCCTGTCAATACCCTTCATGATTTTGTAAACCTCAATCAGGTCCCCCCTCAATCTCCTTTTTTCTAATGAAAATAAACCTAACATACTCAACCTCTCTTCATAGCTAGCACCTTCCATACCAGGCAACATCCTTATAAACCTTCTCTGCACCCTCTCCAAAGTGTCCATATCCTTTTGGTAATGTGGTGACCAGAACTGTACACAGTATTCTAAATGTGGCCGAACTAATGTCTTGTACAATTTTAACATGACTTGCAGCTCTTATACTCAATAGCCCTTCCAATGAAGGCAAGCATACCATATGTCTTCTTGACCACTCTATCTGTCTGTGCAGCAACCTTCAGGATACAATGGACCTGCATTCCCAGATCTCTCTGTCCATCAACTTTTCCCAAGGATCTTCTGTTCATTGTATAATTCATTTTATAATTAGTCTTGACTAAATGCATCACCTCACATTTATTTGGATTGAAATCCATCTGCCCAACTCTCCAGTCTATCTATATCCTCCTGTATTCTCTGACAGTCCCTTCTGCTTTCTGCTACTCCACCAATCTTCGTGTCATCTGCAAACTTGCTGATCATACAAACAGTGCCCTCTTTCAGAACATTTATGTATATCACATACAACAGTGGCCCAACACTGACCCCTGTGGAACACCTTTCTCCATTTCGAGAAACTCCCTTCAGCTACTACTCTCTGTCTCCCGTTGCTCAACCAGTTCTTTATCCCCCTAGCTGGAACACTCTGCACACCATGTGACTTCATTTTCTCTATTAGTTTACCATGGGGAACCTTATCAAACATTTTATTAAAGTCTATGGAAATGACGTCAACAGCCCTTCCTTCATCTATCAACTTGGTCACTTCCTCAAAGAACTCTATTAAGTTGGTAAGGCACGATCTCCCCCACACAAAACCATGTTGCTGATCACTGATAAGCCCATTCTTTTCTAAATATAAATAGATCCTATTCCTCAATACCTTCTCCAGCAACCTTCCCATTGCTGACGTCAGGTACACTGGTCTGTAGTTACCTGGAGTATCCCTACTACCCTTCTTGTACAGGGGGAAAACATGAGCAACCCTCCAGTCCTCCGGCACCTCACCTGTGTTTAAGGATGCCACAAAGATATCTGTCAGGTCCCCAGCTATTTCCTCTCTTGCCTCGCTCAGCAACCTGGGATAGATCCCATCCAGTCCTGGGGATTTGTCCACCTTAATAACCTCTAGCCAACCCAACACATCTTCCTTACTTATGTCAATGCGATCCAGACCAATCAAACTTCTATCTCTAATCTCAACACTCATCATGTTCCTTTCCTCAGTGAACACTGATGCAAAGTAATCATTCAGAATCTTGGGTGACCATCCTCCCAGGTGGACTTTGGGACAGGCAGCAGAGAAAAGTGGCCGAGCAGAGGCTGATAGCTAAGTTCCGTACCCATAGGGAGGGCCTCAACCGGGACCTTGGGTTCATGTCACATTACAGGTGACCACCATTGCACTATACACACACACAGACACTCCTACACACACACACTCACACACACACAGGCACCCCTATACACACATACACATGGACACACATACACACAGACATGCACACAGATACCCACACACGCCCTTACAGACAAACACACGCTCCCACACTCACACATGCACCCCCTCACAGACTTAAGACACTCTGCACTCACTACACACACACACATACACTTTCACATACTCACAACCCCCAACCCAGACAGACACACACACACAGACAGACAAAGACCCACATGCACACATATATTTTGTGGGGTGAATTTGTACTTGCAGGGTTACATTGTACTTTGCTCAAAAACTGCATGCATTCATGTAGAACTCCGTTATCTCACCTATTAGATTAGAATCAATCTAAACATCATGGCATAGACAGAGAACACAGGGGGCCAACACCTTCAACATATTAGGTAAAAACAATGACTGCAGATGCTGGAAACCAGATTCTGGATTAGTGGTGCTTTTGCCCGAAACGTCGATTTTACTGCTCCTCGGATGCTGCCTGAACTGCTGTGCTCTTCCAGCACCACTAATCCAGAACCTTTAACATATTGACTAGCTGTCACCATTGTTAACAGCTAACCCGAGACTGCAACTTTTGTTAAAAAAGGTTTTGTGATTTACACATGAAAGAAGTGAAACTATCACTGTATTCTAACAGATGAAAGGCTTAACAGACAATCAATTTTTCAATGTATAATTTCAGTTACATCACACTGTAAATTTTTGCAATAAATTCTGTGTTAGGATTGAGCCCTCCATTATCACCTGATGAAGGAGCATCGCTCCGAAAGCTAGTGTACTTCCAATTAAACCTGTTGGACTATAACCTGGTGTTGTGTGATTTTTATCTTTGTACACCCCAGTCCAACACCGGCATCTCCAAATCATTCAGAATCTCACCCATTCCCTCAGGTTCGACACACAGCCTTCCTTCATTATCCTTCAGAGGATTAATGCTTTCTCTAGTTACCCGCTTGCTTCTTATATAAGAATAAAATGCTTTGGGATTCTCCTTAATTCTGCTCACTGAAGCTATTTCATGACCTCTTTTAGCCCGCTTGATTCCTTGTTTAAGACTTGTCCTACTCTTCCGATATTCCTCCAGGGCCCGTTCTGTTCTTAGCTGCCTGGACCTTATGTACGCTTCCCTTTTCCTCTTGGCTAGTCGTACAATTTCTCCTGTTATTCATGGTTCACGAATCTTGCCCTTCCTATCCTCTGCCTTCCAACAGAACATGCCTATCCTGCACTATCTTTAATCTATCTTTGAAAGCCTCCCACATCTCCCACCTTCAAATAGCTATGTCCAATCCACATTTCCCAGCTCCTACCTAATTTTGATATAACTGGCCTTCGCCCAGTTTAGTATTGTTCCCTTAGGACCACTCTCATCTTTGTCTACGAGGATTCTAAAACTTATAGAATTGTGGTCACTGTTCCCAAAGAAATCCCCACCACAACTTCTACCACTTGTCCTGGCTTGTTCCCCAGTATCAGGTCCAATATGGCCCCTTCCCTCGTCGGACTATTGACATACTGATCTAGAAAACTCTCCTGGAGTCTTCTTACAAATTCTACCCCATCCAGACCTCTGACACTAAGTATATCCCAGTCAATGTTGGGAAAATTAAAATCTCTCATCACCACTACCCTGTTGCCTCTACATCTTTCCAAAATCTGTTTACCTATTTGTTCTTCTACCTCACGCTCACTGTTGGGAGGTCTGTATTACAGCCCCAACAATGTAACTGCACCCTTCTTATTTCTCAGCCCCACCCATAATGCCTCACTACCCAAGCCCTCCAATAGTGTCCTCCTTTAGCACAGCCGTGATATCATTCCTGACCAGCAATGCAACTCCACCCCCTCTTTTACTTCCCTCCCTGTCCTGTCTGAAGCGTCTATATCCAGGGATGTTTAATTGCCAATCTTCATGCCCTTTCCCTGCATTAAAGTAGATGCACTTCAGGCCACCAGTTCTTTTGCGCTCACCTGCTCCCTGCCTACCCTTCCCTTTATTAACACTATCTTCATGATCCTTACAGTCTCCAGTCCCCACCTCGCTGCCGACTTGTTTTCTCTTCTGGTTCCCAGGCCCCTGCCACATTAGTTTAAACCCTCCCCAACAGCAGTAGCAAAAACCCCCCCAAGGACATTGGTTCCAGTCTGGTTCAGGTGTAGATCGTCCATTTTGTAATAGTCCCACCTTCCCCAGAACCGGTCCCAATGTCCCACAAATCTGAACCCCTCCCTCCTACACCATCTCTCAAGCCACGTGTACATCCTGCCTATTTTTTCATTGCTACCCTGGCTAGCATGTGGCACTGGTAGTAATCCCAGGATCACTACCTTTGAGATCCTTCTCTTTAACTTCTCTCCTAGCTCCCTGAATTCTTCTTTCAGGACCTCATCTCGTTTTTTACTTATATCATTGGTGCCTATACGCACCACGACAACTGGCTGTTCACCCTCCCCTTTTAGAATGCTCTGCTGCAAAGGGAAGCACTCAGGGGATCTTTGATTTCTTAAAAGATTTTACCTCAAAAATCAACATGGGAACCACAACATAATAACGCTGCTCTACAATTTTTCACCAAACCAATGCTGTACCATACTGCAGAAAACAAGTCACAGGTCAGCGATTCTGCATCTGAGATAATGTTGGGAGTTGTATCCACAGTCACTCCCAACAGGCAACCTCTCGAATAGATCTCTGTAGATGAGACAACATTTCCTTTCAAAAAGAACAGAGGGAATACATTAGTGACCCTTTTGACATGATTTCTGACAAGACAGCAGCAACAGCAAGATAAACAATATATGGACGGGATCCACAAAGCTTCTAATTCTATTCAGTTGGGAAGTGCTTTAATGAATTTGAATTTTTCAAGAAAGTTTAGGTGTCAAGTGGTTAAGTGGTCCGGAGTATTGGTCCTACCAATTTGCTGTGCCAAGGAATGATGTAAAATAATAGATTAGCTCCTGTATTTTCCATATGGCAGAGGATTCATTTCTAATGTGTCCATGAAGGTGGAGGGGAGATAAGTTGCTTTCAATATAAAAAAAAGGACAAAGTCGACTCACACTGTCCCTGTGCAATCCCCCTGCGATCGGGTTATTCAGGAATCCAGCAAGGGTTAGAAAGGAATTGCCTTTTCAACGTCTTGGTTGAGAAAAAAAATGTGTGGAAGATATCAAGGCTGACAGGTTTGTGGTGGAGAGGGAAAGGAAAGAATAATTTATCAAAGGATTCATATTGAGGCTCCTGGATGCACGAATTCTTACTTCAAACTACCGGGGGGTAAAGAAAAATAAATCAAAACTGCAATGTAGTGAGTCTGGCTTTTGTCGTTTAATCCGCGGGCCCTCATTCATACTCAGTGTTAATCTCTTAAGACATTATAGAAGGAGCCAACAAAGAAACATGAATACCTCCACTAGTGCCATGAATGGGAGATGTTTCAGGGAAATCTGGTACAGACTAAACCTTTTCATAGAAAAATGATGCTGAAACCAATTGTACAGTTCCACAGCTGCTGGTGAGCACAGAAGGCAGCTGACTAACAGCATGTGCCATATCTGTCTGCCTTTCACTGTACCATAGAGACTGATGGGTTCCATCTCATTTACAGCTATGAGCTCCTTAAAATAGAGACACTGACCTTCAATTGATGATCTGTATAATCAACATTAAACTCAGCTTGGTAGGTTTGAAGTGAGGAATTTTTATTTTGAATTTTAATCCTCTTTGTTGTGGTCAGGGTATGAACTTCCTTTCGATTTGTTAATTTACTTTAGCTTTGGGAATGATTGCTGCTAACTTTTTCCCTCCCATTCTCCAGGTAATTGTCTACACTTCACTCAGTCCTGTGGATTAGAACAAGAACAAGCCCTTGTCCCACCACCACAGGGTGCAATGTGCTGCTGCTCAATTGTATTGCCTCACCCTTCCCTAATCCTCCCTGTACTTCCAATTAGGCTTCTGAACTGTACTCCACCCAGTTACTGACCACAGATGGAGGTGGGAGTGCTCTCCACATCGACAAATCAAGCATTGCCAGCGGCACCTCTTCATCACTGTTACCTGGAGATGTGTCTGATTAACACTCAACGCCGTTTCACGGCAAGCCTTTGAAACTGGGGATAAGTCTGCAGAACTCCAACGTACTTATGAGGATACATCTTCAAAGCTCATGATTAAATACAAGTGTCCTTAACTGAGAACATAGTGCCCTACTACTGTATCTTCCTGACTCCCTCTTTGGAACGAGGAATGTCTGACGTGAGGTAGCTGTTGATATAAAAGTCAAGAACTAACATGCAGATCATTTTGTAAGATCTGCATATATTTTAAAATGGTTGTTTTTCTTCCTTTGACCTTTCATTTTCCTGCATCTCTTGTGACTAGAGTCGAGTCCAGCCGTGGGGAACCTACGGCCTTAAGGCTGCATGTGGCCTGCTACGCCATTGTGTGTGGCCTTTTGAATGAATCCAAATTTTGCAGAACAAATCTTTTATTTTTTATTAATGTGTTTTTTCGTCCTTTATTATTTTTATTTTAATCTTAAAATGAATGTATTTAAAATACCAGAGAGTAAAAGAAAATTCAACGAAATAATCCTCACAGACTGACCGCCACAATTTTAAAAATTGGTAAGTCATAAGGGCTATTTCGAATCCTGCTATGCTCATGATTTAGTTATAATGTGACTCTAGTTAGATTTTTACAAAATAATGTGAATTTTGAAGAATATATAATTGAAGTTTCTTGGATGCGGCCTTTATTAGATCACAACTAACATAAAGCTGCCTTCCAACATGAAAAGGTTCCCCACCTCTGGAGCCTGTAGGCTGCAGAATGAATGACTGCAAGTTCCACAAGATGTAATTTCTTTGTGAAATAATAATAAAACAAGTCTAAATGACTTTCAAAAAAATGTTTGAAAAAGTCTATGTTTAAACTACACTTGAAAATATGCAATTCGGAATCAATTACACAACTACTGTCCCCCAGCAATTCTGTTATATTTGAAAATTGATTTACAGAATCCTACTGGTACCCAGGAGGCCTGATAACTCCTGAGAAGTTACTTCAGGTCCGGCTGCATTTGGCTCAGAGCTTGATGAACATCTTTTAGTATTTTGACTGGACATCGTTTTAGACAGTTGGACCTTTATGTTATCATGCATTGCTTATGCTGAATGCTCTTTTCTAATTAGCACACTGGATTTGTGTTAATTCTTGGCAGCACAAACCCATTAAAGCAGGATTTTGTTGGATTTCAGAATGAAACTGTCAATTCAAATGAACTCCGGCATTAACTGGGCTCCTGGTTTAATACACTGTTGTAGCTTCTGCAACCTATTCCCACAAAGTGCCAGCAGTGAGAGAAATGTCCTGCTCTGGTTTTGGCTTTTAGCTATGATATACCTTTCCAACATTTTATATTCCTCTCTCTTGTTGCTTCTTCAATCATCAACGTACACTTATCTCTTCTTCACTTGATCATGGCTGCAACTTTGACCTTTGACTCTCCAAACTGGTCTTGGATTTCCTGAAGTTTTATTCTTCACTGGCTAATAAACGTCTGGCTTCCTTTTTACAAGCAATCCAGGTAGCAGAGAGGCATTTAATTGAAAAGGCTGACATAGCTGTTCATTGAAATACAAATTCCTGAATTGAAAGGAAGTGAAGTTTGGGTGTATTTATGTTTGACAAGCTCTTCTATTTATTTGTATTTCTATCCTCTCCCTTTAGCAGAGATGAAAATTGCTCAATCTCATTGTTTCCCAGGATTCGAAGAAATAAAAAAAACTTTGTTTGTGACATGCTTTTGACAACCATTTACCAACTGATCTCCTTTCCCCTGGGATGGGTGTGAGTCACGTTTGACTCTGAGGTGAGCACCTGCTTTCATATTTCATAAATACTGTCATTAAACTCACCTATCTCCTTCTCCATAATCTCACCTGATGTTTGCCCATTCCCCATCCCTCGCACCCTCCTCCCACCACCCCCACTCCCCTATCCTCCTGTCTCAGGATCTCTGCAGCTGAAAGACTTTATCATCTCAAGACTTGACTGGCCCAATGTACAGTATTTCTGACTGCTATACCACACAAAACTAAAATCACTTGGAACTCCATTGTCCATGTCTTAATGTGCATTATGTCCTTTCGGTTTATTTATTTGCAGGATGTGAGTGTTGCTGGCTGGGCCCAGCATTTATTGCCCATCTCTAGTTGCCCTTAAGAAAGTGGTGGGAGCTGCTTTCTTGAATCACTACAGTCCATGTGCTGTACGTTGACCCACAATGCCGTTAGGGAGGGAATTCCAAGATTTTGACCAGTAACAATGAAGGAACGGTGATATATTTCAAGTCAGGATGGTGAGTGACTTGGAGGGGAACTTACAGGTGGAGGTGTTTGCTGTCTGGGGATCTTTGATGAATTTCTGCAGTGCATCTTGTTGATAGTATTCACTGCTGCTACTGAGGATAGGTGGTGGAGGGAGTGGATGCTTGTGGATGTGGGGCCAATCGCAGGCTACTTTATCTTAGATGGTGTCATGCTTCTTGAGTGTTCCTGGAGCTGAATCCGTCCAGGTAAATGGGGACTATTCTATCACACTCTTGATTTATGCCTCATAGTTGGAGGACAGAGTTTGGGGAGTCAGGAGGTGAGTTACTCACTGAAGTATTCCTAGCCTCTGACCTTCTCTGTATTTATGCAGCAAGTCCAGTTGAATTTCTGGTCAATAGGAACCACCATGCTGTTGATAATGGGGAATTCAGTAATGGTAACACCATTGAATATCATGGTTAGATTGTCTCTTATTGGTGATGGTCATAGCCTGGTATTTGTGTGGTGTGAATGTTATTTGCCATTTGTTAGCCCAAGCCTGGATGTTGTTCAAGTCTTGTTGCATTTGAACATGGACTACTTCAGTATCTGAGGAATCGCAAATGGTGCTGGGCATTGTGCATTTATCAGCGAGCATCCCCACTTCTGACCTTATCTTATAGGAAAGGTCATTGATGAAGCAGCTGTAGATGGTTGGCCTTAGGACACTGTCCTGAGGAATTCCTGCAGAGATGTCTTGGAGCTGAGATGGCTGACCTCCAACAACCTCAACCATCTTCCTATGTGCCAGGTATGACTCTGACTAGCAGAGAATTTGCCCCCAACAGAATCCTCTGATACCCATTGATTCCAGTCGAGAGAGTGGTGCTGGAAAAGCACAGCAGGTCAGGCAGCACCTGAGGGGCAGGAGAGTCAATGTTTCAGGCAAAAGCCTTTCATCAGGAAATGAGGGCTTTTGCCTGAAACATCGACTCTCCTGCTCTTCGGATGCTGCCTGACCTGCTGTGCTTTTCTAGCATCACACTCTCAACTCTAATCTTCAGCATCTTCAGTCTTTACTTTCACCCATTGATTCCAGTTTGTTAGGGCTCCGTGATGCCACATTTGGTTCAATGTAGCCTTGATGTCAAGGCCTGTCACTATCACCTCATCTCTGGAATTCAGTTCTTTTGTCCTTTTCCTGTTTCCTGATCACAGCTGTGCTCGTTGATCTATAATAGTTGTTAAAGCAACATTCTGATTTTAAAATTCCCTTCTTTGTTTGCAAATTCTTCAATGGCCTTGCCCCCTCCCTACTTCTGTAATATCCGTCAGCTCCAACTCTCTGCGATATCTGCACTCCTTTCATTCTGGCCTTTTACGTATCCCAGATTTTAATCATTCCCTACTGAGGCAGGAGATCAGCCAGGATTTAAGTGAATAACAAATCAGATTGTGGGGCTAAATGGCCTACTCTTGCTCTGAGTCACTATGTTCTTATGTTGCCTGGTCCACAACTTTGGAATAGACACTTTACAATTATGAGTTTCCACACAGAGTTTCCGGGTTCAATTCCAGTCTTGGGTGACTGTGTGGAGTTTACACATTCGCCACATGTCTGCACGGGTTTCCTCCGGGTGCTCCAGTTTCCTCCTACTATCCAAAGACATGCAGGTTAGGTGAATTGGCCATCGTGTTCAGGGATGTGAAGCTAGGTGCATTAGTCAGGGGTAAATATAGGGTGGGGGGAATATGTCTGGATGGGTTACTCTTCGGAGGGTCAATGTGGATTTATTGGGCGGAAGGACCTGTTTCCATGCTGTAGGGATCCTATTCTATTCTATTCTCTTTCCACCTTTAAAATATTATGAAATATATCAGTTTGACCAGTCATATAATCATCTGACCATATATCTCCTCATGGCTTGGTGTCGTTTAATAATGTTTCTATGAAACAACTTGAGATATTTTATTCTCAAAAGGTGTGAGATAAATATACACTGTTGCTGATAAGCTAGTTATGCTTTAAGGTTACAAAGCTTAAAAATGTGTTGCTGGAAAAGTGCAGCAGGTCAGGCAGCATCCAAGGAGAAGGAGAATCGACATTTCGGGCATAAGCCCTTCTTCAGGAATGAGGAGGGTGTGCCAAGCAGGCTAAGATAAAAGGTAGGGAGGAGGGACTTGGGGGAGGGGCGTTGGGAATGCGATAGGTGGAAGGAGGTTAAGGTGAGGGTGATAGGCCGCCTGCATGTCCTTGGCGGAGTGGGAGGGGGAGTTAAAGTGTTCAGCCACGGGGCGGTTGGGTTGGTTGGTGCGGGTGTCCCAGAGGTGTTCTCTGAAACGTTCCACAAGTAGGCAGCCTGTCTCTCCAATGTATATTTGTAAGGTTACAAAGACCATTTACAGTAGTGCATTGATCGTATTTGCAGCAATTGCTGCCAGAAAATGTTTGTTTTTGTGGCTATCTGCAGTTGTTTGTTCATTATTCTTCAAATGTCTCAGTGAAAGAACTCAGCAAATGCTTCCTTTTCATTAATTTACATCATTTTCTAACTTTCCAGAAGTTGTAACCACAATGGGCTGACATTTAGCACTGACAGAACATCACCAATGGCCTGGCTGAGCCGACCTCCTGCATTCTGACCTGGATGGCTTGCCTTGCCTTTTCCTTTCACTAAATAGCTTTGTTCATAACTTCACTGCATTCTTACATATGTGATAATTGTCAGGTCCTAGCAATTAATTTGCCAAGACAGTAGCTACAAAACATGCACAGTCTGGGGATCTGTAATCAAGACAAGGAACAAAGGAAGTAGCACTAAAAGATAAAGGTTGAAATACTTTGTTTTACTGGCACCAACAGAGATTTCATTTTATGAATAATATCCTTCTGCATCAGATATCCATCACCTTCCGTTATCTCTAGTTTTCATGCAGAGTTATTCTGAATAAAATTATTTTTATTGAGCAGTGTTTCCAGCACATTTTGCCAAGTGCTTTTTCCAATAAGAGAGAACCTAACCAGCTCTTCATGACATTCAATGGCTGAAGGATTGAATCATCAACTGTCAACATCCAGGGAGTTACTGTTGACCAGAAACTGAATCAGACTAGATAGGAATCCAATAGCTACAAGAGCAGGTCAGAGATAAGGAAACTGTGGTGAGAAACTCGCTTCCTAACTTCCCAAAACCTGTCCACTATCGACAAGGGACAAGTAAGGAGTGTGATGGAATACTCCCCACTTGCCTGGACAGTCACAGCTCCAACACTCAAGAAGATTGACACCATCCAGGACAAAGCAGCCCGCTTGATTGGCACCACATCTACAAACATCCACTCCCTCCACCACCAGTGCTCACTAACAGCAGTGTGTATGATGTACAAGATGCACTGCAATAACTCATTAAACTTTCTTCCAAATCTACAGCCTTTACCAACAAGAAGGTGAAGGGCAAAAGATAAATGGCATGTTCATCTCTAAGTTGTGTGCCATCTTGACTTGGAACTATTTTGCTGTCCTGTAATTTTTATGGAGTCAAGATCCTAGAGTTCCTTTCCTAACAACACTGTGGGTTTACTTACAGTACCTGGATTGCAGCAGTTCACAAATATATTTTTCCAACATCTTATTCAGGGTAATTACGGATGTATGGAATATGGCCTAGCCAGTAATGCCCACATCTTGTGTAAGAATCCATTTTTAAAAAGTGACATTTTGTTGGGACATAACGCTCAGAATTAGGTGACTCAAGCTTATGTTTAATTAACACTTGAGTAGACAAAGTGTAAACAGACCTCTGTTCCAATTTACTGATGAGTGATGCACTATAGGAGAAGACATTAAAGAAAGCGATTTCTATACAGCCCAATGTCCAGTTGTGGACTTGAATCCCAGTCAAGTAATTTCTGCCACCGAGAGTGAATTCTATGACTTGTATGAGATACCATGAACAACAAATTGAAATAAAGAAATAAAAATGAGCTGCCTTATTGGTGAAAGAGAGCTGTCATACACTTTGTCCAAGTTGTAAACCAGCATTTGGCCAGGTATAAAACAGACCCTAGTGTTAAATTACTGACCCCACAGTGGCAGCAGAGAGACATGCTGGAAAGAGACACAGAGGTCAGAGATAGGGTTACACCAATTTAGCCACGATTCTCTGACCGATGCTCCCCCTGACTACAGCTCATTGCTGACAGCATGGGAGTATCGAGTTTATCTCCAGGCCACAATTGTTTTACACAAGTTGATAAATGTCCTGAAACATTGCCTGTGTTTTGGGGAAGATTTTCAGCACATCAACAAGATAAAGAGGACAGGACACTGTTGGTCAACAAAGAATGTGACATAGCATGATCTATCAATTTAGCTCAATGGTAACCCTCCTACTTATGGTCCAAAGGATTTTTAAAAGTTATAAGTGGTATTTCAGCATCATTGGCAAAGCCAATAGGTATTGCTCATCCTTGAATGCCCATGGACAGACTGGCTTCCATGGGATGATTAAGGGTGACTGATGTGACAAAGTTGCTCCTTTAAGAAGGTTTTGCAGTACTTGGCATTTTTTTCAGAGAGGTTGTAAATGATAGACTTTGAAAAGTCTGGAGGTTGAAGGGTTTTAGGGTCAATTTGATAATAGCTAACAGATAGTGGGTCAAGCAGAGGCATTCAAGTTTAAAAAAAAACACATGTACAATGAAAGGGGTGTGACCAGTTCTACCAGGCCAGCTTTTAGAACATAAACATTACAGCGCAGTACATGCCCTTTGGCCCTCAATGTTGCGCCGACCTGTGAAACCAATCTGAAGCCCATCTATCCTACACTATTTCATTCTTGTCCATATGTTTATCCAATGACCATTTAAATGCCCTTAAAATTGACGAGTCTACTACTATTGCAGGCAGGGCGTTCCATGCCTCTACTACTCTCTGAGTAAAGAAACTACCTCTGACATCTGTCCTATGTCTATCACCCCTCAATTTAAAACTGTGTCCCTCTGTGCTAGCCATCGCCATCCGAGGAAAAGGGCTCTCACTGTCCAGCCTATCTAATCCTCTGGTATTAGATATATGTCTCAATTAAGTAATCTCTCAACCTTCTTCTCTCTAACAAAGACAGCCTCAAGTTCCTCAGCCTTTCCTCATAAGACCTTCCCTCCATACCAGACAACATCTTAGTAAATCTCCTCTGAATCCTTTCCAAAGCTTTCACATCCTTCTTATAACGCGGTGACCAGAACTATACGCAATACTCCAAGCGCAGCCGCACCAGAGTTTTGTGTACAGCTGCAGCATTACCTCATGGCTCCGAAACCCAATCCTTCTACCAATAAAAGGGAACACACCGTATGCCTTCTTAACAACCCTATCAACCTGGGTGACAACTTTCAGGAATCTATGTACATGGATGCAGAGATCTCTCTGCTCATCTTCACTACCAAGAATCTTACCATTAGCCCAGTACTCTGCATTCCTGTTGCTCCTTCCAAAGTGAATCACCTCACATTTGTCTGCGTTAAACTCCATTTGCCACCTCTCATCCCAGCTCTGCAGCTTATCTATGTCTCTCTGTAACCTACAATATCCTTCATCACTATCCACAACTCCACCGACCTTACTGTCATCCGCAAATTTACTAACCAATCCTTCTATGCCCTCATCCAGGTCATTTATGAAAATGACAACAACAGTGGACCCAAAACAGATCTGAACTCCAGGATGAATGTTTCCCATCAACCACTACCCTATGTCTTCTTTTAGCTAGCCAATTTCTGATCCAAACTGCTAAACCTCAATCCCATGCCTCTGTATTTTCTGCAATAGCCTACCGGAGCAGACCTTATCAAATGCCTTATTGAAATCCATATATATCACAACCATATACATCTTACTCTCATCCACCTGTTTGGTCATCTTCTCAAAGTACTTAATAAGGTTTGTGAGGCATGACCTACTCTTCACAAAACCATGTTGACTATCCCTATTCCTTTCTAGATTATTATAAATCCTAGCTCATAACCCTTTCCAACACTTAACCCATAACTGAAGTAAGGATCACAGGTCTACAATTTCCAGGGTTGTCTGTACTCCCCTTCTTGAACAAGGGGACAACATTTACTATCCTACAGTCTTCTGGCACTCTTCCTGTAGACAGTGATGACATAAAGAACATAGCCAAAGGCTCTACAATCTCCTCCTTGGCTTCTCAGAAAATCTTAGGATAAATCCCATCCAGCCCAGGGGATTTATCTATTTTTACACTTTCCTCAATTGCTATCACCTCCCCCTTATGACCTCAACCCCATCTATATTAGTAGCCTGTATCTCAGTATTCTCCTCAACCACATTGTCGTTTTCTCTGGTTTGGCTTGCTTTTTAGTAGTAGTGGTTGTAAAAGCTGTTGGACCCAAATGCAGGTCCAGGCTGGTCCCCTCTCCCTGCCTTCTCTCCTGTAAGAACTTGTGTTTGATTTCATCTTTTGTGCCAAGGGATGTTTATGGGGATTGTTGCAAGTATTTGGAACAGCATCATTAAGTTGGATAGTCCGTTGGGTTTTCAGATAGGATAAGTATTTTGGTATTCTGTTTACTGCTCTTTGTATTTCATTAAGTATCTTGTAAATAAATTCTGTTTTGTTTGAAACTAAGTGGTTTGACCAGCTGATTCTCTCCTGGAATATCCACTGTACACCTGCTTTAAAAAACAACAAAGTTAGGGTCAGGGCTACCTTCGTGAAATGTTTTGAGGGGCCTGACCTGGTCCATAACAGATTGGGGGCTCGTCGAGTATTTGTTCTGTAGTTCCAAATTTGGATTAGAGCTGTTGGGCTCGAGGGCAGCAAGTGGTAGGTGTCAATGTCTGTTGTTCTGGGTGCTGATTTTGGTTGGCTTAAATAGTGCTTGGGATAGCAATGTTTCTTTCAGTCAACAAGAGTTTTCTGGGGTTGGAAGAAGTAACTTTGGGGGTTTTACAAAAAGTGCTTAGTGCCAAGCTGCTGGAATTAGCAGACAAGCTGGGGTTGGAGCTGCCTCCTTCTGTGAGGAAAGGAGAGTTAATTACTGCAGTAGCTCAGCATTTACATTTATTGGAAACACCATCAGAATCTTTAGAGATGGCTAAAGTTCAATTGAAAATGAAATAGCTTGAGTTAGAGGCAAAAGACAAGGAATTATGATTTAAAAAAGAGGAAAGGGAAAAAGAGAGAGAGGAGAGAGAGTAAGAGAGACAAATGAGAGAGAAAAGGAGAGAGAGGAAAGGAAGAAAGAGAGGGAGTTTGAACTTCAGAAATTCAGCACTTAGACAGGAAAGTCAGCTTAAAAGGATGGAGATGAAGACTGAAGATAAGCTCAGTGAGGAAGAGAGTGAGGATGAACAAACCCATAGTAGCCATAGGCCTGGTGAGAAACTCTTTAAACATGTTCAAGCATTGCATAAATTTGATGAGAAGGATGTGCAAGACTTTTCCATCTCATTTGAAACAGTGGTTAAACAAATGGGGTGGCCAGTTACCATGTGGGTTTTGTTGATCCAAACAAAACTTGCAGGTAGAGCTAATGGGGTATTCACTTCACTGTCAGATGATGATTCCAGGGCATATGAGGAGGTGAAGAAAGCCATCTTAAATGCACATGTGCTTCTGCCAAAAACCTATAAACAACATTTCAGGAATCTAAAGAGGGAATCTGGTCAAACCTACATTGAGTTTGATAGGATCAAACAAAGTAATTTTGATAGATGGATAAGGGCATTAAAAGTAGACCAAACCTACAAGGCTCTGAGAGAGACAATTATTTTGGAGGCATTCAAAAATTCGCTTCCTGAAGTAGTGAGAACTCATGTGGGAGAGCAGAGAGTAAAAAATGGCAAGATTATCATCTGAAATGGCTGATGATTATGAGTTGGTCCATAAAGCAAAATTTGGCTTCCAGAATCAATTTCAATCTTTGATCTCCCCTGTTTCAACTGGCAACTTTGTGACTTTGTTACCATACAGTCAGGAAAAGTTACAGGATATGTATCCTACAATCGTTCAGTTGCCTGATTTCCCACTGGCTTTTCAACCACAGTAGGCAGCACTCCTACCGGTGAATCAGTTATATCATTAGCAAGAACAAATTGTATTCCTGGAGCTGACAGTCTGTCCAGAAATTGGGGAAAAGAGAAATCCTCATGTGGAAAGGGAAAGGTTAATCTCGGTGAAGATCATAAGGATAGCTGACCACAGGGTATAAAAGGAAACCTTTGAAGGAGATGGAGAAGTTAAAAAGCTTCAGTGTTTTCACTGTAATAAAGTAGGCCACATGAAATCAGTGTTGGTGAGCTTAGAGAAGCACTGGGAAGCCAGATGTAGGATAGTAGGATAAGCCAGGGATTTCTGTTGGAGTGATAATGGAAAGCACAGTGGAGGCTAGGAAGCTGCACCAGAATGTACGAGCTGGTTGGAAGTTGGTTAAGGAGGATGCATCAGATCTTCCTTAACCATATACCTGCGACAGTAAAGTTTATTCACGTAGGCCAGGAGCAGCAGGTAAAGAGGTTACAACATGAAGTGACACAGGATCCTCTCAGTCTGTGATGCTGAAAGATGAGGAGATATGAGGACACAGGACACCTTTGGGGAGATCAGGTGGTCAGGTGCCCTTTGGAGAAGGTAATGAGTCCTTAGGGATTGTTAAGTGTAGATATGAATGCCTATAAAAGTGCATAAAGCTATGAACTGTCAAGCTCATTTCAACTGTCAACAGACCTGTCAAAATCAATTCTCAATATGACGAGTCAAAGGGACTCTCGAAATGAGTTGTCAAAAGTGTGAAGAGGAATCTGTCGAAAGCCACTCTCAATGTCAGTGAGCAAGCAGTCAAGGCAATTAAAAGTCCTGCCTTTGAAAACTTTGTGAGGATTGTTTGTGTAATGAGAGATTCATTGTTTGCCATTTTATGCTGTTTGTTGACATTTACAAGGTCTGAAAAATGTGGTGCTGGAAAAACACAGCAGGCCAGGCAGCATCCGAGGAGCAGGAGAATCAACGTTTTGGGCATAAGCCCTTCTTCAGGAATCATCCTTCTCCTGCTCATCGGATGCTGCCTGGCCTGCTGTGTTTTTCCAGCACCACATTTTTCAACCCTGGTGCTCCAGCCTCTGCAGTCCTCACGGCTACCATTACTGGATCACATGACTGATTTCACAACCATTCATGGTTACAGTCAGGTGTTTGCCATTGATCGAGATGTTCACGTGGTTATGATTAGATTACATTACATTAGATTACATTACAGTGTGGAAACAGGCCCTTCGGCCCAACAAGTCCACACCGACCCGCCGAAGCGAAACCCACCCATACCCCTACATTTACTCCTTACCTAACACTACGGGCAATTTAGCACGGCCAATTCACCTGACCTGCACATCTTTGTGACTGTGGGAGGAAACCGGAGCACCCGGAGGAAACCCACGCAGACACGGGGAGAACGTGCAAACTCCACACAGTCAGTCGCCTGAGGCGGGAATTGACCCGGGTCTCTGGCGCTGTGAGGCAGCAGTGCTAACCACTGTGCCACTGTGCCGCCCATCAACTGGTTATAAACTCTTTGAAGTGGGACTAAGAATTCCAACATTTGTTGTGATGGCAAACGATGCACTTGTACAAAACACATGTTGTTATTTGGCAATAGTAGTTAAAGGAATGTCAATATATTCTTTTTATAAATGAGAGAGATTTTTTGTCAATTTAGTGAAGTCTGCAATTTTCCACTGTTGTGAGTTGTGTGGAGGTGGATGAGTTTGATGTCAACTAATTCACTGCTCCCATTGCCAAGAGATCTCACCATATCATGTGCCAATCAGTTTGTTAGAAGACCACCAGCTTGCCCAATCACAAGCCAAATAACAGTGCACCAACTTTCCAGAAGCTGTTGACCAATCAGAGGACAACAGGTCCTTGGTTTAAAGACAATTGGTGCGGCGTACTCCTCAGGGGCTGAAGGCTGGCTTCTGTCAGCGGGTTGGAGGCAAGGGCAGATGGACAGGCCACACCCTCTCCTTCTTCCTGCCTCTGATTACATCTGGTATGAGACCAATAGAGGACCACCTCTAATCTGTAAGGTACGTTGCCCCAGTTATTCAGTCCTGAAGACAGGTAATTGGGAATTGCTGAGTTGAGATCCTTAAATGGTCATTAAATGGTCACTTTTAGGATTTTTTTTGCTGGTAAGCAAGAACGTTCCAGCATTTTTCACCCAACACATAATTGATGAGATGGTGAGAATGGGAATTAATTGGGCGAGTTATAGAGTAATAGAATCATAGAGTCATCAAGTCAGCCAGCATGGAAACAAACCCAATTGGTCCAACCAGTGCATGTGGACCATGTTCCCAAACTGAACTAGTCCCACCTGCTTGCGCTTGGCCCATTTCCCTCCAAATCTTTCCTATTCATGAACCTATCCAATTTTCTTTAAACATTGTAATGTGCCTTTGTCCACCACTTTCTCTGGCAATTCATTTTACAGATGAACTACTCTCTATGTAAAAAGGTTGTCCCTCAGGTCCTTTTTAAATCTTTCTCCTCTCACCTTCACAATATACCCCCTAATTTTGAATTCCCCACCTGAAGGAAAAGACTTTTGTCATTCACCTTTAATAAGGTCACCCGTTAACCTCCTAAGCTCCAGTGATAAAAGTCCCAGCCCATCCAGCCTGTTTCTCTATCTCAAACCCTCCATTCCCGGCAACATTCTGCTAAACATTTTCTGAACCCTCTCCAGTTTAATAATATTCTTCTTATAACAGGGTGAGCAGAACAGTATTGCATGAGAGGTCTCACCAACATTCTGTACAACTTCAATAGATGTCCAAACTCCTATATTCAAAGGTCTGAGCAATGAAGGCAAGCATGCTAAATGCCTTCTTAACCACCCTGTCTACCTGTAATGCAAATTTCAAAGAATTATATACCTGAACCCCTCGGTCTCTCGTTGTACAACATGACCCTGAGTTCAACCATAATTGTATTACTTTCTTCACTGTCCACTATGCCACCAATTTTGGGATCACCTGCAAACTTACGAAGTATGCCTCTTATATTCTCATCCAAATCATGTACATAAATGACAAACAGTACTGATGCCTGTGCAATACCACTGGAGTTGATTCTGAAGATGTACTCATCTCCTTCTTCACTCCTTTCTTAGCATCTCTGAGGAAGGGGAAATTGTGAACTTTGTATTATTTGATTTCAATATGAAGTCAGTCCATGGTGGATAGTGGATGAGTTGGCATGTTGCATGTAAGGCCAAAGAATACTTTATGGGAGCCAGGGTTGGTATCAGTTGGCACTAAGTTGTCAATGAGCTATAAAGGGACATAGAGATGACCTTTCTTGGATTTGATAGTATGAGGGATTTTGGGGTGGGTACGTAGTCTTGTTTGGCATGGAGGTTTTGATGGACCTGGGTATGGTTACAGGGTCACAAGTTAGCATTGGGTATAAAAGGTTATAAGGGATGGGTACATGAAGTTGCATTGGTTGGCAGAGATGGGAAAGGTATGTGCATTGAGCAGTTATGGGAATGTTTTGTGTTGTATTCTTTCTTTTTACAGTTTGGACTCAGTGCAAGAGTTGACACATTACCAAAAGGATGTGGACGCTTTGGAGAGAGCACAGAGAAGATTTACGAGGATGTTGCCTGGTTGGAGGGTGCTAGCTATGAAGAAAGGTTGAGTAGATTAGAAATGTTTTCATTAGGAAAAAGGAGATTGAGGGGGATCTGATTGAGGTTTACAAAATCATGAAGGGTATAGACAGGGTGGATAGAGACAAGCTTTTTCCCAGAATGAAGGATTCAATAATGAGAGGTCACAATTTCAAGGTGAGAGGTGAAACGTTTAAGAGGGATACATGTGGCAAGTACTTTACACAGAGGATGGTAGGTGCCTGGAACATGTTGCCAGCAGAGGTGATAGAGGCAGGCATGGTAGATTCATTTAAGATGCATCTGGACAGATGCATGAGTAGGTGGGGAGCAGAGAGATACAAATGCTTAGGAATTGGACGATAGGTTTAGCCAGTGGAATTGGATCGACTCAGGCTTGGAGGGCCAAAGGGCCTGTTCCTGAGCTGTAACTTTCCTTTGTTCTTTGTTCTTTCTTCACTCCAGCACAATTCTGTATCCGGCACTCCCCCTCCTCATTTTCTCTGGGGTCACCCTGCCTAACTTCAAGGAATTCTGCCAGGTCAGAATGAACATTCCAACTTCAATTTGTCCTGGGTCATCTCCTAGAGCTAGGAAATGTCCCAATCCTGGGCTCCAGACCAGATACAAAAATCCAGACCTAAATACGTTTGCCTCTCCTTAATTCTTAACATTCTCTAAAGGCAACAGCTTTTTGATCAGATCCTCTTTATTTTCTTCTGCTTAAGTTGAAGCATGTGTTTCTTTTCCTCTTCCACCTCTGGATATCCTTGGGACTTAGGACTCTGTGAATGGTGCTACTTCACTACAGGTTATTAATTTCCATAGTGAGGAAAGTGAACAAGGTATTAAGAGTAAACTACAGAGGCCAAAATGTCACACACGGGGAAAGGTGTTTTTGGCCAGATGTATTCGCAGTAAATTGAAGCAGGAGAGGAAAATTGCAAAAATTCGGCAGAGATTCAAAATTGGCAATGCTGTTCTAAAATGTGGGCTGAAAATGTGTTGCTGGAAAAGCGCAGCAGGTCAGGCAGCATCCAGGGAACAGGAGAATCGACGTTTCGGGCATAAGCCCTTCTTCAGGAATCAATTTTGAATCTCTGCCGAATTTTTGCAACTTTCCTCTCCGGCTTCAATTTACTGCAAATACATCTGGCCAAAAACACCTTTCCCCGTGTGTTCTAAAATGTGACATATTACGAAAGCACCCAGTGAAATGTACAGTTTATCAATAAATAATCCAATCAAGACCTTTTGACTTTTGACCACATTAACTACAACTTCAGATAGAAATTCACCATTTCTGATATTCTGTTCATGGCTGGAGTCCCTGTTGTGAGACATTGCTGCAGTAATTATACAAATGCATGACAATATATTTATTTTTCCCCTCTAGTTGGGGGAGGAGTCCTTCCCTAGAAAGTACATATTGTACCTTCTGAAATATGTTGACAATTCTGAATGATCCGTTATTATTGTGTATTATTAAAGTAAATCCTGCCAGAATAAATGCTTCAACAGCTGAAACTCAGATTATTTATATTGGCAATCAGAGTAATAACTCACCATTTCTGTATTATTAAAGTAGAGAAATTTATCAACACATTATTGAAAAGTTGTTAATGCTGGTATCCCTTGTGGCCAGCCAGTACAATATCACCATGTATCCCCAACACAGCGACCATCGATCTGCCCAGTTTCCAGATGGCCCATCATCTTTATCACTCCCAGGTTGGTGACATCACCTGTTCTCCCATCTGAAATTGATGATGAAAGCAAACAGATCTATCTTGCTTACATTTACCAAATCAATTTAATTTTACAGGCCCCAGTGTTGGTGGCATATTGACAGTTTGTGTTAATGGCATCTACTGTGTTTAGTGCCTGGAAGAGTCCTCCTTGAATAATGTGGCATTTCATAATACATTTTTTACAACATATTTACTTAATGGAAAGAGTTATGGCTGGCTGTCAGAGCAGCAATTAAACATATTGAAGACTTTTGGAGTTCTTATCTTTCTTCCTCCTCCTTTAGACCAAAATATATTTATCTCTCCTCTTCCTCTCATGGGACCAATGTCTCATAACTGCTCTAAGTGCATTGAAGTAAAGTTACCATAAATTAAAGCATCTATAAAAAAATTTAAAAAGTCATTTTCATTCCTTGGATAGTGAGTTATAAGCAAAGTAACAGGCTGACAACTGAATACTAAACACATTGAGATATTTAGCAAAGAAACGATGGAGTGAAAATGCTAGCATACACATGTTGCTGATTCGGTATTTGAACTGAAAATGTGTTGCTGGAAAAGCGCAGCAGGTCAGGCAGCATCCAAGGAACAGAAGAATCGACGTTTCGGGCATAAGCCCTTCTTCGATGCCCGAAACGTCGATTCTCCTGTTCCTTGGATGCTGCCTGACCTGCTGCGCTTTTCCAGCAATACATTTTCAGCTCTGATTTCCAGCATCTGCAGTCCTCACTTTCTCCTCGAAGATTCGGTATTTGAAGTTGAGTTCAGTTATATCAAAGTAGTAAACAGATATTTCATTTAATTTCTGTAATGTTCTGCTGACATGATAGTCAGAAGAGATGCTGATTCACAATAACAGCACCATTGTACTATCACATTATTATTTTAATTAACAGTACCCTGTAAAGTATTGAGGTTACCTCTTTCAACCTGTCTCAGATTGAATTAACCTTCCAGTTGGCACTGTAAAGTTACCTGTACAATCACTGTGCATTTCCTTTAAAGGCAATTTAAATCTTAATTTGAAATCATTCTGATTAGTTGAAGACTTTCAGACTAACAGAGCAATATCATCATAACCAGTTGCAACATTGCTGCTCTTTCAGTCTTCGAGGGGGGGATTTCATGGGACTTGCAAAAGGAGGAAAGGTGGTGATCAGGGATGAGGGAACCTAATGAGTCTGGAGCTGGAATTTCCTGATGGTGGCTTCAAGTTTCGAGATGAACCCAGACGTGTGTATGCAGAGGCTTGGAAACTGTGCTGTTGGTGAGGTTTTCTGTGTGTAACAGATTTGCATGCAACAAGTAGTTGATTGGCAGAGTTCTCACAGGATTTAAGTTCACCAACTACTTTTTAATTATCCCCGCTGAATGTGATCATGTGCAATATCTGTTGCAAACCACAGGAGGAGGGCTACATGAATTTGCCTCACAGAGTGGTCAGGACAACACTGGATGTTAATGCAAATATTTAGTGAGGAGCGAGCACAAAAATACATATACTTTCTTTTACAGTAAAGACCCTATCTGTCCTATAACCATTGATGTATGCTGACTAGAAACATCTGCCAATGACAAGGCATGCAGAACATTTAGTTCGCTGACCAAGTCCCAACAAACGATGACGATACATACACGAATCAAATGAAAGTGATTTGACATGAAATATTAACAAGAGTAATTTAAATGTGGAACCTTTGTGCCACCAATAACTCTGATGTCAATAACATTAAATTTGGGAAGGGAAGTTGTGGCTGTGATGAACAGCCTCCTGGGGTAGCTTCTCCCACCATGTTTGCACGTCTCTTTGCACATACTACACTACTTTATATTTAAATTGGGGACATAAGAAAACTAACAAAAAGCAGGAGAGCTGAAATGGAGCACAGGTAAATTTCTGTCTTCTGTCTCACTCTGTCTCTGTCATCCACAGTATTCATTCCACCACTTTAGACATGCGAAGGTAATAAAACTTACACAATACACAGCAAGAAAACAGGCCAATTAGTACAATCAATCCAAGCTGCACTCAAGGTCCCTCCTATCTTTCCTCATCTACCGCCATCATCATTATCTTCTATCCTTTTACCTGTCACATATGTGTCTGGCCTCCCCTCAACTGAATCTGTAATATTCACCAAAACTACATCATGATGTAGTGGTTGCCCTCATGCTCTCAGGAAAGCTTCTATCTCAACTTTTTAATCCATGCCCTACACCTAATGCACAGACTCCAATTATCCATTTGGAAGCTCAACACCTGTTTTATGCAGGTGGCATTGCCATGATGATGGATTTTAATTCCAGCTTATTTATGGTGTTTTCATTACAGCCAAAGTCTGTTAAAGATGACTGCAGATGTAAATTCCTTGGCTTTCTGGCAAAGCTCAGTGTGAGCTCATGGAATGTCACACCTGTAGTGTGTCAGGGAAGCATCAAACAGAGTGACTTGAAAGGAATAAATAATGAGGGGTTGCCTTCCTCTCGCAGCAGAACGTCATCTCCTGTGCATTATGTCTCAAACATGTAGCCATGCTGGTATTTTACCCTTGCAGCAATATACAACAAAGGGGTTGAACCAACCACAACTCTTGATTTGTGTGTGATAGTGAGCTCAAGAGCCTGATACATGAGTGAAGGTGACAGCTTGAGGACTGTCTATTCACTGGATGTGGGTATCGCTGGCTGAGCCAGCATTTATTGACCAGAGGGCTATTCTGAGTCATCCACATTGCTGTACATCTGGAGTCAACTATAGACCAGGCCAGGTACGGATGGCCGTTACCTTCCTTAAAGGACATTAGTGAATCAGATGGATTTTTCCTGACAATCGACCATGATTTCATTGTGATCATCGGACTCTTAATTTTAAATTTTTTATTGAATTCAAATTCTACCATCTGCCATGGAAGGCTTCAAAGCTGTGTCTTTAGAAAACTATCTGGGTCCATGGATTAATAGCTTAGTGATAATACCACTGAGCCATTGCCTCTCACCGTCCAACACCCGTACGCTGCCCAGAAGAACATATGACACTCTCTCAGCTTGAGTGCTGGAGGACAGGTGAACCAATGAAGTCACAATCAGAAAGGAACCAAGACAAAAACCTGTCAGCTCACTGAGAAGCCAAGAATTGACAAATTAAGTACATCACCACCAATATGAATATTACTGGTATCCACTTAATATTGCATCCTGCACTATTCACAAAACTCATAGGATAATCTGTATGACTCTTCTAAGAATTACACATCTGCTGAATTCACTCAATTTCATGTGTGTGTGCGCTTGCGTGTGCGTGTGCATGTGTGTGAGTGAGAAATAGAGAGTGAAAGAGAAAGTGTGAGTGAATCAGTGAATGAGACAAGACCATAAGATATAGGAGCAGAATATGGCCATTCAACCCATCAAATCTGCCCCATCATTCAACTATGGCTGATGTGTTTCTCAACTTCTGCTTTCCTCCTCATCACCCTTCATCCCCTTGATCCCCTAACTAATCAAGAACCCATCTATTTCTGTCTTATTATGCTCAATGAATGGGCCTCCACACCCCTCCATGATAGTGAGTTCCTCAGATTAACCACTCTCTGGGGGATGAAATTCCTCCTATTCTCATTTCTAAAGTGTTGTCCGTTTATGTGTGAATGAGTGTGAGTGTGAGCATGTCTGTGTATGTAATCCTGAATTGGAACATTTTGGCAGCAGTGTTTATATCATACAAAAACTCCAGGATTTCTCTCAAAAGCGCAGTAATGTTCCTAACTTCAGATGTTTTGGCACGCACCTTGATGCTTCTGTTAGTCATTAAATAGGACTCTGGACTCCTACACTCAATCTCTACACCCTGATAAACATTGTGATATAAAAGTGATGAAAATAATTTGTCAGCCAGGAACTAGAGAAATGATCAATGATAAAGGCTTCAAATCTACTTTTATTTAAAAGATGCAATCTCTTATTCCCTAACAGCATCCACATTCCAAATTCCAACACTCGTTCTTGTGAAATAATGTCTCTCCTCTTTCTTTTTTGACAATTTTAAATAGGAATCTCAAGCCATACATGCTTGACTAAGATCCTAAGGCAGCTACTTGTCTTTTGAAACAGTTGTACTTAAGGGAAAATGTTGTTTTGTGATCTAATGTTTCTCTTATATCTAATTCTTAATGGCGCATTGCTTATCTACACAAAATAAAGAAATGCTGAGTGCTTACAGTTTCTGCAGTTGTTATTGTAAAGGGCTGATCGACTGACACTGTTATCGGCTGTAATAAAAAGACTTCTTTTGTCACAAAGTTATAAATGAATGACATGGGTTGATTGGTTTTATATAGAGTGCATAATGGATACGTTGAGGAGCCATGTATCGACCTGGGGTGGGGTGTCATGTGGCTACTGGGGGTGGTTGGAGAGCCAAAGATTAGCGTGGATAGTAGGGGGATAGAGGGTAAAATCATGCATGGAGGATATGAGAGGGCATTGGGTTTGGCTAGAAAAGCATATTTGTAATGGACGCATAATTGGATAGAGAATGAGATGGCAAGAACTGATTTGGAAAGTACAAGAGGAGTATTAAGAGCTAAGGGAGTTAGAAAGATAGGAACCAGAGGACGGTTTTCTTGTATTATTGTTTTTGACGATGTCGGCATGGATGAGTTGGACCGAAGGGTCTGTTTCTGTGCTGTACATCTCTATAACTCTCTAAATGGGATGATATCCCAGTGTAGTGAGGTTAGTCTTTTCATCAGCCTGACACAAAACCTTACCGAGGCTGCCTCTGAATATTATTTCAGGGACCATGCACCTGATTCCAGCTTTCATCCTTCCCTGTCCACCACGTCCAAAATGGAAATCCTGCCTTTATATACTTTTCCCGAGAATGGGTGTGCCAAGCTGGTTCCCGTGATACAGCTATGGGATAACAATTCAGCCCTTCAAACTTCAAATGTTGGTGCAGACTTGAGGTACCTTTACACTGAGCTCTGCCCTGACCTGGTTTGAAACAGGCAGAATAAACAAGGTCTTTCACTGTCATATTGTAACTAGGTACTGCCTAGTGAAAGCCTATGCTAAAAGACTTGGGATTCGAACTCAAGTATAAACATATTCACAATAATTCATAAATATCTGTTATTTAGTTTTTTTTGCAAATCACTCAATTGTCGACTTCCTTTTTATGTTGCTTACATCTAATTCTCTTTTGTGTTGAATACTTTAGCTGGTGTTTTTCTGTCATTCTGCCATTTGCCACCTTTCTGCAGGCATCTTTGAGAGTGCGGATTTCTTATTTGTGTGAACCTCTGTTCAAAATCTCAGTGGTTCTGTTAGTTCAGACCAAGCCCATGTGCATCTCTAACAGATATTGTAACAGTTAGGATGTTCAGAGTTGGCAAACAATGAGATAAATCAATATGGAACATAGGGCCTGAGATAAGATTAGAAATGCTGATAGAAGGTAAACCTATTATTGAGACCAATGACCTTTACCAAAATAGCCCATTGCATCTTGACAGCATTTAACAGGATCTGAGTTTTTTTTCCAATGAATTTAGCAGATAAACAAGTGACTGTGGTTATTAGAGAATTTCTTTGCTTTCTTGTTGATTAAGATGTGGTCAATTCCTTTCCTTCACAATCAGTTCTTCTCTGGGCACTTGGACTGGGATCTCAGCAGGTTCACAGCAAAACCCTGGTGACAAACTGCAAAAAGGTTTGACCTTTGCTCTCTTCTTGTGACCCCTCCTTGTTCGATTTGTACTTCAACTAACCAATACCTGATTAGATAATGCTTTGCGCTGGCCTTAAAAATTAGATAAAAGCTTAAATTTATGACATGACTCCAGAGTAGGGCGAGTGCACTCTAATCTCATTCAAGTGATTCCCTGTCGGGTCATATTTTCCATTTTCATTTTCAAACTTCAGTCTGTTTTCTGCTTATTTACTGCTTGTCATTCCTGCCACTCATCTCAAGCAACTTTCTTTTCAGAGTTTGATTCCTGGTCCAGTCAAGCACTTAAATAGTTTCAAAGTATCTTAGGAATTGCAGCTTGGCCATTGAAGGCTGACACAGATTTGGACAGTTCATATTTAAATACTGCCAAGTTATGGAATTATTAAAAGAAAAGATGAGCACTGTACGATTGAGGTACAGAAACATTCCACACACAGTTCCAATCAATTCTGTACATCAGCATTGTCTCTCCGGTGAGAAATATTGAGAAAAAGATAGATATAGAAAGATAGATATGGAATGATAGGTATAGAAAGAAAGATATAGAAAGATATATGATAGATGTCGAAAGATGGATAAAGAAAGAAAACCTCTGAGTTTTTATTCAAAAGTCAAATGTCAGATCTTGGTTTTTGTTCAAATTTCTGTTTAAATTTATCTAAATCATTTGACTTTAGATTGAATCAGGTGATTAGTTTAGATTGATATATCAAATTGTGATTACTTTTAGCATTTTAAACTAAAGAGTTAAATTCACTGAGAAATTAAATTATATACAATCCCACTGTGACCTCTGCAGCTATTTCAAACTAATCATAATTAGCTAAAGAGGTTTCAGTAATAGCATATTGATGCACCTTTGTTTTGTTAATGTCTTGCCAACATACCATGCGATGGCCTGCATCACATCAGCGTTACTTTGTGAAAACAACATCACCGGGCTTTAAAATGATTAGTAGGTACGTCCTCGCAATATAAATGCATCCACCTTACTTCGAGGTTATTTTATTGTTTGATATTGTTGTAACCACCCTTCACAACTTAAGAGTTTTATGTGTTTGCCAAACAATTTATTATTTGGTTTCAAAAAATTAGGTGATGTTGAACATATCATAATACTTTGTCACAAACATGTGAGATCATTATGACAGCATAATGCTTGAAGACAAGGAGCCCAAGTATTCATTTTAGTCCCTGCATTGCTTCTTCCAGTTCTGAATGTTTGTTTGGCTGCAGTGCCTGTGTCTCAGTGACTGCTCACGTTAACAGAAATACTGACAATGGAGATGCAACATTTCATATGTTTTCTTCTCAAGCACTCCTACATCCGTTACAGCTGTTCACTTACTGAAGTAACAAGAAGGGTATCTAGTCTGTCAGAATGCAGTGTTAAAGTGCAAAAGTACGTTTTTCCTTGGATATACTTTACTATGTATTGTTCAAAATGCGATAGAATTTCATCTTCAGCCTTTATCTTTACAAGAATTACATGGACGTTAACGCAATGCAATATAATGCAGAAATTATGATCATTTGAAATGACAAGAAAAGTGATGCTGAATCATTATACAGTTCTGGCAACTTATTCTCTGACATGCATGTCCATACTGTGTAATCATCACCAGGTCTGGGAGCTTCACACATGAAATCTCGCTCATTCTTGGAGATGATGCTGGGGAGGTATGTTTTGCTGATAGAACAATGAGAAGTTGAGATGAGTGGATGGTTAGAGAATATAATTTATTCAGTATGAGATTGCTTTGAGGGGCTATTCAGGAGTTTTATAAAACTTCCATTAAATTACTTGTCTATGGTATTATTTATCTTTACAGTGCACATTCATTACAGCCTTCAAATTAATAATGATTGTTAAAAATGAAACTCTAACCGAGTCCCCATTGCTGAATAATATTATTGCCAGATTGACAATAACATATTATGAAATTATTTTGCAGCATTTTAAGAGAAATGTAAGGCATTAAGGGTCTGCAAAATAATGCCTGTTGTGTTTATGATGTGTGAGTGATAATATAAATGAAGCAGGATGTAGCCATCCAGATGGAAATGGAACTTGCACATAGACTGTCCATTACAGAACATCACATCCAAGGAAAGCCTAATGATTTTCTAACCAGTGGACGGTTTTGTATATGGATGTAGTTTTGCTTGCTGAGTTGGAAGGTTCTTTTTCAGATGTTTAGTCACCATACTAGGTAACATCATCGGTGAGCCTCTGGATGAAGCACTGGTGGTGTAGCCCACTTTCTACTTATGTCTTCAGGTTTCTTTTTGTGGGTGATATCATTTCCGGTTCTTTTTCTCAGAGGTTGGTAGATGGGGTCCAAATTGATGTGTTTATTGATAGAGTTCTGTCATGCTTCGAGAAATTCTCCTGTGTGTGTCTGTTTGCCTTGTCTGAGGATGGATGTGTTGTCCCAGTCGAAGTGGTGTCCTTATTCTTCTATATGTAAGGATACTAGTGAGAGTGTGCCATGGCTTTTTGTGGCTAGTTGATGTTCATCTATTCTGGTGGCTAGTTTTCTGCCTATTCGTCTGATGTAGTATTTGTTACAGGCCTTGCAAGGTATTTTATAAATGACATTTGTTTTGTTTGTTGTTAGTATAGGTCTTTTAAGTTCATTGGCCACTTTTTAAGTGTGTTGGTAGGTTTGTGGGCTACCATGTTGCCAAGAGGTCGAGTAGTCTGGAAGTCATTTCAGGTTTTGTATCTTATTGATCAACTAAAAATCTAACTCATCACAAAAGCTTTATCTGCTTTTGAATTAATTTCCAAATTCATTCTTTTTTGAATTAATGCCTAATTTTGCCAGAAATAATAAAAATAAGAATTATTTTGCTACTTTGACAATGCTAGTAATGACCAGAGAAGATTGTTACTCCTCTGCCCCACAACTACACTTTGTGTTGCTATTGGGCTGCGTTGCTCAGTATGTCGGTTGCTACTTATATCTCAGGGTATTATTACTATTTAACTAGTCATAGTACATTAACCATAAACAGACTGATTGCCATAGTACCAGGAGTTCAATACATGGTCATATACTTCTACAATTGCTGGCATAAATCAATTGTCATACAATTCTGTACCAACCACCAGTCAATAGTTTTGATTCTTCACAGATATTGCTCATCTTTGATAAATACACTCAATATAAACAAGAAAAATTTAACAAGGAGGCAATATGGTGAAATGAATGGTGCTGCAACAGATTGAGAAAAGCACCACTTCATTGTTAGAGTGAACAAGATTTTGTGAAAGTAGAGTTTTTGGAGTGTGTTTGTCCCAAAAACTATTTCTACCAAGAAGCTCCCATTAAAGGTGGGAGTAATTATCATTTGCGCTATCTCGCACTCAGGTAAATATTTCACTCACTACCTGAGATTGCAAATCAGCTGCTGACAATGTAAATGTCCTGACTTTATTTCCACTGATTTCAATGGAAGGTCAATTAGAAAATTATGATAAGAGCTTCACGATGATTTGCAATGTTAGTCCTACATCAAAGTGATGAATAGAAAATTTACCTCAATATATGGAAAGTCAAACAACCCTACAAGCCATCAACTCACCAACTATACATTATACTTTGTCAGCAATGGGACATGACTTCTCAGTATGATAAGAGAATAAACACATTTTTAAAAATTAGACACATGATGGTTTAAAAAATATCCCTGCAAGAGAGTCAAAGTCCAAATCAGAAACATTTTCCAAATAACACAAGCTGCTCTGGACGAGTATTGGCATTTGAAACACAGAGAAATTAAAACGTGTGCTTACTTCCCAGCCGTGAGAAGGATCCTTCAAGCTTGATAGCTCTTCCCCAACGTAAGGACCAAGTTTTTCACCTACTTCAAGCTCTCTTTTAGTCCATATTCCTAACCCGGCACCTGGAATGCTTGACTCACGGAGTTCAAATTCTGGTGGAATGGGAATATCGTCAGGAATGTAGATGGCAGCTTTGTAGGGAGAGCCCTCCTTAGGTGTGAAGTCTTCATTAGATGTAGCAGGTGAGGAAAGATCATGTGCGCTGAGGGACAGAGGCCCTGTCTCATCATCAGCATTAGGCTCCTCCACTGGTAGAATTGCAGAATACCCATCATACAGGCTGTCATCACCTAATTAGAAAGATAAAGCAGAAATGAACAAGTTGGAGATTGCAAACCAAAAGATCACAGTAAAAATTATGATTGATATTTCACAGAATCTGGAGTGAAAGTGAGGATATTGCAGTCAATTTAGATAGTCGTGGTAATCTCAAGCAACATTAGGGAATTGAGGTCACTGAATATCAATAGAAACATGGGACTGAAGTGAAAAATTGGGGTCATTCAGGGTAGCAGAGGAAGCCTGGGAAAAGGGTAGAGAATGAAAATTACTCTGGGTGTCAACAGACATCGACAGTGAAACATGAATGAGTCACTCTGGGAATTTAAACTGGGAGAAATGGAGGAAGAAAGCTGATGTGAAATTGACCAAATTTGCCAGTACCAGCAGAAAAAGGAAAAAGAAAAGTCTGGCCTGTCATGTTTCAGATTCATTCCTGAAAAACATCATTCATAAATTATTAATTGATACCACAGTATAACAATCTAAGCTTTAATGTATGTGTAATATATATATATTATAGAAGCATATATTATTTATCAGGAATATAAGTGAGTCCCATAGTGATATTGTCAACTTTATGTTGATAGCATCTTATATTAACTGACTGAATAAAGAGCTCAAATATTTTCTCCTTAATTTTTAACCATTTTTTCAGCTGTCTAATCTCAGAAAGTATTTATTAAAATGTTCAAAATCACAACTTGAATAAATTGTCCGAGGTGATCATCCCCTTATTTTTCTCTGTCCATTCATAGCAAAAACTAACCAACTCCAAAAGAATTTTTTTGCAGACTACTTACCTGGAAGTTTCACACAGAATAGGATTCATATGATCATACTGTTAGGTATGATTCAAAATTATTGAGACTTTTTGAAATCCTATACAGATAAAAATATACAATCTAATGCAATGCCTAATTATCATTTAGCACAAGGCAGTCCTGTTTGTTTAAGGGGCAGTTTCTTTGCCAATTGTGCTGCTAAAAATGCCACAGCTAATTCTCTCACATATTTCACCTAATTTCAACTCTGTGCACTGAAGATATAAATCTTTTGTACTAGATACCCCATAGGTTTGGTTTGTGACAGTGAAGATATAGAAATCAGTGTAAGTCATCATCGCTGTCACAGTGTCATCAATGGCCCCAGTGACCTACAAGTGCTATCAGCTGCTGCTCCCAATGTATAATTTAAAGGTCTAAATTCACAACTCTATTCTCAGGGTGAATGTCATCCATACCCCTTCTTCCTGTTATGAGACAATGCAGCTAAGTCTCATTTATCCAAACATTTCTCTGAAATTGTGCTTTCAAACATGTGAACAGAGGAAAATTTTAACTGTGTAATGATTGTAACACAATTAAAAACTCATTCATTGGGAATGGTTTTATGTTTTTATGACATCTAATGCAAATAGAACCTTCCCCTTGTGTCGGTTTCACGGCTACTCAAATAACAATACTTAAAGCTCCAACTTACCACAACACTTTTTGATACCCATTGTTTCAAACTTATACCTCCCTGATTTATAAATTATTCCCCTATTCTTTGCTTCAGTTTAATGTCCCTTGATCAACACAGGTGTACTGTTATGACACCAGTCAGGATGAAGAAGTGATCAATGCAACGTGTCAGGTCTTCACCACTGTCTCCCATTCTGCAAAGCATGACTGTTCCTCTCTGTATTCCTTCATCACTCCACTCCTTCACTAGAATTACAGATTCCATTTCTAAAGAATACTCAAACCAGCAGTTTGGTGAAGAAGCAGCTCATAGTCAGAGAGTCATAGAGATATACAGCACGGAAACAGACCCTTCGGTCCAACCTGTCCATGCCAACCAGATATCCCAACCCAATCTAGTCCCACTTGCCAGTACCCGGCCTGTATCTCTCCAAACCCTTCCTATTCACATACCATCCAGATGCCTTTTAAATGTTGCAATTGTACCAGCCTCCACCACATTCTCTGGCAGCTCATTCCATACACATACCACCCTCTGCGTGAAAACGTTGCCCCTTAGATCTCTTTTATATCTTTCCCCTCTCACCCTAAACCTATGCCCTCTAGTTCTGGACTCCCCGACCCCAGGGAAAAGACTTTGTCTATTTATCCTATCCATGCCCCTCATAATTTTGTAAACCTCTA
>NC_057722.1:82771383-82783098 GCF_004010195.1 Chiloscyllium plagiosum | reverse complement strand
AACTCCTGTACTCAATACTCTGACCAATAAAGGAAAGCATACCAAACACCTTCTTCACTATCCTATCTACCTGCGACTCCACTTTCAAGGAGCTATGAACCTGCACTCCAAGGTCTCTTTGTTCAGCAACACTCCCTAGGACCTCACCATTAAGCGTATAAGTCCTGCTAAGATTTGCTTTCTCAAAATGCAGCACCTCACTTTTATCTAAATTAAACTCCATCTGCTACTTCTCAGTCCATTGACCCATCTGGTCCAGATCCTGTTGTAATCTGAGGTAACCTTCTTCACTGTCCACTATACCACCAATTTTTGTGTCTTCTGCAAACTTACTAACTATACCTCTTATGCTCACATCCAAATCATTTATATAAATGATGAAACGTAGTGGACCCAGCACAGATCCTTGTGATACTCCAATGGCCACAGGCCTCCAGTGTGAAAAACAACCCTCCACCACCACCCTCTGTCTTCTAATTTTGCGCCAGTTCTGTATCCAAATGGCTAGTTCTCCCTGTATTCCGTAAGATCTAATCTTGCTAATCAATCTCCCATGGGGAACCTTGCCGAACACCTTACTGAAATCCATATAGATCACATCTACCACTCTTCCCTCATCAATCCTTTTTGTTACTTCTTCAAAAAAACTCAATCAAATTTGTGAGACATGATTTCCCATACATAAAGCCATGTTGACTATCCCTAATCAGTCCTTGCCTTTCCAAATACATGTACATCCTGACCCCAGGATTCCCTCCAACAACCTGCCTACCACTGACATCAGGCTCACTGGTCTATAGTTCCCTGGCTTGTCCTTACCACCTTTCTTAAATAATGGCACCACGTTAGCCAACCTCCAGTCTTCCGGCACCTCACCTGTGTCTATCGATGATACAAATATCTCAGCAAGAGGCCCAGCAATCACTTCTCTAGCTTCCCACAGAATTCTTGGGTACACCTGATCAGGTCCTGGGGATTTATCCACTTTTATGCGTTTCAAGACATCCAGCACTTCCCTCTCTCTAATATGCACATTTTTAAAGATGTCACTCTTGTTTAAAATGAATGGATCTAGAAATCTATCCTTTTCTGCTGAGCCCAACTGTGTTTCATTAGCAAATACAGAAATTGCTTGAAAACCCTCAGAAGATCAAGCAGCATTTGTGAAGAGAAAGCAGAAATAACGTCTCAGTTCCAGTGACCCTTCTTCAGCATGTAAACTCTGCTTTCTCTCCAGAGATGCTGCCAGAACTATTGAGATTTTCCAACAGTTTCTATGTTTGTTTCAGAATTCCAGCATTCGCCAATCTTTTACTTTTCAGTTTCATTAATCTTGACAACTAGCTCCCAGCAACTCTGTAACACACACATTCAACTATTTGGACATTAACCTATCATGCTGGTCTGTGACAGGAGAGTCTAAATGCAAGTTGTGGTTTATCTAATCTCACCAATATGAAGAAATATTTACCGCAAGATATTACATTCTTTTTGTTTTTTCCGTGTGGTTTCCTTAAATACTTTTAGTAAGATTACCTCCAAAAATAAAAAAGATTTATTTTAGAAGATCTAGAACTGGGAACTATAAGGAGACTGACTCACAACAAAATACTTGGTAAACTCCTATAAGAGCATGTTATTGTATACAGGTAGTGATATTCTTCAGTTCAGTTTACATTGTTGGATCATGTGATTATAAACAAGCTAATAAAAATCTCAAACATTTTTTTCATGAACCAGTGCCAGTTCCACTGTTTTAGCGCTGCAAGAACAGTGAAAACGCACAACCTGGTCACAGCTTTACAAGGTTCAATATTAGAAAGTGATTTTTCAATTCCATTGTTCCAGTGGGGAATCTCTCCTACCAGGAGTGTGTAACAGAAATCCAGGTAGTGCAGTGTGTGAGATTTATCATATCAATTATGATTGGGATCTTGTGACTAACTCACACCTGGTTTCTAAAAGCACAGTCATGGTTTATGACTCCCCCTTTAAAAGTTCCATGGATTAAGTTATCAAAGTGTATAATTAACATCTTCCAATTCATGGTGCAGGGAATCTGGCTTTCCTTTTCCACCCTTCCGTTCCTGAGTATAGTGACTCATGTATAAGTATGATTTTGAATGTTGGTTATTTCAGGAAATCTCCTGTAATATGTACATGCATGAATTTGCAGAGATATTGGACTGACAGTTCTACAATTAAAATTGCTTCAAATCCATAAATTGTTCTATAATCACTATTCAGGTTTTGTGTTACAGTTGCATCCCTCAGGACCCCTCTCTTCAGCATTTATATCATCCCCTTCTTGCTACAATTAGTTCTGAAGAAGGGTCGCTGAATCCAAAACATTAACTCTGCTTTCTCTCTGCAGATGCTGCCAGACCTGCTGGGATTTTCCCAGTGATTTCTGTTTTTGTTTAGATTTCCAGCATCTGCAGTTCTTTGTTTTATTTTGCTGTTCAGTTGGTTATTCTTTCCATGTGAGATTCAATTGTGAGTTTCACTTGGCTATTTGTCCATGATTTGTGTCACAGATAAGCCTGGTCCTGTCTTCTCTTGGTATCCGCACATACATATATTCTCCAGCAGCAGTTTCTGATTACGACAATGCTGGCGATTTTAATACCCCCTTAGAAGCATCCTCACACCAGTCAGACTACTGCCACCTGAGTTTAGATCAAACAGCAATTTGATCAGAAAACAACCTTGGAAGCTTAAGGGTGTGTGTGGCACAGTCCCATGTGCTTACTCACTAAACCATTAGGAAGATTTCACAAGCTAACATGATATAATTTTTTTAAAAGCTGAAAGAATTGCAGATGTTGGAGATCAGAAACAAAAGCAGAAATTATTGGAAAATTTCAGTAGGTCTGGTAGCATGTGTAAACAGAAAGCAGAGTTAATGCTGCAGGTAATATAATTTCAATTGGTGCTGCTGTGAATTGCTCCAATCACTGTTTAACTCTACTCTCTGGGTCCTAACTCTCACCAATTCTCACTGAAACAACAATCTCACTGACTAGCTCTTGGCCACCTTGATTTTGAATTTTTTTTTGCTTTTGAACCCCTTCATGGTCTCACTAACCCTTATACTGACAAAGCTTACCTCTGCAATCTCCTCCAGCCACAAACCCTTCTATGCATCTGACCTCTGTCAATTATGACTTCTAGAGTGTTTCCAAGTTTAGTCATTGCTGGCTTCTTACCTAGAGTCTAAGGTTTCTCCCTAAATCTTTAGAACATATTACATTACAGTACAGTACAGGCTTTTTGGCCCTCAATGTTGTGCCATCAGTGGGACCAATCTGAAGCTTATCTAACCTACACTATTCCATTTTCATCCATATGTCTATCCAATGACCATTTAAATGCCCTTAAAGTTGGTGAGTCTACTACTGTTGCAGGCAGGGCATTCCACACCCCTACTACTCTCTGAGTAGACACAATAAAGCTCTCCAACCTCTCTCTTCCTTTAAGGCACTCCTTAAATGCTATCTCTTTGATAAACCTTTTAGTCATGTGACCCAATATTTCTTTCTGCCACTCAAAGCCAACGTTTGTTCCCTTACACTCCCATGAAGTATGAGTGTCCCACGTTGGACACTTTATTACTTTAAAACGTGCTATATAAATATGTTATTGCTGTTGAGATGTGTGATACTTAAAGTATCTCTAAGTATTCTGATGTGACAAGGCATTAATTTGCTTTCTGCAAAAAGATTCCATTTAACATTTTATAATTACTTGGTTTTTATGTGTACAATATTGTGGATGTTCATACACGTCTGTGTGTGCACACGTTTTGTGCATGTGCACTTTTAGCATGTATGTACCTGTGTTTATGTGTGTGCTTGTGTTTGTGTGTGCACATTTGTGTGCCTGTGCTTGTATATATGCATATTATAGCATGTTCACGTTTTTGTGTTTGTGTGCACTTTTCGCATGTATGTGCCCATGTCTATATGTGTGTGCACATGTTTGAGTTTGTGCATGTGTTTGTATGTATGCACATGTTTATGTGTGTTTATGTGTCTGTGTGTGCGTGTGCGTGTGCATGTGTGTATGATATAGAGCTTGCAGAATACCATTCCACATTTCATAATCAGGATCAGCCACATATGTCAACATGTAATTTATGGATTATCCCCGGCACTGAATATAAAGTGACACTTTGCCTTTCTAGTAAAATATAGAAATGGATGTATCAAGACTAAGTGTTTCAAAGTGTCCTTAAGCTTCACAAATCAGGCATTGTGAATGTATTAAGGACTTCCTTCATCAGTTGGAGTTTTTGTTGTGTTCAATGGAGGGTTTCTATGATTCATTTTGAAAAGTATAAGTGCTGACAAGTGTTGGCCAAAGAAATACTTTGGCTTTAATTCCAGCTAGCAATGAGAAAATAAGTGGTGAAGCTATTTTAACTAACTTTTAAAACACAACTGGAGATCAGAGCCATTTCTGCACACGGATAGCTCTGATGATGAGCAATATGACAAAGCTAATGCATCCCTAGCCCTGCATGACATGTCACAACAGGTCGCTTTTACACAGCTTTCCTGGTGAAATTTAAAACTACTCAGTGGGAGCTTCCTCTAGATGGTAAGTGACGCATTGCTAGAAAATGTTCCATTCGCATGCGAGAGTGAGCAGAGGCTGCCTGCCGAAGATCATTAGTCCAGAATTGGATGGGTGCTTATTGTGGACCCTGGCAACTCATCCCCAGCAGGTAATGTCTGGCTACATCCACTTCAGTCTCCAGATCCACAGGAGGCTGAGAGCTTCCAACTGACCAGAATGATGTCACGAAGCTGCCAAACTCAGGACTGGAGATCAGAGAACACAAATCATTAATTCTTTCTGACACTGGCATCTTGAATAAACCCTTGGAGAGGTTTTTGACTTGGAGTTCTGGCTGATTTCCACAGAAAAAAAAACTGTACCAATGCTTCATCAGAAACAAAAGGGTCTCTCCAATGCAATTTGTTACATGCAAGGCTATTTGTTGTGCCAGTTTCTTTACAGACATTGCAAAAGGAGCCAACATCGTTTGAGAGAGTTGTAAATAAAGAAATATTTGGACTAATGCAACAAACAATCAAGGCAATCAAAATGATTAGCAAGTGCAGTGAACTACAAAAGAAATTAGAAATAACCAGAAATGCCAATGGGAGAGTCAAAACTGAGAAAAAAAGGAGTTACATACAAAATGAAAATGAATGAAAGACCTAGAGGTCAAGGTATCAGACAATATTTGTTGCTATTAAATCTTTTGCAGATTGTATTATTGATTGAATGTTTGAAACAAATGATTGGAGAAAGAATGAAAGATCCATGTTTTGCTGATCTTTCTGAATGAATTTATAATGTATTTTTACCTTTCTTCTGACATATATTGTGGAATATGTGCAATAATAAGTTGTCCACATTCTGAAGTATATCAGCAGCATGTAACATGGAGTACAAGCATTTAGGATTGTAGTAAATGACTCTCAAGTCCAATCCTAGGCACTGGGCAATTTCTAAATGTCTACCTCTTCCAGATGTTAATTGCAGACTGTTCTCAGGCATTTCTATAAACTATTAAAACTTTTAAACCTTTTGAAGCAAGTTATTCAAATAACGATCTCACCCAAATTTACTTATTTTACTAACATGGAATCTACCATCACCTACTCAAGATTATTTTCATTCCAATTCAAGTTCAAATCTTAAATAAATCTCATCTTTGAAATAAATAGTTGGGCAGGTTAAATTTATAAGAAATAGAATCTATTTGTGTTTTTTCTGATAATTCAAATATTCTCAATGTCATGTAACTATCGAATATCATATTATAATTCCATTATTCAATTCACATCCAGCAGCACCCATAATACATTAAATATTTATCGACTGAAAAACCACTGCTTAATAGCTCATACTCTCCTATTGCCAGTTACTTCTCTGGAGAATGTGCTTATGTTAAATTCTCTGGGGATCAGGTCAAAGTGAGGGTAGCTTGTAGTTTAGTGACACAAGGAATTTTAAAGTCAGGGCTTTATTAGCAATATTATGCATGCATTCTAGATTTCAATCTAACGATAATCCTTATTTTCACAAAAATGTCATTGTGCTCAAATTTATATTTCATAATTGTTGTTTCCAATGTCAGTATACAAACGCTTGACTATGTTTATACTACATACTTGGCTGCGCTAAATACTATGCAGTAAATTACTCTGAAGTGAAACCTAACATCTCTTCCTTTTCCAAAATCTTAGTCTGCTCAATTTCAGTGTTAAATTAGGTTCAGAATCCAGCTTCAAGAATTTGCTTTGCACTGCTACAATACTGTAGTGCAAAATGTTCCCTTGTAAGATTGAATTGGGTAAATGTAGTTAGTTTCCAGAAATGGCAATGGGATCCCAATGTGTGATTATCCAAGCCCTATCAAAGTGATAGGAGCTGCATGCAATCTTCATCAAACCCTACACAGAAACACAGAAGACAGAAACAGGAGTAGGCCATTCGGCCCTTCAAACCTGCTTTGTCATTCAATGTGATCATCCAACTTAACAGCCTGTTCCTGTTTTCACCCCCAAACCCTTTGATTCCTTTAGCCCCAAGTGCAAAAATGAACTCCTTCCTGAAATTAAATAAAAAAAGTGAAATGATTGTCATTTCAGTTGAGTACTGAATGCACTGCTGAGTAACAGCACACCTCAATAAGGGGCCAAAGTTTGTGTCAGGCTTGCACCACTTAAATGTTTAAGAACAGAAATTACCAGAGAAACTCAGCAGGTCTGGCTGTATCTGTGGAGAAAAAGCAGATTTAATGTTTTGAATCCAGTGACCCTTCTTCAGAACTGGCTGGGAGATGATGGCTTAGTGTTATTATTATAAGACTATTAATCCAGAAACCAAGGTAATGTTCTGGGACCCAGGTTCAAATCCTGCCAAGGCAGATGGTGGAATTTGAATTCAATAAAAATCTGGAAATAAAGAGTCTCATGATAATCATGAATCCATTGTTAAAAAAAATCCATCTGCTCACTAATATCATTTCGAAAAGGAAACTGCTGTTTTTACCTGGTCTGGACTACATGTGACTCCAGACTCACAGTTGACTCCCAACTACCCGCTCGGCAAGATGGGGATATGCAATAAATACTGGCCTCCAGATCCTGTGCATGTATAAAAAAGAAAGGACAAACTGCACCTTTTAAATGCTTGGTGCATTCTGGCTGCAGCAGTGGATGCAGTTATTTGAAGAAGTGAGCAAGACCTGATGCAGGAAGCAGAGGACAAGAGAACCGACAAAACTGCATTGCCCAAGGGTCCCAGGTTCAATGTTACAATCTTTGGTGTAGGAACTGAACAGGAAAAGGTTATCTCTCAGGTGAGTGCAATCAATGCTAGTGGCCCAGTCCTGGGGACCTGAATGCAGGCTTAAAGATATTTTATAACTCAAATGCAAGAACAAAATGTGTAAATGCATGATCACATGATATATCCTGCCAAATACAGCCCATTCAGCCACCAACTAACATTCTCTATAAACCAAAATTTCAACCTCACGCTCATTGTTTTCTCTCAGTCCCACATTCAATATTGCTGAAGGCTGAAAAACTGAAGCCACAGATAACACACAACAGCAGCTGTTCAACTGTGGCATGTACATCACCCAAACCACACTCACTGTTCCATTTCACTCTCTACCTTTGCAAGGCAATTGGTGTGTAATCAATTGTAGCGGAAGTTGATTGGTTAAAGGCAGACACACTTCTGGGAATAACTGGAATGGCCATCAGAGAGACCATGGTGAGCAGTACTGCTGAAGCTAGCTGGACTGACAGAATCTTCCTGTCTGAATCACCTTCTCAAATCAAACTTTATCCTCACCCTCACATCCTGCTGTGATGGAGAAACTGCTGTTGGTATAACCATGGGCATTGTTCATCCCAACAGAACTTCACCTAAAAACTGTTCTTGTGCATTTATGCTTTCAGATACTGTTATGACTGAAGTGGGGAGAGTAGATAACCATGCTCCAGTGTCCCACAAGGAATAATAAGGTTTCAATTAAATCACCAAAATGACCAATTTAAGTTGATGCAGGCAGGCCGGTGGACGTAGTCTATATGGATTTCAGTAAGGCCTTTGATCAGGTTCAACATGGTAGGCTGCTTTGGAAGGTTAGATCACATGGATTCCGAAGGACATGTCAAATTGGATACACAATTGGCTTGGTGGGAGGAAGCAGAGGGTAATAGTGGAAGGATGCTTGTCAGACTGGAGGCCTGTGACTAGTGGAGTACCTCAGGTGTCAGTGCTGGGCCCATTACTATTTGTTATCTATATCAATGATTTGGATGAGATTACACAAGGCATGATTAGTAAGCTTGCTGATGACACTAATTTAGTAGGTGGAGTGGACAGTGAGGAAGGTTATCAGAAATTGCAGTAGGACCTTGATCAGCTGGGGAAGTAGGCCAAGAAATGGCAAATAATATAGAAAAGTATGGGGTCTTGTATTTTGGAGCATCAAGTCAAGGTAGGAGTTTCATGGTGAATGATAGGGCCTTAAGGAGTGTAATGGAACAGAGGAACCTTTGAGTTCAGGTTCACAGTTCTCTGAAAGTGGAGTCCCAGGTAGACAGGGCAGTGAAGAAGGCTGTTGGCACACTGGACTTCATCAGCACTGAGTATAGAAGTTGGGAAGTTATATTGCAGTTGTACAGGACGTTGGCGAGGCCACACTTAGAGTATTATGTTCAGTTTTGTTCACATTGATGTAGGAAAGATGTTATTAAACTGCAAATAGTGCAGAAGAAAGTTACAAGGATGTTGCCAGGACTCAATGGTCTGAGTTATAGGGAGAGGTTGGAGAAGCTGGGATTTTATTTTCTTTAGAGCGTAGGAGATTGAGGGAGAATCTTATAGAAGTGTATAAGATCATGAGAGGCATGGATAGGGTGAATGCACTCAGTCTTTTTCCCAGGTTTGGGGAATTGAGGGCATCATCATAGAGTCATAGAGTCAGTTTAAGGTTAGAGGGGAAAGAATAAAAGAGAGCCTGAGGGGCAACTTTTTTAGACAGAGGAAGGTACACATTTGGAATGAGGTGCCTGTGGAAGTGGTTGAGGCAGGTACATTAACAACATTTAAAAGGCATTTGGACAAATACATGGATAGGAAAGGATGAGAAGAATATGGGCCAAGTGCAGGGCAATGGGGTTAGTGATAATGGACATTTTGGTCGGTAAGGGCCAGTTTGGGCCAAAGGGCCTGTCTCCGTACTCGAGGACTCTATGACTCAACGACGCTATGACTTGAATGACTTACTCAGATAAAAGCCATTCACAGTAGGTTTCATCACTAACAGGAATATAACTTTATTTATTGTAACACACTTAATGTTAATGGATGTCATGTACAGTGGGATAAAGATCAGTTGCAGTTATAAGCAGAGAAATGGCAGATGGAGTTTAATCCGGCTAACTGTGAGGTGCTGCAGTTTGGGAGATCAAGTGGTTAGGAAAAATATAGTTAATGGCAGGACCCTGAATAGCACTGATGTACAGAGGGATCATGGAGTTCAAGTCCATAGCTTCTTGAAAGTTGCCAAGTAGATAGGGTGTTAAAGACGGCGTATGACATGCTTGCCTTTATTGGTCCGGTCAACTGAGCAAGAGTCAGGGTGTCATGTTGCAGCTTTCTAAGACTTTAGTTAGGCCAGACTTAGAGGAATGTATTCACTCCTGGTCACCACATTACAGGAACATGTGGAGGTTTTGGAGAATGTGCAGAAGAGGTTTACCAGGATGTTGCCTGGAATGGAAGTATGAGCTATCAGGAGGAGCTAGAAAAACTTGGGTTGTTTTCTCTGGAGTGGTGGAGGCTGAGGGGAGACTTGATAGAAGTCTATCAATTTATTAGATGCATCATTTGGGTTGACAGTCAGAATGTTTTTTTCCCAGGAGTTGAAATGTCTAATACTTGGGGGCTACGCATTTTAGGTGAGAGGGCAAAAGTTCAAAGGAGATTTGACAGGCAATTTGTTTTTTACCCAGAGAGTGCTAGGAGTCTGGAATGCGCTGCCAGGGGTGATGATGGAAGTAGATACAATAGGGTCATTTAAGAAACTTTTAGATAACACACAAATATGCAAGGAATGGTGGGATATGGACCAAGGGCAGGCAGAAGGGGTTAGTTTAATTTGGTGTGGGCCAAAGGGTCTGTTCCAGAGCTATACTGCCCTTTGTTCTATGTTTTCTGTAAAAGAAAGAATTTCTAATCTATTGCTGCACAACATAAACTCTATTCATTAACTAACTCCAATAACACACGATTATGACAGACAAAAGGAAGACTGATTGATGCATGTTAAGGGTGGAAAACCAAACTGTAGACAAGGAACAAACTTCACAAGGTCAAAAGTCCAGATCTCAGGGGTGAACAAAATTGTCTCACAGTTTCTTCTGAACTCAGCGATGATGACACACTGCTGCTGTCTGTAAAGTAATGGTCATTGCTGGCTTTGATAGGTGAACTGGTCGACTTAGGTCGTTTCCTATTTGAATTATTTCTTCTATTTTTCTACCTTTTCTCCAATTTGGAAAGAATGGGGAGAGGATAAGACATTTTTAGTTCTTGGACTCTGGATGTCTCTGGCTGCCTTGCATTTACAGATTTGTAGCAAACTGAAGTTTAACCAGACCAAGGATTGTTGTCAAGCAGTCTTTCTTTAAGTCAAAGACTCTCGGTCCCAGTGCATTTAAGTATCCCGAAAAGATATCACCAAGATTTGTCATATTCGTTGAAAATGATCACCACTTGACTTCTAAATTGATAAAACATTCCAGGTCTTTCCCATGAGCATTCTAACTGAGATCCTCGAATTCAGATAACACCCACAAGGTGTACATCTGCACATCCTTTCTCACTTTGGTCACATGGGTCCTGACAGCATAGCTTCCCAGAGTTACTTTTTGTCCAACAAATCAACAATATTCTGTTCATAATTTGATCCTCTCGAATAAACTCTCAACTCTTTTATATGCCTTAACTGTTCACACCAATTCAATCTCTTAGCTCAGTATTTCCCAAGACCTTCCAAATTCTATTTCTTCTTTCAAATACTAGACAGTAAACTGACCCCATGTAAAGGGATCAAAAACAGAAATTGCTGGAAAAGCTCAACAGGTCTGTCAGCATCTGGAGAGAGAAATCAGAGTTAACATTTCAGGTTGAAATGATAATTCCTCAGAATGGGGTCAGCTGCCAGACAGGACCTACTGAGATTCTCCAGTAAATTCTGTTTTGTTTCTGATTTACAGCATCTGCAGTTCTTTTGGATTCCTTTTCTAAAGGACTTGGTTTGCTCCAAGAATTTGATAACTGCATCGTGATGGAGCATATTTTTGTGTCTGTATCTGTGCCTTATCACTCTGCTTCCAGAAGACCTTTGTGAATGGTTGTCTGACAACTTCTGGTCTTTAACTCCTTCCTTTGGTACTGCTTCCAGACCAAATGTAAAAGATCCAGATTTAGAACATGGAACATAGAACATAGAACATAGAACAGTACAGCACAGAACAGGCCCTTCAGCCCACGATGTTGTGCCGACCATTGATCCTCATGTATGCAACCTCAAATTTCTGTGACCATATGTATATCGAGGAGTCTCTTAAATATCCCCAATGACCTTGCTTCCACAACTGCTGCTGGCAA
>NC_057722.1:82698329-82768119 GCF_004010195.1 Chiloscyllium plagiosum | reverse complement strand
CATGTCTCTGTTATGGCCACAACATCATAGCACCAGGTACTGATCCATGCTCTAAGTTCATCACTTTTATTCCTGATACTCCTTGCGTTAAAGCAAACACACTTTAACTGATCCCTTGGTTCCTTCCCAGGAAAATCCTTCCCACTAGCTGGTCTACCTCTTGCTATTGCCTCATCTGCATCAACTCTCACCTCCGGTATACAGCTCAGGTTCCCACCCCCCTGCCATACTAGTTTAAACCCTCTCCAACTACTTTATTCACCACTATTTCTTATTATGCAACATGTGATCCTTTTATAAATATTGCAAGATTCTGAAGAACAATGTCAGATGTTCTAAACATTTAAAAGAAATTACAAAATTTCTTTAATACAATACTTCTGGTGTAAAGGCTGTCAGATATTAAAGATATTTTTATCATGCCTGAGAACTATCTGGTGTTGCTGGCTCCCATGGGCTGAATGTCATTGAGCCCTCAGTAACCTCAAAGTAAATTTGTCAGAGTTACTAAGTTTCAGACCTTCCCGATGGCTCGCGTCAGAGTGACTAACGCAGCACGTTTATTTTGTGGTTGCTATTGGCTGTTTGATACTTTGTCATCAGAACAACAGGACTGCCATTTGATCTTATGAAACATAAATTCAATTTATAAGGAGCATATTTTTCTCAGTTGCTGATCAGATGAAGGATTTCCAGTCCATCTTTTCTTTTTACGGAATTGGCCATACTAAATTGCCCGTAGTGTTAGGTAAGGGGTAAATGTACGGGTATGGGTGGGTTGCGCTTCGACGGGTCGGTGTGGACTTGTTGGGCCGAAGGGCCTGTTTCCACACTGTAATCTAATCTCATAAATTCAGTTTATAAGGAGCATATTTTTCTCAGTTGCTGATCAGATGAAGGATTTCCAGTCCATCTTTTCTTTTTACGGATGATGATCGATACCTTGCAATTTGCCTATATTCTCTGTTTCCATCTCATTTCAGTTCAGACAACTCTAAGTGGGAGGGTTACATTTTAAGGATGAATCTTCATTGCGTTAGTTCAAATGGAGAAAGACCACAGAGAGCTACAGAATTTGGGGGTCCACATCCATGAATTAAAAAAAGCAAGCATTCAAAATTAGCAGGTAATAGGGAAGGCAAATGGAATGCTGACCGTCATTCCAAATGAATGGAGTACAACAGGAGGGAGATTTAGCTAAAATTATACAAGGCACAGTCAGACCAAAGCTGGAGTCGGGAGTGAACAGGTTTGAGCTCAGTAGTAATGGTAACGATGTCAGCCTGATGGACCTCATAGAATATGGGTTCCCTGATTGGGGCTGTCAATCTGATCCAATCAGGGAGCCCAGGCTGACAGATATAAACAGTAGTGTCAGAGGTTCTGTTCACTCTGAGAGCTGGCTCGGAGGATGCTGGATCAGTGTCTAGGACTCTCCCCGTGTAAATAAAGGGGGACTTGGTGGTGGGATATTAGCTGCTATGGAGTTATTTCTGGCCCTTTATCAAAGAAAATATACCCCAGGAGGTGATCCAGAAAACATTCACTAGACTGATACCAGATGTGGAGGGGATTGTATTATGAGGAATGAGGAAATACACTGGGCCTGTAATCTTTAGAAGACTAAGAGACAAACTTATTGAAACATGCAGGATTCATGAGAGACAAGCAGAGTTTCCCTTGTGGGAGAGTCTCGGACCAGAGGGCAGCATTTCGGAGTAAGGAGGCAGCCATTCAAGACAGATATGAGGAGGAATGGAAGGCAATGGTCTAATAGTATTATCACTAGACTATTAATCCAGAAAGCCAGATAATGTTCTGGGAACACAGGCTCACTCTGGTCCCTGCTCCAGGCTCCAAACTTGACTCACTTCCTGGGACTCTAGTCTCTATTTTCTCCAAGTGGGGTAGTTTAAGAAGTTAAAAGTTCATTGTTGGGGTGCAGGGGCGGGGGGGGGGGGGAACTACAGCAAAGAGAGAGAAAAATGAAAGAAAAAGGAAAAGGGACTGGTGAGCAGAGAAGCCCTGGCTGGAGTCCCTCACTCTGCCACCATCTTGTCATACGAACATCTGCAGATTCCCCACATCTCTGCATTTTTGGTTTTTGAAAAGAAACACTTGTGCTGCTATCATTTCAAATCATGCATCAACCAAGACTTTTTCTTATCAGTTATTTAATGGCATTTTCTTCCACATCAATGATGAAGACAACGAGATTGTAACTTTCTCCCATCTTTTGACTGATGCTGTTCTGTCGCTGAGAACTGGTGGTGGTTAGTTTCTTGAACATGAGGAGAATGTCTAACTTCTACTTTACATCTTCCCAGATTCCCAAGTCCATGAAGGACTCATCTTAGAGTAATTCTGATGCAGTATATGGAGAAACTAATCTGAGAGAGTCATAGAGCTGGACAGCATGGATACAGATCCTTCAATCCAACTTGTCCATGCCAACCAAATATCCTTAATTAATCTAGTCCCATTTGCTAGCATTTGGTCCATATCCCAATAAACCCTTCTTAGTCATATACCCATCCAGATGCCTTTTAAATATTGCAATTGTACCAGCCTCCACCACTTCCTCAGGCAGCTCCATACACGCACCACACTCTGCGTGAAAAAGTTGCCCCTTAGGTCTGTTAAATCTTTCCCCACTCACTTTAAAGTTATGCTCACTAGTGCTGGACTCCCCCACCCCAGGGAAAAGACTTTGTTTATTTACCCTATCCATGCCCCACATGATTTTATAAACTTCTATAAAGGTCACCCCTCAGCCTCCAACACTCCCGGAAAACAGCCCCAGCCTGTTCAGCCTCTCCCTGTAGCTCAAACCCTCCAGCTCTGGCAACATCCTTGTAAATCTTTTCTAAACACTTTCAACTTTCACAATATTCTTCTGAGAGAACGGAGACCAGAATTACGCACAATATTCCAACAGTGGCCTAACCAATGTCCTATATAGCCGCAAAATGACCTCCCAACTCCAATATTCAATGCTTTGACCAATAAAGAAAAGTATACTAAACACTTTCTTTACTATCCTATCCACTTTCAAGGAACTATGAACCTGCACTCCAAGGTCTCTTTGTAATGTTGCTGAATTATTTTGTTCAGGGCATGCAACTATTAAGTTGTGAGCCATCTTTTCAAAGTTTCAAGAGCCACAATTAGCTGATGTGGACATTCAAACATGGCCCTTGTAAATCGATGTGTTACATCGAGAGGGTTGTTACATCAAAGGTCAGGAAGTTATAAGGAAGAAGGCAATGAGAAAGACTTGTTATTAAACCAAGAAGGTATTAGGGGCAGCACAGTGGCTCAGTGGTTACGCTGCCTCACAGTGCCAGGGACCCGGGTTCAATTCCAATTTTGGGTGACTGTCTGTGTGGCGTTTGTACATTCTCCATGGGTTTGCTCTGAGTGCTCTGGTTTTCTCCTATGATCCAAAGATGTGCAGGTTAGGTGAATTGGACGTGCTAAATTACCCAGAGTGTTTCTGGTCTCCCTTCTATAGGGATGTGTAGGTTAGGTGCATTAGTCAGAGGTAAATATAGGATAATAGGGGAATGAGTCTGGATGGGTTACTCTTGGAGGGTCAGTGTGGACTTGTTGGGCCAAATGGCCTGTTTCCACACTGCAAGAATTCTATGATGGCTGCATAATTTCACTGCAAGGCATTCAACAGCTATGTGAGCTCTGCTTTTGTGGCTAGGTGTTCTTCTAACTGTTTACAACTGAGCAGGTTGAAACTGGAAACACAGCGAGAGAGAGAGAGAGATACACTGAAATATGTGCAGTTATTCTCACCAGAAGCAGCTTCCTGTTCTCTGCAGTTTAAATGTGAAGAAAACAATCCCTTTCTTGCAATTGTCACCATGGTATCAGAGACACTAGATACAGTGAATCAGTCACTTGGCAATTCTTACAAACTAGTGGAAGCTTTCAGAAAAAGACACAAGAAGCAAAAATCACAAAACTGAGTTTTCAGTTTTACTACCTCTACCAATCATCTATTTTTCCTAAGTGAGCATGGTGAAGAGATTAGAGTTTTACTTCAACACTGTTATACACCAATGATTTTACTTGTCTAATTACTTATAATAAATAATTCTTGTTTAGTACTGAAATCCAGTCTGTGCTTTCTATCAACCTTGTTCTGAAAGTCAAATTGGGGAACAATAAATAATTTAAAGAAACTAACATTTGATATGATACCCAGAATAACAGGCCTCCATTTACAATGCATTATCAGGTGGGCCATGGCAAGTGAAGCAACTCCACCCTGCACCTACCACTGGAGTGAAGATTAGGGACTTTTCAACTGAGGCATGTCTAGCAACCCGGGACATTTTCCAAATCAAGCTACTCTCCTTATCACTGGAAATCCAGACCAACATGTTGGATACAGAACAACTTCTGTTGGTGGCAGTGTGTAGAACTATGATTTGGAGATGCCGGTGTTGGACTGTACAAAGTTAAAAATCACACAACACCAGGTTATAGTCCAGCAAGTTCCAATTATACCTGTTGGACTATAACCTGGTGTTGTGTGATTTTTAACTGTGTGTAGAACTAGTTCATTTAAGACTGAAATCAGAAAGCACCTTTCACACAAAGAAGAAAACGAACTCAGACCATGTAACTACTCTTCAAAGGCTTTGTATGTTCAGTCAATTGCAATTATCAAGATCATGATTGATTCAATATAGTAGGAGAATTAATTGTAATGAACAGTTTGTAACAGGATTTTCTTATATTGAGGTACTTTTGACAATAGGAGTTATTTGAAAGGAAGTTTTATGAAAACAAATTATTTTGTGATAATAGAAATCAGCATAAGCTCAGTAGCACTGTCACCACTAAACATCACAAAGCCAATATCAATCGAAAATAAATGATCCACTCCAATGCTACTCGTCCTGTTGCATATTTCCAGCATCTCTTGTTTGTTATTATTTAATGATATACTTATCTGCGATTTGTGGTAGTTTGCAGTTCACATTTTTGTAGCTACATTTCCCAACATTACAACTGTGACAAGACTTGAAAAGTACTCCAAATGAAGTAATTTGTGTCTGTGTCGACCATGATATCATTCTAAACTAATACTATCTGCCTGTATATCACCCATATTCATCTATTCCCTGGCTCTTCACATGTCTGTCTAAATGCTTTCTGAACTCTGTAATTGTATCTGCTTCTAACACCTCCCACAGCAGTGCATTCCAGGCACCTACCATATTCTGTGTAAAACTCCTGCCTCACACAACTCCTTTAAATTTTTCCACTTTCATCATAAACCTATGCCCCTTAATATTTGACATTTCTATCCTGGGAAAAGGACTCTGTCTATCAACCCTAGCCATGCCTCTCATTATTTTACGAATTTCGATCAGGTCACTCCCTCAGCCTCCGATTCTCTAGTGAAAACAATCTAAGTTTGCCCAACCTCTCCTTCTAGCTAATTCGCTCCAATCCAAGCAATATCCTGGCAAACCTCTTACGCACTCTCTCCAAGCCTTCACATCCTTCCTACATTGTGGGGACCAGAACTGCATACAATACTCCAAATGTGCCCTAACTAAAGTTTTATACACCTGCAACATGACCTGCTAACTTTTAGACATGATGCCCAACCCATAAAGCATGCCTTATACCTTCTTTCCCACCTTATCCACTTGTGTTGTAATTTCTGCTCACTACCTCAATGAAAGACAATACAAATTTTAGTGGGAATAATAATAACCCTAACATTCCTACAACAGAGGGGCACCAATATCCTGGGTGGGAAATTTGCTCGAGCACTTCAGGAGAGTTTAAACTAGTTTGGCAGGTGGATGGGAACCAGAGCTACAGATCAGAGGAGAGGGTAGTTGTTGAAATAGAATGCAGAGAGTCTGTCAGGAAAGATACAGTTAGGGCAAAGGGATGGTTAAAGTGTGCCTGTTTCAATGCAAGGAGTGTCTCAAATAAGAGTGATGAACTGAGAGCACAGATCAGTACTTGGAACTACGATGTTGTGGCCATAACGGAGACATGGATTTCACAGGGGCAGGAATGGTTACTGAATATTCCAGGGTTTAGATCTTTTAAGAAGAACAGGAAGGAGGGTAAAAGAGGAGGGGGAATAGCATTGTTAATTAGAGAGTGCATCACAGCTGAAGAAAAGGAGGTTGTTGGGGAAGGTTTGTCTACTGAGTCAGTATGGGTGGACGTCAGTAACAAGAAAGGAGTAGTCACTTTATTGGGTGTTTTCTATGGAACTCTCACCAATAGCAGCAGAGAGATTAGGTTCCCTACAGTGTGGAAAAAGGCTGTTTGGCCCAAAAGATTCCACACCGACCCTCCAAAGAGTAAACTACCCAGACCCAATTCCCTACACTTACACCTAACTAATGCACCTCACACTATGGGCAATTTAGCATGGCCTGCACATCTTCGGATTGTAGGAGGAAACCAGAGCACCCACAGGAAAGCCACACAGACATGGGGAGAATGTGCAATCTCCACACAGACAGTCGCCTGAGGCTGAAATCAAACTCGGATCCCTGGTGCTGTGGAGCAGCAGTGCTAACCACTGAGCCACCGTACCGAGTTAGGAGTACAGACTGAACTGCAGATCTTGGAAAGGTGCACATGTAACAAAATTGTTGTTATGGGTGGCTTCAACTTCCCAATAGAACATAGAACAGAGAACATTACAGCACAGTACAGGCCTTCAGCCCTCGATGTTGCGCTGAACCAATCTGAAGCCCATTGAACCTACATTATTCCATTTTCGTCCATATGTCTATCCAATGGCCATTTAAATGCCCTTAAAGTTGGCGAGGTATAAACAATGACTGCAGATGCTGGAAACCAGATTCTGGATTAGTGGTGCTGGAAGAGCACAGCAGTTCAGGCAGCATCCGAGGAGCAGTAAAATCGACATTTCGGGCAAAAGCCCTTCATCAGGAATAAAGGCAGAGAGCCTGAAGCGTGGAGAGACAAGCTAGGGGAGGGTGGGGGTGGGGAGAAAGTAGCACAGAGTACAATGGGTGAGTGGGGGAGGAATGAAGGTGATAGGTCAGGGAGGAGAGGGTGGAGTGGATAGGTGGTAAAGGAGCTAGGCAGGTCGGACAAGTCCGGACAAGTCAAGGTGACATTGCGGAGCTGGAAGTTTGAAAAGAGGATGAGGTTTGGGAAGGGGAAATGAGGAAGCTGTTGAAGTCCACATTGATGCCCTGGGATCGAAGTGTTCCGTGGCGGAAGATGAGGTGTTCTTCCTCCAGGCGTTTGGTGGTGAGGGAGCGGCGGTGAAGGAGGCCCAGGAGAGTGGGAGGAGGAGTTGAAATGTTGGGTCAGGGGGCCGTTTGGTGTCTCGGAGATGTTCCCTAAAGCGCTCTGCTAGGAGGCGCCCAGTCTCCCCAACGTAGAGGAGACTGCATCGGGAGCAACGGATACAATAAATGATATTGGTGGATGTGCAGGTAAAACTTCGATGGATGTGGAAGGCTCCTTTAGGGCCTTGGACAGATGTGATGGAGGAGGTGTGGGCACAGGTTTTACAGTGGAGGGGTGGGGTCTGAGGCCGGAGGTGCGGATGTTGATGAGATGCTTTGGAGGGCATCTTTAACCACGTGGGAAGGGAAATTGCGGTCTCTAAAGAAGGTGGCCATCTGGTGTGTTCTGTGGTGGAACTGGTCCTCCTGGGAGCAGATACGGCGGAGGCAGAGGAATTGGGAATACGGGATGGCATTTTTGCAAGAGGTAGGGTGGGAAGAGGTGTAATCCAGGTAGCTGTGGGAGTCGGTGGGTTTGTAAAAAATATCGGTGTCAAGTCAGTCATCATTAATGGAGATGGAGAGGTCCAGGAAGGGGAGGGAGGTGTCAGAGATGGTCCAGGTAAATTTAAGGTCAGGGTGAAATGTGTTGGTGAAGTTGATGAATTGCTCAACCTCCTCGCGGGAGCACGAGGTGGTGCCAATGCAGTCATCAACGTAGCGAAGGAAGAGGTGGGGAGTGGTGCCGGTGTAATTACGGAAGATCGACTGTTCTACGTAGCCAACAAAGAGACAGGCATAGCTGGGGCCATATGTGTGCCCATGGCTACCCCTTTGGTCTGGAGGAAGCGGGAGGATTCGAAGGAGAAAAACCCTGGTTAGACCACACTTGGAATATTGTGTCTAGTTCTGGTCGTCTCACTATAGGAAAGACGTAGATGCTTTAAAAAGGGTGCAGAGGAGATTTACCATGATGCTGCCTGGATTGGAGGGCTTGTCTTATGAAGAGAGGTTGAGTGAGCCAGGGCTTTTCACACTGGAGAGAAGAAGGAAGAGAGGTGACTTGATAAAAGTGTACAAAGTAATGAGAGGCACAGATAGAATAGACAGCCAGAGACTTTTCCCCAAGGCAGAAATGGATGTCACAAAAGGTCATAGTTTTAAGGTGATTGGAGGAGGGTATAGGGAAGATGTCAGAGGTCAGTTCTTTACACAGAGAGTGGTGGGTGCGTGGAATGCACTGCCAGCGGTGGTAGTAGAGTCAGATACATTAGGGACATTTAAGCAACTGCTAGACAAGCAGGTATAAACTAATTCAGCAGGGGGTTGGGAACCTGAATTGTAGTTCCAGTGTGTAGAATATTAAGAGGTGTGACGTCAGAAATAAGGTTTCAAAGGTGCAAGAGTTCTCTGGCAAGCAGGAAGGTGGTTTGAAGTGTGTCTACTTCAATGCCAGGAGCATCCGGAATAAGGTGGGTGAACTTGCAACATGGGTTGGTACATGGGACTTTGATGTCATAGCCATTGCAGAGACATGCTTAGACCTGGGACAGGAATGGTTGCTGCAGGTTCCGGGATTTAGATGTTTCAGTAAGAACAGAGAAGATGGTAGAAGAGGGGGAGGTGTGATATTGTTAATCAAGGACAGTATTACGGTGGTAGAAAGGACATTTGAGGATTTGTCTACTGAAGTAGTATGGGCTGAGTTTAGAAACAGAAAAGGAGAGGTCACCCTGCTGGGAGTTTTCTACAGGCCTCTGAATAGTTCCAGAGATGTAGAGGAAAGGATAGCAAAGATGATTCTCGATAGGAGCAATAGTAATAGGTTAATTGTTATGGGGGTCTTTAAGTTTTCAAATATTGACTGGAAACACAATTGTTCGAGTACATTAGATGGGTCAGTTTTTTTGTCCAATGTGTGCAGGGGGGTTTCCTGACACAGTATGTAGACAGGCCAACAAGGAGCGAGGCCACATTGGATTTGGTACTGGGTAATGAACCTTGCCAGGTGTTAGATTTGGAAGTAGGTGAGCACTTTGGTGATAGTGACCACAATTTGGTTATGTTTACTTTAGCAGTGGAAAGACATAGGTATATAGTGCAGGGCAAGAGTTATTGCTGGGGGAAAGGCAATTATGATAAGGCAAGATTTAGGAAGCATGGGATGGGGAAGGAAACTACAGGGGATGAGCACAATTGAAATATGGAGCTTATTCAAGGAAGAGCAACTGCATGTCCTTGATAAGTTTGTTTCTGTCCGGCAGGGAGGAAGTGGTCAAGAGAGGGAGCTGTGGTTTACTGAAGAAGTTGAATCTCTTGTCAAGTGGAAGAAGAAGGCTGATGTTAGGATGAGACGTGGAGGCTCAGTTAGGTGCTTGAGAGTTACAAATTAGCCAGGAAAGACCTAAAGAGAGAGCTAAGAAGAGCCACGAGGGGTCATGAGAAGTCATTGGCAAATAGGGTCAAGGACAACCCTAAAGCTTTCTATAGGTATATCAGGGATAAAAGAATGACTAGAGAAAGATTAGGGTCAATCAAAGATATTCGTGAGAAGTTGTGCATGGAGTCAGAGGAGAAAAGGAAAGAGCTAAATGAATATTTTTTATCAGTATTCATACTGGAAAAACACCATGTTGGTGAGGAGAATACTGAGATCCAGGCTACTGGACTAGATGGGATTGAGGTTCACAAGGAGGAAGTATTAACAATTCTGGAAAGTGTGAAAATAGATAAATCCCCTGGGCCAGGTGGGATTTATCCGAGGATCCTCTGGGAAGCCAGAGAAGACACTACAGAGCCTTTTGCTTTGATCTTTATGTTGTCATTGTCTACAGGAATGGTACCAGAAGCCTGGAGAATAGCAAATATTGTCCCCTTGTTCAAGAAGGGGAGTAGGGACATCCTGATAATGAGAAACCAATGAGCCTTACAGAGGCATGGGATTGAGGGTGATTTAGCAGCTTGGATCAAACATTGGCTAGCTGAAAGAAGACAAAGGGAGGTAGTTGATGGGAAATGTTCAATCTGGAGTCAGTTACTAGTGGTGTACCACAAGGATTTGTTTTGGGTCCACTGCTGTTTGTCATTTTTATAAATACCTGGATGCGGGCATAGAAGGATGGGGAAGTAAATTTGTGAATGACACTAAAGTCAGTGGAGTTGTGGATAGTGCAGAAGGATGCTGTAGGTTACAGAGAGACATAGATAAGCTGCAGATCTGGGCTGAGAGGTGACAAATGGAGTTTAATGCAGAAATGTGTGAGGTGATTCACTTTGGAAGGAGTAACACGAATGCAGAGTACTGAGCTAATGGTAGGATCCTGGGTAGTGTTGATAGCAGAGAGATCTTGGTGTCCATGTACACAGATCCATGAAAGTTGCCACCCAAGTTGATAGGGTTGTTAAGAAGGTGTGTTTGCTTTTATTGGTAGAGGAATTGAGTTTTGGAACCACAAGACCATGCTGCAGCTGTACAAAACTCTGGTGCGGCCGCACTTGGAGTATAACCTACAGTTCTGGTCACCACATTATAGGAAGGACGTGGAAGCTTTGGAAAGGGTTCAGAGGAGATTTACTGGGATGCTGTCTAGTATGGAGGGAAGGTCTCATGAGGAAAGGTTGAGGGATTTGAGGCTGTTTTCAGTCGAGAGAAGAAGGTTGAGGGGTGCTTTATTTGAGACGTATAAGATAATCAGAGGGTTAGGTAGGGCGGACATTGAGTGCCTTTTTCCTCAGATGGTGATGGCTAGCATAAAGGGACACAGCTTTACATTGAGGATTAATAGTTATAGAACAGATGTCAGAGGTAGTTTCTTTACTCTGAGAATAGTAGAGGCATGGAATACACTGCCTGCAACAACAGTAGACTCGCCAACTTTAAGGGCATTTAAATGGTCATTGGATAAACATATGGATGAAAATGGAATAGTGTACGATAGATGGGCTTCAGATTGGTTCCACAGATCAGCACACCACCGAGGGCCAAATGGCCTGTACTGTGCTGTAATGTTTAATGTTCTATGTTCTAAGCAAATGGATGGCAGTAAATTAAGGGGTGTGTAGATTAGATTGATCTTACATTAAGATAAATACTTGGCACAACATCGTGGGCCAAATGGCCTGTACTGTGTTATGTTCTGTGTTAAGACACTGCAAGTGAATGAACTTTTATAGATTAATGTCCTTCTCAGTTTGTTGGGTGCTGTTGGACTCATGCCTCTTGGATTCATATGGCCTTGTGTAGACTTGCATCTCATCTGATGGAAAATGTCCAATTAGAAAGCACTACTTTAACTTGATGGAGAATGTCTGCGTACCTTGTTTAGCATTTCTGAATTCTTAATTAACTACAACATCAAACTGCAGGCAATTTAGAAATGTGATTACAGGAGTTTGTTTGAGATACCAAATTCAAAGAGAGGTTTACAAAGGATTTCACAACAAACATTTTTTTCTGTGTTGTTTTTAATCTCAGGAGATGCAATAACCAGTTTGCCAACACCATTTCTTTCTGGTGAAAGATGAGAAACATCATCATGGTCTGAAGCATCAACACAAATACTTATTTCTTCATGTTCTGCCAAGAGGTATTAGCTTTGTTCTTCCCTGCCTATTGAATCATCAACATTGTATTATTGTACTATTCAATGGCTAATGTATTAGTTATACTCTAACTTCTTTTCTGCTTGCATGAAATTCAAGTGATTCTACCGCATTGTTTTTGATTATTTTTGATTACTTCTTGTATACTTGAGGAATATTTCTTTAAAAAATTGATTGGTATTATTAAGCACCGACTAAGGATGTATGTTTGTGATGATTAGAGTCAATTTAAGGGTCTACCAATCCCCACAGTTGCTGATTCTTGAATTTGCTTTAATTAAAAGTCTTGTCAATGAAAGCAAAAGGTCAGTTAAAGTGTGAAAACTTCAGTTCCTTAGCAACGCAATCCTTGCTAAAATGCCAGGATGCCAATGCAAAGCTGCAACAATGCCAGGATTGGCCAATGTCACATCAAAACTCAGTTCTGCCTCCCTTTCTATTATAAATTATGTAATTTCCTCTCTGCCTTACTTTTCACAAAGAGCATGTGGCAAAGTTGAAATGTGCTAGGATTTCAATAAAAGTATCTAGCCTGATTTGATAAATAATCACATTAATACTTCTACAGGTGAAAAGGTCACTTTCCTCTGATGATATTCAGCACAAATGTTTTGAGTGGTGGTACAACATTTAGGAGAACTACTGTCTCATAATCATTTTTATTTAGTGAATAAATATATTTATTTTCTTGCTTGGCTTATATATGCATTGAGATGAGTGTGGAGTTTGAGGTTGGAAGTTAGAGCAGTAATCTTCTACTTTTCAGATCACGTGGAATACGGCAGAAAGGCTATGCAGATTGGACAGCTCCACTTTTTTGATTGCACTGTCATTTTCATTTTATCCTCAGAAGACTTGCATTACTCTGCTTCCATGTTCATATACATTGAAAACAGTGGTGTTACTATGAAGAGTTATGGGGAGAGGCTTTGGAATCTACAGTACAAAGGGACTTGGGAGTCCTAGTTCAGGAGTCTCTTAAGGTTAACATGCAGGTTAATTTGGCAGTTAGGAAGGCAAATGCAATGTTCACATTCATTTCAAGAGGGCTAGAATACAAGAGCAGAAATGTACTGCTGAGGCTGTATAAGGTCTGGTCAGACCACATTTGGAATATTGTAAGCAGTTTTGGGCCCTGTATCTAAGGGAGGATGTGCTGGCATTGGCTGAGGTTCAAAGGAGGTTTACAAGTCTGATCCTGGGATGAAGGGCTTATGATATGAAGAGTGGTGGAGAACTCTGGGCCTATATTTGATGGAGTTTAGAAAGATGAGGCCAGATCTGATTGAGACTTAAATACTGAGGGGGCTGGATAGAGTGGATATGGAGTAAATCTTTCCAGTAGTAGGTGAGACTGGAACTCGAGGACAAAGCCTCAGCGTGAAGGGACAACCATTTAGATTTGAGATGAGGAAGAACCTCTTCAGCCAAAGGATGGTGAATCTGTGGAACTCATGTTCACAGAGGGCTGTGGAGGCCAAATTACTGAGTGTATTTAAAACATAGATAGGTAGGTTCTTGATTAGTAAGGGGATCAAGGGGTACAGGGAGAGGGCAAGAGAATGGGGTTGAGAAACATATTGGCTAAGATTGAAGCAGATTTGAAGAACTGAATGGTCTAATTTTGCTCCGATATCTTATGGTTTTATGGCCTTATGGTCGAAGTCAGCAGAGGCCTTTGATCAGCAGGACAGAGAGAAGGAAAGTAGGTTTGTCAGTAAAAACTTGAAAAACTCTTCCTGTCCTGTCTATTTTCCCTCATCTTAGAATACAATGCCTAGTGAAAAACACACATTGGGAAAACAACTATTCACCAAGAATGCAACCATATCACTGAATATCACCATTGCTGAGGATACTGATTAACAATTGTATTGTCTTCATCTCTCCTATTGCACTATTTTATCTTTTGAACGTATTACCTGTGTTTGCACCTGTGTTTTATTTTGCATTTTTATTATTTTATGATTAAAATTAGTATGTAATAGAATTTTTCTTTCTTTAACTTCATCACACTTTGTAATTGGCTCCTGCATTTTGATCTCATTAATGTCACCTTTAATTGATGTGTGATAGCTATGTGCTTTAAAAAAGTATTTGTCGCAACACCAGAAAGATATTTAAAAAAAGGAGAACGGATTTCCCTCCAGTCCCCTTTTGATAACAGTGAGGTATGAGTCCACCCCATGGAGAATTGTCTTCAATGCCTGTTGGCTTCAGTTTTGTTCAGGTTTCTTGCCACACCTGGTCAAATGTTATCTGATGTCAAAGGCAGTCCCTCTGAGCTCATGTCTAGAGCTCAGCTGTTTTGTCAATGCTTGGACCAAAGCTCGAACAAGGTCAGGAGTTCATTGACTGTGATGGAACTGAAACTGAGTGTCACTGATCAGCTTATTACTGAGTAAGTGCCTCTTGAAAGTATTAGTCAATGTCCCCTTCCATCATGTTGCTAATGATGAAGAGTATGATGATGGGGTAGTAATTAGCTAGGTTGCATTTTTCCACCTTTTTATGGATGAGATATTCTTGGACAATTTCCCACATTGCTGGTTAGATGTCAGTGTTTTGACTGTACGGAAACAATTTGATTTCTGGTACAGCCAGCTCTGGAGCTCAAGTATTCAGAACCAATCCTGAAAGATTGATTCGCCTGTAACCGTTGCAATATCCAGCATCTTCAGCCATTCCTTAATATCACATGGAGTGGTTCACTTTGGCTGATGACTGTGATGTTGGGGACCTCAGTTAGAGACTTAGATGGATCATCCATTAAGCACTTCTGGCTCATACCTGGATCAATTCTTGTAAGTCTCTTCTGAACCTTTTCTAAAGCCTTTACAACCTCCCTGAATTGTGATGCCCAAAAATGGGTCGAATACTTCAACGTTTTACCATTATTTCTATTTTTTTTTCAATCTGTCTATCAATTTTAAAAGCTAAGGCTCTTAAATGCCATTTAAACCATAAATTAAGCCATGTATTGCTGTCTCTGTTCTTCTACCATCTTGATTAAATCTGGTCTTAATGTTTCTGATCTTTTGTCAATAAGGAAAGCTATCCCATCTACTTCATATGATTTTCTTTATTATAATCGGCAATTCAGATTCTATCCCCTTCCCATGCAAAACATAAGTGACGTGCCCATTTATTGTAATCAGAGACCTGAAGCTCACTTACAGTAATCAGAAACCTCAGTTCCACCTCCTGTACTGAGCACTTGTGGCTCCATTGAAATCAGTTAGCTATCCTCGCTTGGAATACGGAAGATTGCTAAGGGTTTTTGAGAAAATTAAATAAATCAAACATTTTTGTCAGATTTGTTTGACATTATGTTCCCATATTTCCATCCTTCAGGCTTACTCTTTAATCCATTGTAATTATTGGGTACATTTTATTGATTTAGCAAAACATGAGATTGAGCACTGCATTGTTCCATCCTGGATTTTTCCCTTCTCTCACTAAATCACTCTTATCACCTTCCTGACAAATACAAATAAAGTGTGAAAATACTGAAGCTGAATGAAAGGCAAACATGGTTTGTGTTAGACTTTTGCTTTTCCTTGTGGGATGTCTAATCTGCTAGTTTGGGTTTAGCACATGATCAAGTGTTAAGTAATTCATTACTCCAGGACCCTTTATTTATAGCCTAGCGCCAGAACAAGACAATGTTAGGAAATATCACCACTGAGCTGCAAAATAACAGTTTAATTGAATAGGCTAATTATTTTGGATTCAAAGTGTCTTTATCCAAGGGAGATACGCCATTGATTTATGCTGTCTGATAGGAAAGGATTAATTTCAACCATTTTCCTGTCGATTTTTCCATCAATAACTACAAATTTGTATTTCTCTAATGAAGAAATAGTTATTATTTGGAATAATTTAAAATAATTACCTCTTCCCAACAAGAGTTCTGATGCAAATACACTGAGAAATGAAACAATGTCCAGCCTCTCTCACATTTTTGTAACAGTTGTGTTGCATTACAAGGAACATGAGCCATATGTGGAATCGACGTTTCAGGCATAAGCCCTTCTTCAGGCTTATGCCCGAAACGTCGATTCTCCTGTTCCTTGGATGCTGCCTGACCTGCTGCGCTTTTCCAGCAACACATTTTTAAGCTCTGATCTCCAGCATCTGCAGTCCTCACTTTCTCCTAACATGAGCCATATGTCTTGACCTGAATGCGATGGCTATGTGAAGTCGCAGGCCAGACTTGGCCCATAAAGAAGTTATTGCTGGACTGAATATCAAAATTAAAAAGAAATCCTTTCACATACAAGCTAAATCCAAAAAAAGATTCACTCCAACTGAAAAGGCCTTCGGTCCAAATTGACCAGAATCAATCTCTGACTAATCAATTTGCTAGTTGGTTATCAACTGCATATATGTCATTTTAAATTTGAGTTTGTATTTTTATTTCAGAACAAAATGAAAGCAGGAGTTAACTTATTCCATCTCTCTATCTCTTCTTCCCCTTTGTACCTCTTTCTCTGGCACTTCTCCAATAATGAATAAAGATCACAGTCCTCCATTTTCCAGTTACAAGGGTTTGCAAATCTATTAGCTTTATATTGTATGACTGTCCAGGATTGACCATTTGTTTCCTACTGGCCCCGATCGATTTTCTTTTCCCTTTGGTTCTTTTGGTGCTGAGTGAACAGGAGCCGACTGCAAGATTTATAACAAATGTCTAATACCAATCATGTGATAACAGGTCGTCTTACTGAAAGTGATTCAAGTAGAGCAATTCTCAGTGGCTGGTTTGAGGAACATAAATAACTCGGATGCAAATAACATTATTTATTTCTTCTGAAATATGTCTTTTAGTAGATAAGGACTGATGGAAGGTGACTTTTCAATGGAGAAAAATAAATAAAGAAATCTAGGACAAAGATGAGAGATTAAAGGGCTCAACGGCATAATTGAAATTCAGCAAATCTTCAGATCTAGCTTCAAACATATTTTGAATTTAATCATTTTGATGTCACTTTTTACCAATGCCACTGTTGTTTAGAATTAAATGTTTTGAAAATATGTGAACTACAAACATGAATAAGTATTATTTTTATTTTTGTTGATGATCGAAGTTTTTGGGGCTTTTTTAAATGAAGAATGAAGAAAGTTAGAGCTTTGGACTATGGAAGGTTTGGCTGAAGTTTGCAGTGAGTGTGAAAATCACAGAATGTTTACGGCACAACAAGAGGCTGTTTGTTGTATTACACTCTTGCAAACTCTCTGAGCAGCTCACCTTCTCCCATTTCATCAGTTTTTCCCTGTAGTTCTGCAGATCTTTCCTTTTCAGACAATGATCCAACTCTTTTTTCAAGACCAGGATTGAACCTACCATCACTTCATTCTCAGGCTGGGAGTTTTGCTTTGTTCATGAGACATAGGCATCGCTGGCTGGGCCAGCATTTATTGCCCATCCCTACTTCCCCTTAAGAAGCTGGTATGTGGCTTTCGTGAATCCCTTGAGTCCATGTTTGAAGGGGTGCCCACAATGCTGTTGGGAGGGAATTCCCAACTGTTTGAACTAGCAATAGTGAAGAAACAGCAAGGTAGTTCTAAGTCATTGCAGATCGTAAAAGAACTCTTGGGTAAAACTAGTTTTCCTTATGTTGCCACAGCTTCTTGCACTCATTTCCTTACATCTGTGCTCTATCGTTGCCTATCCTTCCAACAGGAACAAGATCCTAGAGAGAAGAAGGTTGACAAGATGAGGTTTACAAAATCATGAACCGGCTGGATAGACTAGATAGGGTGGTGCTTTTTCCACTTGTAAAAGAAACAATAACAGGAGGGGAATAGATTTAAAGCATGTGCAAACGAAGCAAGAACAATGTGAGAAAAAAACTTCTTCACCCTGCGTGTAGTTAGTATATGGAATGCACGACTTGGCAATGTAGTGGAGACAGTTCTATTAAGATATTCAAAAGGGCATTGGGTGGCCTTTTGAATAGCAATGGTGTGGTGGGATATAGGGAAAAGCCAGGAGCTTGTAAAGGCATGATGGGCAAAGTGGTCTCTTTCTGCATGACAATATTTCTGTGATTCCATGAAGTTCTCTCTATCTACTCTCTCAGGCCCTCTCATGATTTTGAACACTTTAATCAAATCCCCTCTCAAGCTCTTCCTTCTCCAAAAGCATCCCCAGATTCACCAGTCTATCCCTAAAGCTGACATTGCTCATCCCTGGAACCACTTTTGTGACTTTCTTTCTATGCTTCCTCATAAGCCTTTACAGCGGTGCTTAGAAATGAACACAGCTCTCCAGTTGAGCCTGAATCAATGTTTTATAAATGTTCATTATCGTGCCCTTGGTTTTGTACTCGATTCCGTATTTCTTACCTGTTCCCTATATCTGTCCTGTCACCTTCAATGATTTGCTGACACATACTAACAGGTCCCTTTGCTCCTACACCTTTTTGATAATACTGCATATTTACTTGTGTTATTTATCAGGTATTAAGACTTCCAGTGTGAGAAGTTACACAAAGCATTACTAAACTTTAAATGACATTCTGAGATAGTGTACCATTAATTTCAATATGAGACTGCTGAGTTTGCTCTTTAAATGGTCCATCTATTATCCATAATACATAATTCAACCTATGTTCCAGAATTGCATTCACACAACATTGTGAAACAAGGTAAAACCATTTAACAATTAACAGATTAGATTAGATTCCCTACAGAATGGAAACAGGTCCTTTGATCCAACAAGTCTACACTGACCCTCTGAAGAGTAAGCTACCCAGACCAATTCCCCTACCCTGTATTTCCCCTGACGAATGCACCGAACACTATGGGCAGTTTAGTGTGGCCAATTCACTTGACTTGCACATCTTTGGATTGTGGAAAGAAACCCACGCAGACACGGGGAGAATGTGCAATCAGCAGGTTGCCTGAGGCGAGGATCGAACCCGGGTCCCTGGTGCTGAAGTAGCAGTGCTAATCACTGAGCCACCAAGCCGCCTCTTGTTGAGTACCAGGCTATGTTTAGTATTAATCAAGTATCAGCAGAACATAGAACATAGAAAAGTACAGCACACAACAGGCCCTTTGGCCCACAATGTTGTGCCGAAATTTAATCCTAATGTAAAATATAGTAACTTAAACCTATGCACCCCTCACTCACTGCTAACCATTTGCATGTCCAGCAGTTGCTCAAATGTCCACAATGACTCTGGTTCCACCACCACAGCTGGCAATGCATCCCATGCATTCACAACTCTCTGCGTAAAGAACCTAGCTCTGATGTCTCCTTTATACCTTCCTCCTAATATCTTCAAACTATGACTCCTCGTACCCATCAATCTTGCCCTGGGAAAAAGTCTCTGGCTATTGACTCTATTTAGTTTCAATGTACAGGTGACTACACTCCATTGTGAGTGCAACCCACAAAATCCACATTTATTCGTCCAAAAAGAACGAAGGTCAGTTGTACTACCTTGGTGAGTTCCACAAACAGCTTCTCCTCATTAATTAACACAGAAATTAGTTAAAATCGGAGGGCCTAGAGTTTCTGCTAAGCGGAATTCACGTGAAAACAGCTAAAAAATACAAAAGATTGTGGAAAATCAAGAGCTTTCTTTTAAAAAAATTACACTAGAAACCAGCTTCATGCACCAAATAAGCCATTTCTTCAGACCACAATCAGTTTCCACTAACTACACATTTTGCGTGCCTCTCCGGAAGTTCTTAAAACTATGCCATTATTCTTCTGCAAAAGGACATTAATAGGTAAGTTTTAAAACCTTTTGAAGCCTTATTTGTAATCCATTCATTTATAAATTTAGTATCAAGATAACTAGAAAAAATAAAAGAACCGAAAATGCTGGAAATCAGAAACAAAAACAAACATTTCTGGAAAAACTCAGCAGGTCTGGCTGCATCAGTGGAGAGAAATCAGAGTTAATGATTCGGGTCGAGTGACCTTCCTTCAGAACCAACTGGAAAATAGTTCTGTAAAAATTTTTCAAAGTCAGTTTGAGTTATTTAAAGTCATTATTCACAGGTCGTGGGCTAGACTTGGATTAAAGTTGGGTTTTTTTCCACTGAGATAAACCTACTTTCAGGTGTGTTAATCCAATTGCACTCACTTACCATTCTAAATTAATTGAAATATTTGTAAGCATTTTTTGAAAAACACATTTTAAGCTGCTGGCTCATAGCAGATTGTGTCTTTGGACATAGAAATGAGTTCAGTGGAAACTTGACAAAAGCAAATTGTCTGAAAGCTAGTGCAATTTGGCTCACAATCTGTGTTCAGATTTCTGATAGGGTTCAAGGTGGAAAGACTAACTATTTGATGCAGAGCATATTATCCATGTACCATTGGAGAGGCTGCATTCCAACCTCCTCACAATTACACCTGCAAAAGGCCTCCTACAATCCAGCATTCAGTTTACCATTGATCAGTGCACTAAATGTCATTCAGAAACACATTTAAAGAGACCATTTAAATGCACTGGCAGGTGCAATAAATACCTTGTTAATGGGCCTTTTTTTGCTGCAGTTATTTAACTTTCCATTTGCCTGTGCCATCTAATGAGAGACAGTCATTCACTCTTCCCTTTGGAACTCTTTGCCACAGAGAGCTGTGGGGGTACAGTCCTTCTGTATATTTAAGGCTGAGATAGATAGATTCCTGATAGTCAGGGAAACAAGGATTCAGGGAAAGAGCAGGGACATGGGCATGAGCAGTGCCAGATCAGCCATGATCCTATTGAATGGAAAAGCAGGCTCAAAGGGTCACTTTCCTCATTCCTGAAGAAGGGCTTATGCCCGAAATGTTGATTCTCCTGTTCCTTGCTGACTTGCTGCGCTTTTCCAGCAACACATTTTCAGCTCAAAGGGCCAAATAACCTATTCCTGTTCCTATTTCTTATGAAAGAACTACAGATGCTGTAAATCACAAAAATGTAAAAAATTGCTGGAAAAGCTCAGCAAGTCTGGCAGCATCTGTGGATAGACTCAGAGTTAACGTTTCAAGTCGAATGACCCTTGCTCAGAACTGAGCTCTGAAGAAGGGTCACTCAACCCAAAATGTTAGGTTTTGTTCCCAAAAGAGAAAATGCTGGAAAATCTCAGCAGGTCTGGCAACATCTGTAAGGAGAGAAAAGAGCTGATGTTTTGAGTCTAACTGACCCTTTGTTAAGTTTTTTTTCTCTCTACAGATGTTGCCAGACCTGCTGAGCTTTTCCAACAATTTATATTTTTATCTCTTTTTCTTATGTTCTTTCAGTAAGGATGGACTGCTCAATTCATTGATAATTCTCTAAGTCTGCAATACAAGATAGCAACATCCAGTCACCAGCAGCAAGCACATTCTGGTACTCGAGACTAGAATATCCACCAGGAATGCTTCTACTTGCATTTAATCAAAGAAAAATACCAACAAAAGTTTTGTATTTCAAAGGAACTGCCACAGAGTTATGTTGGATGCTGCAAATGAAGCACCTATTTCCACCTGATGCAAAACTCTTCCAATGGCTGTTAGTGTCACAGCCACATTTAACATATAAAGCACAGAGGATTTTCAGTTTGCTGAGTTTGTTTTTAAGGAGTTTTAAATGGAGAGTTTCATGATTTAGACAATACAAGTTAAAGGATGCTCACTCTGGATGTTAGAGAGCACCAGTCTCCTTTGGCTAGTTGTAGCCCTTTCAGTTGCTCCTGGCCTCCTTAAAGATCTCAGGCAGTATTCATGAGGAACATATTCTAATCATTTGAATGACTTGGCCTTGCACAGGAATTAAGTCAGATTACCAAATCACACTTCTCATCACCCAAAATGCTCACATTTCAGTTGGTTTAATTTGTTAAAGTGGCCATAAAACCATCAATCAATTTCCATTTCCAAAAAGGTCAATTAAAAATTTACTATTTTTTGTGACCTCAGAATCAGAGTCATACAGTACAGAAGAGGCCTTTCAGCCCATTGAATTTGCACCAAAGATCACCATGCCAAAACGACACTTTCCCTCACTTGTCTAGACTAGAGTCGGTGCTGGAAAAGCACAGCAGGTTAGACAGCATCCGAGGAGCAGAAAAATCGATGTTTCGGGCAAAGGCCCTTCATTAGGTACGTTGATTTTCCTGCTCCTCAGGTACTGTCTGACCTGCTGTGCTTTTCCATCACCACTCTAATCTAGACTCTGATTTCCAGCATCTATAGTCCTCACTTTTGCCTGCTTTCCTTCACTCAGCCCACAGTCTTGAATATTATGACCCTTTCAGTGCTCATCTCAGTATTTGTTAAAGGTTTCCCGCCTCAACTTCCCTCCCAGGCAGTACATTCCAAATTCCCACCATCCTCTGCGTGAAAGGCTTTTTTTTTCTCAACGCCCCTTTAAACCACCTGTGTTTCCCTTTAAACTTATGCCCCCTTATTACTAATCCTTCAACTAAGGGAAACAGCTGCTTCCTGTCCACCTCCTTCATAATCTTATACACCTCAATCGAGTCCTTTGTAAGCCTTCTTTGAACAAAAACAAGAACATAGAACAACACAGCGCAGCAACAGACCTTTCTTCCTCTCTAAGCCTCATCAACACATTTCGCCCTTCCATATTAAAACTGTCTTCACTTACAGGATCCGTATCCTTCTGTTCCCTTCCTCGTTCGACGAGGTTCCCCATGGGAGACTGATTAGCAAGATTAGATCTCATGGAATACAGGGAGAACTAGCCATTTGGATACAGAACTGGCTCAAAGGTAGAAGACAGAAGGTAGTGGTGGAGGGTTGTTTTTCAAACTGGAGGCCTGTGACCAGTGGAGTGCCACAAGGATCGGTGCTGGGTCCACTACTTTTCATCATTTATATAAATGATTTGGATGCGAGCATAAGAGGTATAGTTAGTGAGTTTGCAAATGACACCAAAATTGGAGGTGTCGTGGACAGTGAAGAGGGTTACCTCAGATTACAACAGGATCTTGATCAGATGGCCCAATAGGCTGAGAAGTGGCAGATAGAATTTAATTCAGATAAATGTGAGGTGCTGCATTTTGGGAAAGTAAATCTTAGCTGGACTTATACACTTAATGGTTAAAAATCACACAACGCCAGGTACTCGTCCAACAGGTTTAATTGGAAGCACTAGCTTTCGGAGTGACGCTCCTTCGTCAGGTGGTTGTGGAGGACACAACTGTAATGCGCAGAATTTATAGCAAAAGTTTACAATGTGATGTAACTGAAATTATACATTGAAAAATACCTTGATTGTCTGTTAAGTCTTTCATTTGTTCGAATACCATGATAGTTTCACTTCTTTCATGCGTAAATCACAAAACCTTTTTTTTAAAGTTGCATTCTCAGTTTAGCTGTAACAATTGGTGTTAGCTAGACAATACGTTGAAAGTGTTAGCCCTTGTGTTCTCTGTCTGTGCCATGATGTTTAGATTGATTCTAATCTAAAAAGTGAGATAACAGAGTTTTACATGAATTCATGCAGTTTTTGACCAAAGTACAACGTAACTCTGCAAGTATAAATTCACCCCACAAAATATATGTATATGTGTGCATGTGGGTTTTTGTGTGTGTGCATGTGTGTGTATAAATTTTTGCTACAAATTCTGTGCCTTACAATTGTGGCCTCCACAACCACCTGATGAAGGAGCAGCTCTCCGAAAGCTAGTGCTTCCAAATAAACCTGTTGGACTGTAATCTGGTGTTGTGTGATTTTTAACTTTATACACCCCAGTCCAACACCGGCATCTCCAAATCATGACACTTAATGGTAAGGTCCAAGGGAGTGTTGCTGAACAAAGAGACCTTGGAGTGCAGGTTCATAGCTCCTTGAAAGTGAGTCACAGGTAGATAGGACAATGAAGAAGGCATTTGGTATGCTTTCCTTTATTGGTCAGAGTATTGAGTACAGGAGTTGGGAGGTGGATAGGATAAATAGACAAAGTCTTTTCCCTGGGATCGGGGAGTCCAGAACTAGAGGGCATAGGTTTAGGGTGAGAGGGGAAAGATATAAAAGAGACCTAAGGGGCAACTTTTTTACACAGAAGGTGGTACGTGTATGGAATGAGCTGCCAGAGGAACTGGCGGAGGCTGGCACAACTGCAACATTTAAAAGGCATCTGAATGAGTACATGAACAGGAAGGGTTTGGAGGGATATGGGCCGGGTGCTGGCAGGTGGGACTAGATTGGGTTGGGATATCTGGTCGGCATGGACAGGTTGGACCAAAGGGTCTGTTTTCATGCTGTACATCTCTATGACTCTATGACTCTATTCATGTATTTGTCCAGATGCTTCTTGAATGCTGCTATTGTGTCTACTTCCACCACCTCCTCTGGCTGCATGTTCCAGGTACTCAGCATTCTTTGTGCCTTCCTCACACATCTCTTCAAAATGACCCCCCGTACCTTGAATCTGTGACCCTTAGTAATTGACCCCTCCATCTTGGGTAAAAGCCTCATACTTTCCCCTCTATCCATGCCATTCACAATCTTATAAACTTCTATCAGGTCACCCCTCAACTCCCTGAACTGTGAAACAAACCCAGTCAGTCCAATCTTTCTTCATAGCTAAAATCCCCCATACCAAGCAACATCCTGGTAAACCTTTTCTGTACCCTCTCCAACGCATCTACATCCTTCTGGTCGTGTGGTGACCAGAAATGTATGCAATATTCCAAGTGTGGCCAAACTAAAGTTCTGTAAAGCTGCAGCATAATCTGTCTATCCTTATACTCAATGCCCCTTCCAATGAAGATAAGCATGCCATAGACCTTTTTTACTTCCTTGTCTACCTGCGCTGCCACCTTCAGTGATCTGTGGACCTGCACATCAGAAACACTCTGCATATGAATACTCCGAAGGATTCTGCCATTCACTGTATAATTTCCACCCGCACTTGATGTTCCAAAACTCCATTTGCCATTTTTCTGCCCATGCCTCCATCTGATCTATACACTGCTGTATCTTCTGACAATTCCCCTTTTGATCTACAACTTCACCAATCTCTGTACTGTCCACAAACTTCCTAATTAGACCAGCCATATTTTCCTCCAAGTCATTCATGTAACCATGTACAGCAGAGGTCCCAGCACTGATCTCTGTAGAACACCACTAGTCACAGCCCTCCATTCTGAAAAGCATCCTTCCACTGCTACCCTCTGTCTCCTATGACTAAGCCAGTTCTGTATCCCTCTTGCCAGTTTATTCCTGATACCATGTGACTTCACCTTTTATACCAGACTGCCTCTTTGGTCCAAAGTCTGAACTTACCCAGCCTTCTCCATCCAAGGCAACATCCTGGTGAATCTTGTCCAGCTGTTATTTGATAATTGCAAACTCCCATCTAGTGGATTTATTTTCCTACTCTGAGATTATCATCAATTAGTACAATCACCCTATACTCTCACTGAACAGAGCAAGTTCTTTATTGTCATATTCTGTGGTGTTTCCCTTGTAATCATCAATGCAATGGGCATGTTGGGCTTTCACTAACAGCCAGTGTGGCTGAACTCATGCCTTACTTAATGGATTCTTATTTTATGCTCAACCAAGATTTATTTGATTGTTAGAACAGACTCAAGGGGTCTGAATGACCTACTTGCATTTGTTTCTATTGATTTTATTGGTATCAGAGTTCTGGAGATTTGTAAAGATATGTCTGTTCTCCTTCATTTCTGGCTGTGCAACTGAGAAACATCTTGAAGTCAACCCACTTCACAACATCAGTCTTGGAATGTCCAAAAAAGAGGAACCAAGGAAGTTAGATCACACTTTAATGGACTGAATGGATCGGCCTTCTCTGGAACATAAGGGAGAGATGCCATCAGATGGAATTTTTGTTTATTTTGGAAGAATTTTCTCAAGGACATCAGGAATTTTGTTTATTCTCACTGAGAACACTTTGGTTTCATTGAAAGTAAAATTATTTGAATAGTCAATAGAAACTTCCATAACATAACTTCGAATTGAAGATCTTCTTTAAAAAGCTACACCATTTACTAAGTTTACTGTAAATTCTGTAGGAACGATGAATTAGAAGTATCTTGATGAGGTACAGCAAATTATTGATACATCAGAATACCAGGAGAGACCAGTATCAGATCCAGAAGGTTTGACTTTGGAATGTTTAAATCAATTTGCCCTCTCCAGAAAGGTGAAGCTTTTCCTCTTTCCAGGAAAGAACTCCTATCAGAAAAGAGCCGTAGCAAAATAAGACCTTCTGTCTTAATATTGTCACTTTCAATAATGCACATGTTTAAAGACACTACAATATTTGCCTGTAAGAGAAGCATGGAAGGCAACCTGTAAATGCAACCAAGCACTAAGGGAACTGCCTCTGCTCTATTCTCGGTTACTACTTCACTTGCTCGACTCCTGAGAAATATTCATTAATTTTTAATAACAGTGAAAACATTTGTTCCCGTGACAATATTTGCATCGTTGAAATGATTTTCACCTCTGCCACAAGGTGTACTATCAGCTCATACATCACCCGATTACTTGGAGAGCAGAAACACCCTTAGTCATTAGTGAGTGAATTAGGGATGATCTAAAGCACTATTAATCACGGTGACAAAAGCCTTAATGTTTCTGTGACCCCAGCAGAGTCTGGGGACCTGAGTGGAGGCGGAGGGAGAAAATGGAAACATATGTTTTTTACCGAAATAGTCCACCTCAGGAATTGTGCTGGGAAAATTCCCTTAAATATATTAGCAAGCATTTCAATGCCCTGCCAGCAATGTCTGTGAAATTGCCCTTCAAGCAATTACTCTTGCTGTTTCCTTCTCTGTCATGTCAATGAAGTAACCTGTTTATTTTATATCTATATTGTACATGCACATAAACTTGCATGGAACAATAAATATTAATTGCTTTTTTTTATTAAGAAACTATTTTAATGAGAAAGAAGAAATTGTGTTCAGTTAGTGACCTCCTTAACCAAGACCCTGTTAACTTGCTGCATCTTTTTTTTAAAAAGAAATTATATGGAATTCCCTCTGGTTTCTCTTGTTTATTTAATTCATGAATGGCATATTGTTCTTCACTGCACCACAGCAAGATTAAAAGCATAACATCAAATATACTTTCTCATAGGTGTGATGTTTTGCTATACAGCAGTGCATTGAATTTGAATAGTTTGCTAATTTATACTTTATCCTGTGTAATCAACTTGCTATCTTAGAGCCTGATTTTGCATTATTAAGGAATCCATACAAGATCCTGCTTTCACCTGTTTTATGAAGAACTGTTTATTGATTGAGACCAGTCGCTTACTAAACATTAATCACACTTGCTCAGAGTTCTACCTTTGAGTCATAAGCCTTAAGGTTCTGAATGAACTAGACATTTTCTATGATAAATCTCTCCAAAATATCTCAACCATAGCACAGGTCCTCATTAACTGCTCATTTACCCAAGATGCACTCTGGCACGCAAACATTGACAAATGTGCGGGAAAGCTGGGGTTATTTTTTACACTGACTCTTGAGCCCCTCACTTCAGATTATTCATTTATTAAAGCAATCATAAAGGTCTAGATGCTTAATATTGCTCTCACCAAATATGAAAATGATCTACTTCCCTATTCCATGGTTCCTCTTAAGGCAAGTAATTCATCATCAACTGAGGATAAATGGGCCACTTCATTAGAGCCATAATTTATGAGAGATGTAAGTAAGCTCTACACAGCAGCCACGCCTTGATGCTAACACTTGTAATCCTGAAACCTCAGAGATCGTTCACAACCATTGATCTTTGGAGACTAAAGTTAAACCCTCATTCCCCCCAAAAAAATCCACAACCTATTGCAATAAATATATGAGCTTTACATTAATTAGCCTTTAATTAACAAAGCAGCATGCAGATCACATGAACTCAAAAGCTATGTTTATGCTGAAGTCCCCTGTCCCTTATTCCTGATTTCAGTCATTATCATTCTCATGAAATAGGTCCTGCATGGTCCATTGTAATCTAGTTACATGTTAGTGGGTGATCACACTCATAACAAACCACAGATAGAGATGTGAACCTGCTATGTACACTAAATGGCCCCAATTAAATCATTTTTGTTGTTTCTTAGGGGTGTAGACACTAACAGCCTCAAGGATGAAACACTCCCAATACAAGAATTAACAGTTTAAAATCACTTAATCTATCTATTGTGCTTCAAACACTGTTTCATGCCCCAGTTATACCTTTTGCATGGCAGTCTTCCCAAACACTAGGTGAAAAATAATTAAAATCAATGGCAAAAATAAATTTGTTACATTTGAGACACAAAAGTTTTCTAGACACCCCAATGTGTAACAGATCCCGAATAATGAGTATTTATGATGTAACAATTGCAAAAATAATTTGAAGTTGAATGCTTGAATTATTATACCAACATTTACCAGCTATGGTATTTATATTTTTAAGTAATTGTTTTGTGGTTATCCATGAGGAAGACTATTCTGAGCAGTGAAACATTTCTTTCACATTCTAGCAGCTTCCATGTGTGAGAAAGATTCCAGTCAGAAGCTGAGTTAATATAACTTGGATGAGCTACCACAATGTCATGACAAAGTGCCTTAGACTATATCATAGACAGTATGACCATTTGTCCTTATCCATCTCCGGGCGCTATTACTTCATAGAATCTTGAAATATATTGCAGAGACAGTATCCACTTGGACCATCAGATCCATGTTGGTTAACAAGGACAATCCAACCAATTCCCATTTATCAGTGTTTGGTTTGTCATCTTCAATTTTATAGTCAAAACGTGTGTTGCTGGAAAAGCACAGCAGGTCAGGCAGCATCAGAGGAGCAGGAGAATTGACATTTCAGACATTAGCTCTTCATCAGGGATGTGGAGGCACATTCTCCTGCTCCTCGGATGCTACCTGACCTGTTGTGCTTTTCCAGCACTTTTTGACTCTGATCTGCAGCATCTGCAGTCCTCACTTTCTGCATATTCAATTTTATAGCGAAGCACTTTTTAAAAATTATAAAGGTTTCTGCCTGTAGCATCCTTGTAGGCAGTGAGTTCCAAATCTCTACCACTTTAATGTGTGGCTAAAGAAAGAGGGTTTCAAATATCTGAATAATTGGGATCTCTTCCAGTGCAGGGTGGGGGGTTGGGGGAATTGCACAAAAAACAAAATTTCTTTCTAAACTGGAAGGGAGGTTTGCTTATGCCACGCAGGAAGGTTTAAACTTGTGAGGCAGGGGTTGAAAGCCAGAGCAGGTAGGTAAGCATGCGAAGGTAGAGGTTAAGTCTAATACAAAGAACAGACAGGAGCAGGTTAATGAACACAGAGGTACTGGCGGTCTGTAGCATATTTATTTTAATTCAAGAAGTATTAGGTTAGACAGATGAAGCCTGGGTTAGTGGATGAGACTACATGATGGTAGCCATGACGAAACCTGGCCGAGAGAATGGCAGCTCAGTGTTCCAGGTGAGATAGACAGGGATGCACAAGGGTTGGGAAGTTATATTAAGGAGAATGTCACAGCTCAGGAAGAAGAAAGGTGCAATCACGGGTGATGGGGTTGGCCTCCCAGTAGTCAGCAGGAGTTATAGAAACAGATATATAGGCGGATCATGGATAGATATGAAAACAGCAGAGTTGTTTTAATAGACGATTTTAATCTCCCAAACATTGACTGGGACTCCCTTCGTGTGAGGAGCTTTGACAGAGCAGAAGTTGTTAGGTGCATTCCGGAAGGATTTTTGAAACAATATGTTGATAGTCCACCTATGGAAGAAGCCAGACTAGATCTTACTTTAGGGAATGAGCTTGGCCAAATGATCAAAGGTTCAGTGGATCAGCATTTTGGGAACAGTGATCAAATTTCACAAGTTTCAAGGTAGCTATGCATAAGGATAAGACTGGTCCTCAGGTGCAAGTGCTAAAATGGGGCAAGGCTTATTACAGGAGTATTTTACAGGAACTAGAAGAATTAGGGGCAGTTAGGAAATAGGAAAGCTGTTTGAGAGTAAACCCACATCTAGCAGAGCATTAAAAATAAGGGGTAGGCCATTTAGGACAGAGCTGAGGAGAAACTTCTTCACCCGGAGAGTGTTGGCTGTGTGGAATGCTCTGCCCCAGAGGGCAGTGGAGGCCCACTCTCTGGATTCGTTTAAGAAAGAGTTGGATAGAGCTCTCAAGGATAGTGGAATCAAGGGTTATGGAGATAAGACAGGAACAGGATACTGATTGAGGATGATCAGTGATGATCATAATGAATGGTGGTGCAGGCTCGAAGGGCAGAATGGCCTACTCCTGCACCTATTGTCTATTGTCTATAGCATTGAGTATAGGAGTTAGGAGGTCATGTTGCAGCTGTCCAGGACATTGGTTAGGCCACTTTTGGAATATTGTGTGCAATTCTGGTTTCCTTCCTATCAGAAGGATGTTGTGAAACTTGAAAGGATTAAGAAAAGATTTACAAGGATGTTGCCAGAGTTGGAGGATTTGAGCTATAGGGAGTGGCTGAACAGGCTGGGGCTGTTTTCCCTGGAGCATCGGAGGAAACCTTATACGGGTTTATAAAATCATGAGAGGCATGGATAAGGTATGTAGGCAAGGTCATTTCCCTGGGGTGGGGGAGTCCAAAACTAGAAGGCGTAGCTTTAAGGTGAGAGGGGAAAAATTTAAAAGGGACCTAAGGGAGAATATTTTCACGCATTTCCAGTGTATTCAAAGTTTGTGAGAAGATTTGTAACTCAGGTGCTCGTTGTTGTGGTTCTGTTCGCCGAGCTGGGAATTTGTGTTGCAGACGTTTCGTCCCCTGTCTAGGTGACATCCTCAGTGCTTGGGAGACTCCTGTGAATCGCTTCTGTGATGTTTCCTCTGGCATTTATAGTGATTTGTATCTGCCGCTTCCGGTTGTCAGTTCCAGCTGTCCGACCTGGACCCAATATATCGGCCACTGCAGCAGACAGCTGGAACTGACAACCGGAAGCGGCAGATACAATCACTATAAATGCCGGAGGAAACATCACAGAAGCGCTTCACAGGAATCTCCCAAGCAGTGAGGATGTCACCTAGATAGGGGACGAAACATCTGCAACACAAATTCCCAGCTCGGCGAACAGAACCACAACAATTTCCAGTGTATGGAATGAGCTGCCAGAGGAAGTGGTGCAGGCTGGTACAATTACAATATTTAAAAGGCATTTGGATGGGTAAATGAACAGGAAGGGTTTGGAGGGATATGGGCCAAGTGCTGGAAAATGGGATGAGATTAGGTTAGGATATCTGGTCGGCATGGACGAGTTGGACCGAAAGGTCTTTCTCTGAGTTGTACATCTCTATGACTCCATGAGTCTTTGACATGTAGGAGTCTTTTAAAGGCCGGTTGATCAGGTTTCAGGACCAGCATGTTTTTGTGAGGATGGAAGATAAGGGTGGTGAGATTCGGGAACGCTTGATGACAAGAGACATTGAAAAGAGATAGGAAGCAAATGTAAGGCTTACGAATCAGACAAGGCCCTCGAGGAATATAAAAGAAGCAGCAAAAAATCTTAAACAAGGATTCAAGAGGGCTACACGGGACCATGGAATGTCATTGGCGGCAGGATTAGGGAGAATCCCAAGGAATTTAATATGCATATTGGGAAGATGGTAACTAGTGAAACAGTGGATCCACTCAAGGGCAAAAGAGGGAGTTTATACATTGGTATTCACCAAGGAGAAGGATATTAGATTAGATTAGATTACTTACAGCATGGAAACAGTCCCTTCGGCCCAACAAGTCCACACCGCCCCGCCGAAGCGCAACCCACCCATACCCCTACATTTACCCCTTACCTAACACTACGGGCAATTTAGCATGGCCAATTCACCTGACCTGCACATCTTTGGACTGTGGGAGGAAACCGGAGCACCCGGAGGAAACCCACGCAGACACGGGGAGAACGTGCAAACTCCACACAGTCAGTCGCCTGAGGTGGGAATTGAACCCGGGTCTCAGGCGCTGTGAGGCAGCAGTGCTAACCACTGTGCCTTCTTTTCTAGAAGGTTCGCTGCCAAAGAAATGCTGGTGTTATAACTGAGGCTCACAAAATAGGAGGGTAGAAGAATGATAGAAATGTACTTCTAATCAGGTGATAGCATGCACTGTCAGTTAACAAATAGTTCTTCTGGGATTTAGTTTGAATCTAATCTCAAAATGAAAGGTTAAACTCAACTCTTAGTGAATTTACACTTAGATGTGGTCACATTTAGGCACAAATTGCCATCATATTTGTAGTATCATGGAGGAAATGTGTGCAGGAAATAGAGACACACACAATGCAAGATTTTACAGATCCCTGATGGTGTTTAGACAGGTGAATAAGGTGGTTAAGAAGGTATTTATTGTGTAATCATTAATGGAATATAGATGTCACTCACGAGGCCAATATTTATTGGCCATGCCTATTGTCCTTGAAAAGGTGGCTGTGAGCTGCATTCTTCAATTGGTCCAGTCTGTGGAATAGTTGTACTCATGAAATGTTGTTTAGAGTTTAAGAGAAACTCTACTGGAACTGTATAAAAAGTAGGGCGGCACGGTGGCACAGTGGTTAGCACTGCTGCCTCACAGCTCCTGAGACCCGGGTTCAATTCCCGCCTCAGGCGACTGACTGTGTGGAGTTTGCACATTCTCCCCGTGTCTGCATGGGTTTCCTCCGGGTGCTCCGGTTTCCTCCCACAGTTCAAAGATGTGCAGGTCAGGTGAATTGGCCATGGTAAATTGCCCGTAGTGTTAGGTAAGGGGTAAATGTAGGGGTATGGGTGGGTTGCGCTTCGGCGGGTCGGTGTGGACATGTTGGGCCGAAGGGCCTGTTTCCACACTGTAATGTAATCTAATCTAGGTCATAGCTAAAGGACTGGGTGTAGTTCTGGTCACTGTGCTACAGAAAATGTGAGGAAATTTATGGATGATGTCTGGATGGAGAGCTTTAGTGATAAGGCAAGATTGAATGCCCTTGAGTTGTTTTCCTTGGAGCAGATTGAGGAGGTTCAGCAGTTGGGATAGAGTGTTGAGGGAAAGCCAGATGACTTAGATTTAAGGAATAGGGCTTCAATTGCATTCAATGACAAAGGGTTTTACCCAGAGGATACAGAGAACACAGAACAGTACAACACAGGAACGGGCCCTTCGCAGCCCCTCCATCTGTACTGACCATGATGCCATTCTAAACTAATCCCATCTGCTTGCACATGATCCATATTCCTCCATTCCCTAACTGATCATGTATCTGTCTAAATGCCTCTGAAACATCAGTATTGTATCTGCTACCACCTTTCCTGGCACCACTTACCAGGCACCTGCAACCTGCAAAAGCTTTGCCTCACACTTCTCCTTTAAACTTTCCCACCCTCATCTTAAACCTATTCCCCCTAGTATTTAATATTTCCATCTTTGGAAAGAGATTCTGACTAACCACCTTATCTTTGCCTCTCATTACTTTACATCCTTCTATAAGGACACACCTTAGCCTCCAATGCTCTCATGAAAATAATGAAAATTTGTCCAAAGTCATCTGATAGTGAAGACACTTCAATCAGGCCACATCCCAGTAAACCTCTTTTGCACCTTCTCCAAAACCTGCACTACTTTCCTACAGTGTGGTGAGTTGAACTACACACAATACTCTAAATGTGGCCTAAGTAGGTTTTTGTACATCTGCAACATGACTTGCCAACTTTTATACTCAGCGTTCCAATCAATGAAGGTAAGCATGCTGTAAGTCTTCTTTACCACCTTTTTGGCTTGTTTTGCCACTTTCAGGAAGCTATGGACTTGAGCCTCAAGATCCCTCTGTACATCAATGCCATTTGCTATATACTTTTCTCTTCCATTTGACTTCCCAAAATATGCAGTCATAAAGTATGGAAACAAACCCTTCAATTTAACTCACCTATGCTGACCAGACATCTCAAGTTGATCTAGTCCTATTTGTCAGCATTTGGCCCATATCCCTCCAAATTCTTCCTATTCATGTACCCATCCAGATCCTTTTAAATGTCTCCACCACTTCCTCTAGCAGCTCATTCCATGCATACACCATCCTCTGCGTGGACGGATACCCCTCAGTTCCCTCTTAAATCTTTCGCCTTTCATTTTAAACCTATGCCCCCTATTTTTGGACTACATTAGATTAGATTACTTACAGATTAGATTAGATTAGAATACTTACAGAGTGTAAACAGGCCCTTCGGCCCAACAAGTCCACACCGACCCGCCGAAGCGCAATCCACCCATTCCCCTACATTTACCCAACACTACGGGCAATTTAGCATGGCCAATTCACCTAACCTGCACATCTTTGGACTGTGGGAGGAAACCGGAGCACCCGGAGGAAACCCACGCAGACACGGGGAGAATGTGCAAACTCCACACAGTCAGTCGCCTGAGGTGGGAATTGAACCCGGGTCTCTGGCGCTGTGAGGCAGCAGTGCTAACCACTGTGCCACTGTGTTGACTCCCCCAACAATGGGAAAAGGGCCTTAGCCTATTCACCTTATCCATGATTTTATAAACCTCTATATGGTCACCCCCCAGCCCCTGATGCCCAGCCTATTCAGCCTTTCCCCATAATTCAAAACTCTAATCCTGGCAATATCTTTCCTTTCTGTACCCTCTCAAGTTTAACAGAATCTTTCCTATATAAAAATCCATCTATTTCTCCACCCAACTTTCCAACTGATCTATATCCTGCTCTATCCTTTGACAACTTTCCTCACTATCCACAACTCCACCAATTTTTGTGTTGGCTGTAAAGTTACTAATCAGACTAATTATATTTTCATCCAAATCATTTATGCATGCTACAAACAATAGAGGGCCTAGCTCTAATCCTTACAGAATACCACTGATCACAGACCTCCAGTCAGAAAAACAATTCTCCACAACTACCCTCTGTCTTCCATGACCAAACCAATTTTATATCCAACTTACCAACTCAACATTGATCCCATGTGACTAAATTTTCTAGACCAGCCTACCATGAGGGATCTTGACAAATGCTACAGGCAAGTCATGTAGACAACATCCACTGCTTGACCCTCATCAATCATCTTTGTTACTTCCAGAAAATATTCAATACAAAGCCATTCTGATTATCCCTAATACATCTATTTTTTTCCAAATATGATTAAATTCTGCACCAAAGAATCTTCTCCAATAATTTTCCTGCTACTGATGTAAGGCTCACAGGCCTATCATCTCTGTTTCCATTCTAAAACAAAGGAACAACATTGGCTATTCTCCAGTCTTCTGGGACTTCACCACTGGCTAAAAGGGAGACAAAGGTCTCTATCAAGGCCCCAGAAATCTCCTCCCTTGAATTGAACTGAATTGAATTTATTGTCACGTGTACCGAGGCACAGTGAAAAGCTTTGTCTTGCGAGCAATACAGGCAGATCACAGAGTTAAATAGCATTGATAAGTAAATAATAGGTAAACAGTGGCAAAAACAAAAACAAAACACAGATACAGATGAATGTTAAGAGTTTGTGAGTCCATTCAGTATTCTAACAACAGTCGGATAGAGACTGTTTTGAAACTGGCTGGTGCAAGGGTTCAGGCTTCTGTAACTTCTCCCCAATGGTAGGTGTTGTAGAAAAACATTGTCAGGGTGGGATGGATCTTGGAGAGTGCTGGCAGCCTTTCCTTGACAGCGGGCCTGGTAGATGGATTTGTGATTGTCCAGGCCGAGTTCACCACTCTCTGTAACCATCTCCGATTTTGAATGTACAGTTGCCAACCAGGTAGTGATACATCCAGATAGAATGCTCTTGATGATGCACCTATAAAAGGTGCACCTTCCTCTGTATCCAGGGATAGATCTCATCAGGCCCTTTGAGTTTATCTACTTTCTTGTTTTTCAAGACACCCAAAAGCACCTCTGTTTTAATATCAACATGCCTCAGAATATCAACACACCCCTCCCTAATCTTACCATCATCCATAGTGGGCGGCACAGTGGTTAGCACTGCTGCCTCACAGCACCAGAGACCCGGGTTCAATTCCCACCTCAGGCGACTGACTGTGTGGAGTTTGCACATTCTCCCCGTGTCTGCGTGGGTTTCCTCCGGGTGCTCCGGTTTCCTCCCACAGTCCAAAGATGTGCAGGGTCAGGTGAATTGGCCATACTAAATTGCCCGTAGTGTTAGGTAAGGGGTAAATGTAGGGGTATGGGTGGGTTTCGCTTCGGTGGGTCGGTGTGGACTTGTTGGGCCGAAGGGCCTGTTTCCACACTGTAATGTAATCTAATCTAATAATCTAATCTAATTTTCAGCTGTTGTGCAAGTGGTCTTCATGGACAAGACATTAGTTCAACTTTTTCTTTTAAATTTAATGTTGCATTCTGTGCAATAAAGATTAAGTATAAGTAAGACAGGCCAGTTGAGCTGTGAATGCTTTCTGTGCTGTGAACTCTATTATATGTCTTCATCCAAATCTTTGCTATCCTTGTCCTTACTTATACCAGCAGCTGAGACCAATGGGAATACTGTTGAAACCATCTCAGGCAAATCAGCAGAAAGCAGGAAACCAAATCTACAAACTTCAGGACGTGTGTGGCTCACTAAAATGGTGTGGGTTGTTTATCCATGAAACCATTGAGGAAGTTCATCCCAAATATATTAACAACTGACACGATATAATTTAGATGAGTGCTGCTGAAGGTTCTTGCATTGCCATGTAGCTCTGATTCGAACCCACACCGAGCCCTATGCCTGCACTCGCTGAACTACAGTGACCTGCGGTTAAACAAACCTCAATGTTAACATTCTCACCCTTGTTTTGCTTTTATAGCCTCCTCCTCCATATCTCAATAATCTCTTCCAACCCCATAACTCGCAGATATCTGTATATCCCTAATACTAGCTTCTTCAGCATCCCTCCAATTTTAAACACAGTCCACAACTCTTTCCTCCTTTACGATGCATCTTAAAACCAACCTCTGAACAAAGTTCAGCCATCTTTTCCAATATCATTTTAGATGTAAAAAATTTACTTATGGCTTTCCTTGGAATGTTTTATTATATTAATGGTGCTACATAAATATAAGTTGTTGTAGTAATTCTATGTAATGATGTACTTTTTTTATTACAACAAACCATGGAGATTGAGTTAAATAAAGAGCCATGTATTGTATTCGCATACACTCACATAAACCATGTTGGACTGAAGGTAAAATATAATGCACACACTCCCAGGGACATTGTTATAATGAGAATGAGTGTATTAATCTTCTATATTGTTTAAAATCTAGTGATAATATTTTAATAACCTTATTGCATCAGTGAACATTCTTAAATTTTGTATATTCATCAATGAGAGTAAGTAGATTTTCATTAGTACCAAGCAGACAAACCTCAGCCTGGAGCAGAATTTGTAATTTAAACTAAAGGTCACCAATAGATTTAAGGGGGATAGACGAAGCATATATTCTGCTGTTTTAGTTCTCTGTGAAATATGGATACCATTTACATATTTAAATATATATTCATTCGCTTCAAAACTCCTCTGACCTGTGCTACACCACCCCACCCCCATCTCCTCTCTCCATTCTTCTTGTTACTATATTGCTGTGCAACTGGAATACTGGGATTAAATTTGTATTGATTTATAAATTATATAGATTTACGATGAAATTATATAGATTTACAGTTAAATTGCATTTGGAGTTACTGTAACTTTCTTTGAAGACCTTTGGTTTGAAAGTGAAAGTTATGATATGTTTTCAATATTCCAGGTTCTGCCCCTCAGAACAAACAACCGAAGACATGAAAAGAAAAACATTGAGAGGCACAGGTGCGGCTTTAGGATTCCTAAAACCCTCAGCCCTAATGCTCAAGCGGTATAGCCTGCAGGTGAGATAAATAGTCCCCTGCTGCTGTTAGGCATGCCATGAATGATACCTCCAGCAAGGCCCTGTGACTAGAAACTAGTCAGCCTTGAAATTAACATCCTGAGGAAAACCTCTTTCTCCCCTCCAGACAACAGCAGCTTAAGAGAAAAACAACAGATGACAAAGGAGGTTCAGGCAGACAGTGGGGAAGTCACATTCTGCGTTAAAGGAAGTGTTTGTTTTTCTATCACATAAGATATCGCACTGTGCTTCCAGAAGCAGATAATGGCTTCTGCCAATGGGGGCGATTCCATTGCTTCCTGTAACACATGCACAGCTGAAAGTACAATAAAGGATGACGACCTTTGACACCTCAAAGAGCCTTCAATTCAGAGCTCTGGGTGCAATTAAATGTGTTGAATTATTCACTTTCATGCAACCTGGTCTGTCAGTAAATCTGATAAAGGACGACTGAGTACTCACCCCACACTGTGGGGGGAACCACACTAACATTCCACAGAATATTTCCCAACATAAAACATGATCTAAAGCACCTCCCATGTTATGCAACCAAAATATTCATAGTGGGCACAAGTCCAAAACAGTAGCCGATGTGATCTCTGACATAAATTATGCCGGAATGATATTTGTGGGGAGTTACAGTTCATTACTCTCTGGTTTTCGATGCTAGGTAACATTTGGAAATTAAGTTGATTAGTTACTTTAGCCAAAAAAAAGTTATGCAGATTATTATTCAAAGGCATGCAAACAATACAGATATAAACAGTCCTGACCTTTATCTCATTATTCCTGAGCACAGCCAACTTTCTTTGTCTGACTTAAGAAATCATTTTGCTTCACCAACTTCAATAATATGGTAAAAGTTTTTCCCAAAGCTTTTTGTCTCTGGACTGATTTAGTACTTTTCTTCCAGTCATGTCGGAGTATTGCTCTGAGCAACCATCTTATAAGGAATTGTTTTCTTTTGTTCACTATCGTATTGATTTAAATATTTCAGCAATTAAGATATGCTCGAGTATTACTGCTCAAGATTGTCCCATCATTAAAAATAATACTGAAAACAAATGCAACAAAAAAGTGCAAAAACTCTCCTGGAAATTTGAAATAAAATAGAAAATGTTGGAAATACACAGCAGTCCAATCAGCATCAAAATAGAGTAAAGGCAGATTGTGATAGTTTGAGTATGTGCAGCTTTTAAGTGTGATAATTGTTGCAATGAAGCATGTGCAGCTGTAACACAGTGCACAGCAATTGTAATTTGTGGTCAGAGGTAATCTGTTCTTCGTCAAAGTTATTCTGTGGCACCTTCTACAGCGATACAGGAGGAGCAAATAGAATCTTAGCTTAACATCACTTGTAAAAACCAGAATGTCTACCAGTGGAGAATTTCCCTGAAACTGCATTAAGTGTCAGTTTAGATTTTGCACACAGGTCTCTGGAGTGATCCTTGAACCAATAGCTTTCTCACTCAGAATCAGAAGTGCTAACCCACTGAGCAGAATCTGACACTACAGGAAGCCTTTACTCCCACTTTCATCTCATCCCTCACTCTCTCTTCTGTCTTTATTGCTTTCACTGCTTCATTTTTTGTTGTTGACATACACTGCAGGTACATCCATCCATACCTTCAGACAGTCGACCGTTTCCCATTGGGTAAACCTTGGACTAACATCAAAACGGCAAAAGATCTGAAATTTGCATTAAATTCCAATTTAACGTTATTATCACTTCAATTTCTTCACAACAGTTACCCTGATTTTACTTTTGCTTTTGCTTTAGTCTGCTCCACAAACTGAAAAGATGAGATGGCATAGCAAGCAAAGTGACCTTTCCTAAGTTAAAGGATGAATGCCAGGAGGGCAGATATGATACAGTTGCCTTATGAAAGAATACCTTTCTGTGTTGCAGTGAGTTGCTGGGAAATGTAAGGTGTGTTTCTTCTCTGTGATTCTGACAATCTGCTTGTGTCCAGAGAAGGAAAGAGCTCAATTATTTCAAATGGCGCGCTATTAACGCTATTTTCTTATAACATAAGATCACACAAGAACAAAACTATCACGTTATATCAGAACTGACTGTACTTTTGGATCAAAGCACTGTTGGTTTGTCCATAAATACAGCAGCTATTTTGTGTACTCTAAATCTCCCAGCCACAACAATGTGATGATGACCAGTTAATTTAACTGTGTTGACTGAGGATAACTATTTGCCTGGGATCTTCTACATTACCTGACAACATAGATGGGGCAAAGTTTAATATTTCATACAAAAGATGGTACCTATATGTACTGCAATGAAGGAGCAGCAAAACTATGTATTCATCCTCCACAATCATCAAGATAAATGGTGTGAATGCTACCACTGAGTCAACCTTGAAACCACTTCACAGAACCTTCTCTCACTTCGATACAAATTGCAGTAGACAGAATATTTTGAACCTTGCAACCAATAGGAATGGTAAATGGCACCTCAATTAGCAGCACCAGTTCATTTATGCTCCTGCCAGGAAATTTAACATCCCACTGTTCTCAAGATCTTGTGTTTCCTGAATGAGATGCAAGTTCCACCAGGAATATAACTGTGTGGGCACTGCTGAATTTAAATAAGAAGACAACAGAAAATCTGTGGAGATCCACACTGTGCACCAAGAATCTTTGGACAGTGTTTTAATTGGATAACATAAAGCAACACTATCTCTATAATTCTGAAACTAGAAACCTATTTAAATTTCATTATTGATTTTCAGAACATTTGATTCACTGATTCAAAGTTGAAGATATACTATAATGAGGACATCTATTTTGACCACAGCACACATGCCAAACTCCCTCAAACCTGAAGCAGTTCCAAGGAGTGTCCAACAGAAATTATTTGCTTCTCCACAGGTGTGAATGGGTACATTAGAAACTCATTTGAATAAGTAATGCATGCTTCATGTAGCTTGGACAAGGAAGACAAACATCCCCTTCTTTACCACGAGTTGTGATGCTGCAGGTTGATAGACTCATCATCACATATTTGGAAACTTGGCTACTGTTGAGTGAATTCAGTCAAACATGCAACAAATGATCACAGAACCTAGGACTTGGTGCTTAGTGACAGAGTAGGAAGGAGTGATAGGTAAACAGACTGAAAAGAAACACATCAATATTGTTGTGTTATGTCTCTCAGCAGATGTACAGTATACCTTTAGGGAACTTACTCCTCTTCCCATCGCCAGTGACCTAATGATATAAAGCTGTCAGTCTCTGTCTTACGGAGCTCTGTCCCTTTACAGCATGACATGCTGAGGGGAGTGTGCTACACTTGTGACTGTGACAGATCATCAATACATTCTGCTGCATCATATCAAGTATATAGTGATCCTGGTGTCAGGAGAACTGACCCAGTTGTCCTACTGTATTATGATAGCTCTCTGGAAAAGTAGCTCACCCAGTGCCTTTCACCAACCTTTTCCCTCTTGCCCTTCAGATACTTTCACTTCAGATCATTACTCCATTCTCTGCTCAAGGTTGCAGTTGAAATTTCCTTCACCAGACTCTCAGGCAGAGCACTCCCGATCCCAACCACTGAATAAAAATGTTTTCCTTTGTGTCCCTTTGCTTCTTTTGTCAATCGTCTTAAATCAGAATGCTCTGATTCTCAATCCCTCCACTGAAAGGAGCAGTTTCTCATTGTCAACTGCCTTGATCCCTCACAATTTGAATGCCTTGATCAAACTGCGATTAACATTCTCATCTTCAAGGAGGACAGTGCCAGCTTCTTGAGTCTACTCAGATCGCTGAAGTCCTCACCCCAGCCTTATTTTCATGAATCCTTTGTGCACCATTTGAAATAAGTTCATACTTCCTAAAGCATGGTGTCAGGATTGGCTACAATTGTCCAGTTGACGCCAAAACATTGATTAGTACAAGTTTATTATAACTTACTTAATGTTCTACTGTAAAAAAAAACCTATACACTTTACTCAACACTTTCTTAAGCTGCACTGCAACTTCAATGCTTGATGTATATACAGTCCAAGATAATTTTGATGCTACAACTCGTTTAGAATTACATCCTGTATTCTCAATCTTCCCATCTCACCTTTCCCTGCAATAAATTCCCTTTGCCTCTTTCTGCCCATTTGGCCATCCTGCTTAAATCATCTTGAAGTCTATTACTATCCTCCTCACAATTCACAATACTTCTAAGTTTCTGACTTTTGGAAATGAAAACGCATATTGAAAGATGCCATAGCTTGAGCCCAAAGCAACACAAATCAAATTGTTTTCTTGAATATTCAAATGCAGAAGTTAATGGATATAAACTGTGAATCAACCTTTGCTGAAGTAAATTGTAGAATTTGTATTTTATCTGTCATTGCTACACAGGATTCAATAGGATCCTTATTAATAACAAACAAGTATTACAGAAAATATAAATTCTTCAAAGATATTTAATATAGCATTTAGACATTAGTAAATAAAAATCTCAAAACAATTCACTTGGTTTGTTTCTGGTGAGGGAAAATGGATTTCAATAATGTTTGAAAGAAGAATGGGAGAAAATATATCAATGATTTCAGGAAAATACTGAGTAGAATGGATGATCTGGTTATAAGCAAATTGTTTAATTTGAACTATCATTACTGGATGAATATATAAGAATAGAATTGCCCAGACTTTAGTGCCATCTGCTACTATCAGAAGACCATTATTCAGCTCCATTAAAAAGATGATTAAACATTTGCCCAAGGTTGCAATTTAAATTTTAGTGTGACATGTGTGATGAAATGAGGAAAAGCTGGCATTGAAATTCTGTGGACAGGTGAGGACAGACAGTATTGGGCTAAAACATTGATTTGATAATGTTGCATGGTCTACAAACACTCACTATTAAGACTCACATGAATAAAGCCGACACGGCAAGATGTCAAATGCTATTTCATAGCATTAGCACATATATCCTAACAAGTAGTCAGTGGGGTGATATTTGATTTCAGGTGAGGTGTGCAAAATAGATGATACATCAGCCATAAGTTTCCCAACTCAATTTCCTTTCCAATCAATGGCTGACCTTCTGAATTCCCCAAAACATCTCAATTCAGGAGTATGATGGCATACAAGCAAAACCATAATGGAACACATTCCACTTCTGTAGCACTTCTGTAACAACAGTCAAAAGTCTCAACTTCAACTTGATCAACACTTCATGCACTGAACTGGTCATCTATCCCCTCCACCATTGGTAAAGAGTAGCTGCAGTATATATAGTGGTGCAGCAATTTGCCAAGGCTTCCTCAACTGCACCTCTCAAACCTGGTCCTCTAACACCCAGAAAGGCTGTTGCAACAGTTTCATGGGAATACTATTGCCTCAAAATTCCCTGACAAGATACACCATGTATGTATATCACTATTCTTTCATGGAGATTGAGTCAGAACGCTGAACTCTTTGCTGGACAGCAGTTTGAACACACCTTTTGCAGTTACAGTTCATGAAGGCACCTACCAACATCTTCAGAAGACAACATGAGATTGGTAATAAATGTCAATTTTGCAGTGGCACTCATATTCCAAGAATGAATAAAATAAAATGAGAAAAAATTAATTATCACCCTTTGATAATTAAACAGCAATAGCTGTATTGCTGAATAATGACACATTTTGCCAAAATATTTCATCTTGTGCTCATCAGAATATTTGGAAAAATGTCAGTGTCATGGCTGGCAAGATTATTGAGCACTTTCATGGAGAATGCACCAGATGGATATTGACTGACAATTAACTGCCAGCTTTGTTTAAATTTAAACCAGACAGGTTGACTGTCACTAGCCAAGTCATTACCCTGGCAGTTGATCCAAGTAATGGCTGGTGCTTATTTTGTTAAATTAAAACATACACAATATATGTACATGTTCTTTCTGACTGCAGAAAACTCATGAACAGGCTTAAGATGAACATTCTCAAACATGAGATTATCTTGGAAGAGTAAGCTGTCTTAAAATACTAAGCAACAGACAAAGCTTGATACTTCACCTTGCCACTATGCAGTAGCAACACAAGTAATGTTCACTATTAATTGGATATTGCCATCAAGTCAATAAGATGTTCTCCATAGGATGGAACCCATTAAGATATGTCAGCAAATTTTTCCAGTTAGCAATGATTTCAAACAGAAATGCAGAAAATATATACATGAGTAGGCCATTCAGCCCTTTGAGCCTGCACCACTGTTAATATGATCGCAGCTGATCATGCAATTTCAGTATTCCATTCCTGCTTTCTCTCCGTATCCCTTGACCCCTTTAGCCACAAGGACCAAGTATAACTCCCCCTTGAATATATCAGCAAATCTAAATCCAGCAATTGTCTTCCCTGCATATCAAAAACATGCAAAGAGTAGAAGGTTAGGATCCAGAAAGACATCTTGCCCATCACACAAATGAGTAATGTGGTCATGAATTTCCTTGCTGATCTGGTGCTAGGTATGTAAGCCATATATTCCAAAGACTGGTAGACTGTATCAAATAGCACATCCTTTCAGTTGTACATGACAGACAAGGTTTAGAGAGTAACTATCCAACTATGTTTACAAAACTCAAAATACAGTGTCCAATAGCAGGTGTGATTCTGTGATTGGACAGAATCCTGCTAGGTATTCCATTTACACTGATTTAAGCTTGTCAGTCAGATTCATAATGTGTACTGAAAGTTAAATGCATTAATACACTGGGCGCTATAATTTTCTTAGACATAAAGAAATTTCACACACATTCTGCCTGTTTTAAAATCAAAACAGGCAACAACCATTCTTCAGTTCATTCCTCAATCAGAATTAACCAATCTGGTTTAAAAGTAAACAAAGCCTGGCAATTAACTGTCACCTATCAGCTTACTGATGCATTTTCCATGATAATAACATTACCAAACATACACCAACTTTACAACCAATCTGAACTCTCCTCTCACAGAATATAAATTGTCATTTCCCTTTTACATTGAAATACATTGTGAATGTTTATGGTGAGTGAAAGACGAAATGTTTCCACAAAGTGTGTCATATTTCAATAATATGCAAATTCTGTATGGCCAACTACCCAGAAATAGCTCTCTTGTTTTGTAGATTGTTCTAAGGCGAGACATATGGAATACAGTGTTAAAAAGTTGACTGCATGCAATATATTATGAATAAATATGGTGAAATAAAATATTCAAAAAGCAGTAAGTCAATAAAAGAAAATAAAAATAACCCATAAAGGCTTAATTTCCTCTGATTCACTGACAAGATTTACATGAAAGCAAATTATTTCAATCTTATTACCAGAGCAAGTGTGATACAGAGGCCTGCTTTTTAAAAAGGATTGCGATTCTCCAAACAATTACAGATCATTTTTTTCACAAATTATTCTTGCACAGATCCATTTATATTTTATTTTACAGTACTGGCTCTGCAAATCTCAAGGTACTTCGATTTTATTTAATCAAAGATGGTGAAACTTGAAACATCAATTTGTCACAGTTATTGAACATGAGCCACTCTGCTTCATATCAGAGAAACATAGAAAATAGGAGCAAAAGTAAACCTTTGAGCTTGCTCTATCATTCAATATGATCATGGCTGATCATCCATCTCAGATCCTGTCCCCACTTTCTCCTGATCTGTTATGTAGTGATTAGAACAAGGGTCAGGTGGACCTCATTGAGTATGAGTTCCCTGACTGGGGCTGTTAACTTGGGCCAAACAGGGAGCCATGGCTGACCAATATAAGCAGGAGTATCAGAGAGTCTCCCCACTTTAGGGACTGAGCTAACTAATCAGAGTCCATGCACTGTGCACATGGAAATAAAAGACAACTTGGCAATGGGATACTGGCCTTACTGGAGTTATTTCACATTCATAGAACATAGAAGAATACAGCGCAGTACAGGCCCTTCGGCCCTCGATGTTGCGCCGATCCAAGCCCACCTAACTTACACTAGCCCACTATCCTCCATATGCCTATCCAATGCCCGCTTAAATGCCCATAATGAGGGAGATTCTGGATCAATGGTGCTGGAAGAGCACAGCAATTCAGGCAGCATCGAGGAGCTTCAGCAAAATCAAAAGTCCACCACTGCTACTGGCAGGGCATTCCATGAACTCACGACTCGCTGAGTAAAGAACCTACCCCTAACATCTGTCCTGTACCTACCCCCTCTTAATTTAAAGCTATGCCCCCTTGTAATAGCTGACTCCAATCCAAGCCCACCTAACCTACACTAACCCACTATCCTCCATATACCTATCCAATGCCCTCTTAAATGCCCATAAAGAGGGAGAGTCCACCGCTGCTACTGGCAGGGCATTCCATGAACTTACGAGTCGCTGAGTGAAGAACCTACCCCTACCTTCAGTCCTATATCTACCCCCCCCTTAATTTAAAGCTATGCCACCTTGTAATACCCGACTCCATACGGGGGGAAAAGGTTCACACTGTCAACCCTATCTAACCCGCTAATCATCTTGTACACCTCAATCAAGTCACCCGTAAACCTTCTTTTCTCTAGTGAAAACAGCCCCAAGTGCCTCAGTCTTTCCTCATACGATTTTTCTTCCATACCAGGCAACATCCTGGTAAACTTCCTCTGCACCCGTTCCAGTGCCTCCACATCCTTCCTATAGTATGGCGACCAAAACTGCACACAATATTCCAGATGCGGTCGTACCAGAGTCTTATACAACTGCATCATGACCTCCGGACTCCGGAACTCAATTCCTCTACCAATAAAAGCCAGTACGCCATATGCCTTCCTCACCGCACTATTTACCTGGGTGGCAACTTTCAGAGATCTGTGTACATGGACACCAAGATCCCTCTGCTCATCCACACTACCAAGTATCCGACCATTAGCCCAGTACCCCATCTTTTTGTTATTCTTCCCAAAGTGAATCACCTCATACTTAGCTACATTGAATTCCATTTGCCACCTTTCTGCCCAGCTCTGCAGCTTCTCTATATCCTGCTGTAACCTGCTACATGCTTCCTCACTGTCAACAACTCCTCCGACTTTTGTGTCATCCGCAAACTTGCTCACCCAACTTTCTAACCCCTCTTCCAGGTCATTTATAAAAATGACAAACAGCAATGGTCCCAAAACAGATCCTTGCGGAACACCGCTAGTGACGGCACTCCATGAAGAAACTTTGCCATCAACTACTACCCTCTGTCTTCTTCCATCCAGCCAATTCCTAATCCAAACCTCCAACTCATCCTCAATGCCATATCTCCGTATTTTCTGCAGTAGCCTACCATGGGGAACCTTATCAAACGCCTTACTAAAATCCATATATACCACATCTACCGCTTTCCCCTCATCAACCTCCTTCGTCACCTTTTCAAAGAATTCAATAAGGTTTGTGAGGCACGACTTGCCCTTCACAAAACCATGCTGACTATTCTTGATCACATTATTCCTATCTAGATGTGCATAAATCCTATCCCTTACAATTCTCTCTAAGACTTTGCCCACAACGGAAGTGAGACTCACCGGCCTATAGTTACTAGGGCTATCCCTACTCCCCTTTTTGAACAAGGGGACCACATTTGCTATCCTCCAGTCTTCTGGGACTACTCCTGTAGACAAAGAGGACATAAAAATCAAGGCCAATGGCTCTGCAATCTCCTCCCTTGCTTCCCAGAGAATCCTAGGATAAATGCCATCAGGCCCAGGGGGCTTATCTATTTTCACCTTTTCCAGGATTTCCAACACCTCTTCTCTACATACCTCAAAGCCATCCATTCTACTTATTTGTTCCTCAGTATTCTCATCGACAACAATGCCCTGTTCCTGAGTGAATACTGAAGAAAAGTATTCATTCAGTGTCTCCCCAATCTCTTCCGCCTCCACACGCAACTTCCCCCTACTATCCTTGACTGGACCTATTCCTACCCTAGTCATTCTTTTATTCCTAACATACCTATAGAAAGCCTTAGGGTTTTCCCTAATCCTATCTACTATGGACCTTTCATGTCCCCTCCTTGCTGCTTTTAGCTCTCTCTTCAGGTCCTTCCTGGCTACCCTATAACTCTCAATCGCCCCAATTGAACCTTCACGTCTCATCTTGAGATAGGTCGCCCTCTTCCATTTAACAAGGGATTCCAATTCCTTATTAAACCACGGCTCCCTCGCACGACCCTTTCCTTCCTGCCTGACAGGTACATAATTATCAAGGACACTCAATAGTTGCCCCTTGGACAAGTTCCACATATCATTTACACTCTTGCCTTGGAGTCTACTTTTCTAAGCCACACATCCTAAGTCATGCCTCACCGCATCATAATTTCCCTGACCCCAGCTATAACTCTTGCCCTGTAGTACACACTTATCCCTCTCCATCACGGGTGTAAAAATCACCGAATTATGGTCACTATCCCCAAAGTGCTCACCTACCTCTAATTCTAACACCTGGCCTGGTTCGTTACCCAGAACCAAATCCAGTATGGCCTCACCTCTTGTTGGCCTATCTACATATTGTGTCAGTAAACCCTCCTGCACACATTGGACAAACACTGACTCATCTAACGAACTTGAGCTATAGCTTTCCCAATCAATATCAGGAAAGTTAAAGTCCTCCATAACAACCACCCTATTACTTTCACTCTTCTCTTGCATCATCCTCGCAATCCTTTCTTCTACGTTTCTAGGACTATTAGGAGGCCTGTAAAAAACTCCTAACAGGGTGACCTCGCCTTTCCTGTTCCTAACCTCAGCCCAAACTACCTCAGTGGATGAGTCCTCAAAGTTGTCTCAGCTTCTGTAATACTACCTTTGGTTAACAATGCCAAACCACCCCCTCTTTTACATCATCTCTGTTCTTACAGAAACATCTAAATTCTGGAATCTGCAACAACCATCACTGTCCCTCCTCTAGCTATGTCTCTGAAATGGCCACAACATTGAAATCGCAGGTACCAACCCACGCTGCAAGTTCACCTTCCTTATTTCGTATACTTCTTGCATTGAAGTATACACACTTCAAGCCACTTTCCTGTTTCCAGGCACCCTCCTTTGAGCTTGATGCCATGTTCCTAACCTCCCTACCTTCCAGGTCCTGCACCCTAAAGCTACAGTCTGGGTTCCCATGTCCCTGCAGAGTTAGTTTAAACCCCCCCCAAGAGCACTAGCAAACCTCCCAACACGGATACTGGTGCCCCTCAGGTTCAGGTGTAGACCATCCTGTTTATAGAGGTCCCACCTTCCCCAGAAAGAACCCCAGTTATCCAAATACCGGAATCCCTCCCTCCTGCACCATCCCTGTAGCCACGCATTTAACTGTTCTCTCTCCCTATTCCTCGACTCTCTATCACGTGGCACGGGTAACAAACCAGAGACAACAACTCTGTTCGTTCTAACTTTGAGCTTCCAACCTAGCTCCCTGAAAGCCTGCCTAACATCCTCAGCGCTCCTCCTACCTATGTCATTCTGATCATTTCAGCCTGAAGAATAACATTTATAACTGTAACGTCTTGATCTCAACTGTTTTTTGTGGCAAAAGGCTCACCAGTCTGGTTGAAGGAATTTCTCCTCATGACATTACACAGAAGCAGGTATCAAGATCTGACTTTGTTTCTTGTCAAGTACTGAGACCAGTCATTACTCCCACCCAAGTCACTCCCAATAAGTGAGAAACCCTTTTTAGAGACTTGTCCCATTAAGGTCTTCGTGGTCTCACCCACTCCACCCAGGAAATTCCAATTTACTAGTGGGAAGGTGTGAGTCCAGCCTGTACAAGCATTATGCCTGGAAATTAGATGTCCCAGACAACCATCCATAACCAGCATGAGGCTGCCTGACAAAATTAATAAGGGCCTTGAGGCTTGTTGAGTACCTGCTCCACATAGGAACAAGGCATGACCGCACAATTCTTTCACAGCCCTAGCAACCAAAAGAACGTCTGCTTGTATCTTGTGAAAAAAAACTATCTATGGAACAAGGTAGAACAAGAATGTTTGCTTTGACCCTTTAGTCCTTGTGATTGACCTTATGTTGGCTGCTCTAATCCAGCTCCAGAGTTTATCTGAAGGTCACTGCCCATCAGGCAGGTGTCCAAATCTCATTTTCCTCATTATGGATGTTAACTTCAAAGGGCTCACCCCAAGTAAGCAGATAAAACCCAAGAACAAATTCCTTCTGTTTTGAGAGTCTTTTGAAATACACTTGGATTGAATTTGAAGCATTGAACCTGTACACAAAAGATCCCAGATGAAAACTCACTCCTCCCCACCTGAACATACAACCAATCAGTCCATCAGGATAGCTCCACCATTCAATGTGATCGTACTGATCAAACATTTCTGTGTGATCATAGCTGATTGAACATCTCTATGCGTTTAACCATTCCATCCGCATTACCCTGTATTGATGAGCATGGGCCTATCAATTTCAACTATAAATGTGCTCAAAGGCTGAGCTTCCGCAGCTTTGGAGAGTTCCAGAGATTCACAACCTTCAAAAGCTTTTTTATCTTGGACATCCTCTTTATTTTTAAAACAAACACCCAGTTTGAGACTCCCCAATTAGGGAAGCAGCTTACCAATTTGACCCTGTCTATTTCTTTAAGTGTGTTGTAAGTTTCAATTGGATAACCTCTCATTCTTCAAACTTTTAGAGAATGCCGGCCATGATTGCTCAATGTCCCTTCACAGGACAGTCCCATCATCCCAGGAACAAGTCTTCTGAACCTTTGTTACATGCCCACGATGGCAATACATCTTCCTTGAAATAAGGAGACCCCAAAACTGCACATACTCATCCAGGTGTGAAGTGAGCAAAGTCTTATTCAACTGAAACAAGACTTCACTACACCTGTACTCAAATCTTCTTGCAATGGCTATTGTTTGTCCAAACTGCTTAGCTATTAGGCATCAACCTTTGAACTGTTACACATCTGAACAGTGTCACTTTCATGACTCTTTCAATGTTTACAGATACACCACAGAAGGCAACCTATCCAGATATATCAGCTTGGCATGGCAACTGCTCTGTCCAAGTTGTGAACACAGCCCAGTCCATCATAAAAAACAGCCTTCCTTCCATTGACTCCATCTATGCTTCCTGCTGCCTCCAGAACGCAGACAATATAATCAAAGACTCTCCCACCCTAGTTATACTCTCTTCCACCCTCTTCCATAGGGCAAATGACACAAAAATTTGAAAACATGTATTAACAGATTTAAGAACCGCTTCTTCCCCGCAAATTTCAGACATGAACCACTCTGAGCCCTTCCTGATGAAGGGCTTTTGCCCAAAATGTTGATTTTCCTGCTTCTTGGATGCTGCCTGACCTGCTGTGCTTTTCAAGCACCACACTCTCAACTCTACTTTCCAACATCTGCAGTCCTCACTTTTGCCTTATGAACCAACATATCCTATATTAGAGTTGATCTTTCACTGCACCTTGTCTGTAGCTAGAACACTTTATTCTGCACTCTGTTCTATTACCCTAGTGTACTAATGTAAGACATGATTTGTCTGGTTAGCACGCAATATAATACTTTTCACTGTATCTCGGTACATGGGACTAGAATAAACCAAGTCAAATCAAATGCTCTTGAAAGTTCACATTTTCTTGATTTCTGAAGTTCTCAAAATTCATCTTCCTGAACCTCGTCATCTGCTTAACAGCCTCATTCCTTCCTGTGAAGTGGGTGGAGATGTCTTATTAGTGAGTGCTGTACAAATACAAATATTCCTGCAATGATAATGAGCATACTCACATTCTTCTGTAAATAATAGGCCACTAATGGCAAAAACGACAGTTTTGAAATGCGTGATTTCTAAATATGTGGGCTTATTAACAGAGCATTTAATTTAAAAACAGAGATTTTAATTTTCCCAACATTGACTAGGATACACTTAGTGTCAGAGGTCTGCATGGGGCAGAATTTGTAAGGAGTTTTCGAGAGCAGTATGTAAATTATCCGATGAGGGAAGGGGTCATATTGGACCTGGTACTGGGGAACGAGCCAGGACAGGTGGTAGAAGTTGCGGTGGGGGATTTGTTTGGGAACAGTGACCACAATTCTGTAAGTTTTAGAATATTTGTAGACAAAGATGAGAGTGGTCCGAAGGGACAAGTAATAAACTGGATCAAGGCCAATAATATCAAAATTAGGCAGGTACTGAGAAATGCAGATTGGACACAGCTATTTGAAGGAAAATCTACAACTGAAATGTGGGAGACTTTCAAAGACAGGTTAAAGATAGTGAAGGAAAGGCATGTCACATTGAAAACAAGGGATAGGAAAGGCAAGATTCATGAACCATGGATGACAGAAGAAAGAGTGCAACTAGCCAAGAGGAAAAGGAAAGTATACATAAGGTCCAGGCAGCTAAGAACAGAATGGGCCTTGGAGGAATATAGGGAGAGTAGGAACAATCTTAAACGAGGAATCAAATGGGCTATAAGGGGTCATAAAATAACACTAACAAGAATTAAGGACAATCCCAAGGCCTTTTATTCTTATATAAGAAGCAAGAGGGTAACTAGAGAAAGGGTTGGTCCATTAAAGGATAAGGAAGGAAGATTGTGTATCGAACTTGAGAAAATGGGTGAGATTCTCAATGATTACTTTGCATCAATGTTCACTGAGGAACAGGAGGTGATGAATGCTGAGTTTAGAGACAGACGTTTGTTTACTTTGGATCATGTTGACATAAGGAGAGAAGATGTTTTGGGTAGGCTAAAGGATATTAAGGTGGACAAATCCCCAGGACCGAATGGGATCTATCCCAGGTTGCTGAGCGAGGTGAGAGAGGAAATAGCTGGGGCCCTGACAGATATCTTTGCAGCATCCTTAAACACAGGTGAGGTGCCGGAGGACTGGAGGGTTGCTCATGTTGTTCCCCCTGTTCAAGAAGATAATAGGGATATTCCGGGTAACTACAGACCAGTGAGCCTGACGTCAGAGGTGGGAAAGTTGCTGGAGAAGGCACTGAGGGTTAAAATCTATTTATATTTAGAAAAGAATGGGTTTATCAGTGATAGGCAACATGGTTTTGTGTGGGGGAGATCATGCCTTACCAACTTAATAGAATTCTTCGAGGAAGTAACCAAGTTGATAGATGAAGGAAGGGCTGTTGATGTCATATACATGGACTTTAGTAAGGTGTTTGATAAGGTTCCCCATGGTAGACTAATGGGGAAAGTGAAGTCACATGGTGTGCAGGGTGTTCTAGCTCGGTGGATAAAGAACTAGTTGAACAACAAGAGACAGAGAGTAGTAGTTGAAGGGAGTTTCTCGAAATGAAGAAATGATGTTCCACAAGGGTCAGTGTTGGGTCAGTGATGTTCCACAAGGGTCAGTGATGTTCCACAAGGGTCAGTGTTGGGGCCACTGTTGTTTGTAATATACGTAAATGATCTGGAAGAGGGCACTGTTGGTATGATCAGCAAGTTTGCAGATGACACGAAGATTGGTGGAGTAGCAGAAAGCATAAGGGCCTGTCAGAGAATACAGGAAAATATAGATAGACTGGAGAGTTGGGTGGAAAAGTGGCAGATGGATTTCAAGCCAGGCAAATTTGAGGTGATGCATTTTGAGAAGTCTAATTCTAGAGCCAACTATACAGTGAACGGAAGAGCCTTGAGAAAAATTGATGAGCAGAGAGATCTGGGAGTTCAGGTCCATTGTACCCTGAAAGTGGCTGCACAGGTGGATAGAGTGGTCAAGAAGGCTTGCCTCCATTGGACGGGGCATTGAGTATAAGAGCTGGCAGCTCATGTTAAAATTGTATAAGACTTTGGTTTGGCCGCATTTAGAATATAGTTCTGGTCACCATATTACCAAAAGGATGTGGACGCTTTGGAGAGGATGCAGAGAAGCTTTATGAGGATGTTGCCTGGTGTGGAAGGTGCTAGCTATGAAGAAAGGTTGAGCAGGTTAGGATTGTTTTCATTAGAAAAAAGGAGATTGAGGGGGGACCTGATTGAGGTTTACAAAATCATGAAGGGTATAGACAGGGTGGATAGAGATGAGTTTTTTCCCAGAGTGAGTGATTCAACAATGAGAAGTTCACACGTTCAAGGTGAGAGGTGAAAAGTTTAAGTGGGATAGACACGGCAAGAGGGTGGTAGGTGCCTGGAATGCGTTGCCAACAGAGGTGGTAGAGGTAGGCATGGTAGATTCATTTAAGGTGCATTTGCAGATGACACGAAGATTGGTGGAGTAATTAAGGCATCTGGACAGATGCATGAGTAGGTGTGGAGCCGAGGGATACAGATGTTTAGGAATTGGACGACAGGTTTAGACAGTGGATTTAGATCAGGTCAGGCTTCGAGGGTTGAAGGACCTGTTCCTGGGCTGTAAACTTGCTTTGTTTTTCCTTTGTTCATTCATTACTGAGGAGTCACATTCATATCTCTCACCTCATGAAGAATATCAGTTAAGGTTATTGCTGGATTTTTTTTTAATCTGGATGTCGTACTGGATTGTGCTTTTCTCATGTTTTCTAAAGCCAACAATAAGGAGATACAGAAGTTGCAGCTGAAAGTATGTTTTGTTTGGCCAGTCACTGAGATATCTTTCTGGAATGAGCTTGTAATTTTCAAACCCAACTTTATCAGATATAGTTGGAAACCTGTCTTCAGGGAAAATTGAATTGAATTTCAGCCACGTGTTCAGAAAGAATTTTGGAGTGGCAGCAGCAACATTTTCTTTGCAGTTTCAGACAGTTCCTCGGCTCGTAAAGACTCATTATCTTTTATGTAAACCATCTGAACCGCTCTTTCTCCAAACAAATTGAATCACAATTTTGTAATCACTCCCTGATGCTTTTAATCCATGTACAGTCTTAACTTACGGTTCATATTAGAAGGTAATAGTTAGGGCCAAGTTATCTATTAGACTCAATAGGAGATACCAGATTCCCTCGATTCAATTACAGACTGGAACTCAGTCCCAGGTTTCCAATATACTTGACATAAATTCTTCTGGGCTGGAGAATGATGAAAATTGATTTCCATGGAAGGAGTCCTGGAATATAGACCATAATCTGGTCAAACCAAAACTTATTGATCAGACTGGCACTTTACATTTCCATGGAACAGTTGCAGATTGTTCTTCAGACTGTATCAACACTCAGCACCACCTCCCCAAACAACCCATTCCCAACATCCCCCCCTCACAACAATGCCCTGACTCTCACTCCGACAACCATACCCCAACAACCTCCCCCACTGGCACCCCTCTCCCGACAACCTCCACCCTGATACCCTTCCCCTCACAACTGCACTCTCCATCAACCGTCCCATCCCACACATCAGAACAGGTCATTCCTCGGAATTCTGCCTGCTATAACCTTGAAGGACCAGAGATTAAATGGCAATGTTCACCGGGTGTAAATTACTCTTTTTTTTTAATTAGGCCTCAAATTTCTGAGGTACAAATATGGGTTATTTTTTAAATCAAAGTCAAACCCAGCACACAGTGTTGTTATGTAATTGCAGGTGGCAAAGCCCACAAATAGCTGCATCTCTGGAATTTGGCATTAGCTTGTTGGTGTGAAGAGAACAATACATGAAAGGATGGTTGAAGAAAATCCTATTTGACTCACTAAGCTGGTTCCTTCCACAGGCCAAACACAATCAGTGAATACAGTCAGAGTCATAGAAATATACAGTTCAGAAAGAGGATCTTCAGCCCATCGGTCTGTGCTAGTCAACAAACACCACTATTCTAATCCTATTTTCCAGCACTTGGCCTACAGCTTTGTATGCCTTGGCATGGCAAGTGCTCTTCAAGAACAGAATTCTTCTGCCATTATTTATGAGAATGCATGGAACTATTCACATTATCAAACAATCTAAAACTCTTAAATTAAAAACTACTCCCATCTGACTCCCCTTGAGGTATATCTTCCTATACCATAGTTTATAACTGTCTATTGTTCTCTATTGAATGTATAAGTGTGATCATTCCCATTTCAAGTTCTCCCAAATCCCAATTGTTCTCTAAGTCAGTTAGGAAACATTTTTTTCACGTGAAGTGTGGTCGAATGTCGACCTCACTCCCACAACAAACAGTGCATACTACCTCAATTAGTAAGTTTATATCTGAGATCCATACGTATCTGCTAGCCAAAAAATGTTCTTGAATAAACCATCAAGGATGACATGACCAAACAGGACGGACAGTGCCAGCTATTCACCACATTACTGAGATGCAGGAAGTGCTGAGATGCAGGAAGTGCTGAGATGCTCGAAGCCATTCTATACAATTTCCAAAATTGTTCTGTTGTTCCAGAACCTTAAATTTCAAATTTCAGATACATCTGTCCTCATGACTTACAGGGATAGCAACTAACATGCAAACAACAAAATGAATTCTGAACGTCTTGATTAGGTTACACACTTCTTACTATGTTACTGTCTCGTGTTTCTTGACTGGCTCATCAAGATCTTTGTCGCTTACCATTATCAAGAAAAGATCCAATCTATTCCATTAGCTGTGAACATTCTCAAGACTCTTTCACATTAATTAAATGGCCAGAATACAAACATTAAATATTTATAGCTGTATCACCTGGTAATATTCCTACATGCTTGCTACATTAAATAAACTGCTGAAGAGAGGCTGTAGTGATTTAAAGGTAAATTTGATCCTTGCTAATGTTTCTACAGATTAGTTTTACAGCGTTCATTTAAAGCAACATTAGCCTGATTCTCCCCCACTTAACTGAATGAAGTGAGATTCAAAGATCTGTAAGGCATGTATAATCTTCACTAACATGTGTTAATTCCTGCTAATCTCTGCATTAGTGGTGCTCAGCTGAATAGTTGAAAACCTCCCTTTTTTGCAAAATCTGCATTCAACTTTTTTTCTTTATTTGTTCATGGGAAACATTTATTATCAATTTCTACTTGCCCAGGAGAAGATGATGGTGAGCTGTATTCTTCAACCACCGCAGTCTGTCTGGTCCAAGTACATCCACAGCACAGGTAGGAAGGAAAGTCCAGGATTCTAACTCAATGACTCTGAAGAAACAGGAATGTAGTTCCAATCCAGTTGGTGAATGACTTGGAAGGAGAGCTCCAGGGTGTGATGTTCCCATGTAATGCTGCCCTTATCAATGAAGTTTGTAGAGGTTGCAGATTTAGAAGGTGCTGTCAAAGGAGACTTGAGTATTGGTGGTGGTCACAGTAAATGGTTAAAGCAGTAGATGGGTTACTGATCAATTGGATGGCTTTGTCTAAAATAGTGCTGAAAATGTGTTGCTGGAAAAGCGCAGCAGGTCAGGCAGCATCCAGGGAACAGGAGAATCGACGTTTCGGGCATAAGCCCTTCTTCAGGAATGAGGAAAGTGTGTCTAAAATAGTGTAAACCTTCACTATTGGACCTGCACTCATCCGAAAAGTGGAACCTAGTCTATCACATTCATGGCTTGTCAATGGTGGGCAGGCTTTGGTGAGGCTGGAGTTGAATTAATTCCAACAGAGTTGCCAGCCTGTGATCTGTCTTTGTACTTACAATGTTAATGCGGCTGGTCCCGTTCAATTTTTGATATTGACGATTGGGGATTCAGTGACATTGAATGTCATTGGATGACTTAGATTTAGATTAGATTTAAATGATTATTCCTTGACATTAATATGGCACAATTGTTGTTTGGCACATCTCAGTTCAAACCTGCGTATTGTGCAGATCTTGTTGGGTATGTACACAAACTGTTCTCGAGGAGTTACAAACTTTTTTCCTTTGTTAATTCGTTGGGTGAGGGCATCGCTGGCTAGGCAGCATTTATTGCAATTGCCTAATTGCCCAGATAGCATTTAAGATTCAACCACATTGCTGTGGGTCTAGAGTCATATGTAGACCAGACCAGGTAAGGATGACAGTTTCTTCCCCTAAAGGACATTAGTGAGCCAGACAGGTTTTTTTCAGATAACTGACAATGAATTTGTGGTCGTCATTAGATACATAATTCCAATTTTTGAAAAATTATTGAATTCAAATTCCACCATGTGCTGTGGTAGGATTTGAACACTGAGTCCTCAGAATGTGATAATATCGCTCGGCCATCGACTCCTCCAAATGGTGCTGAATTGTGTCATTGCTGGGCAACATTCCCAGTTCTGACCTTATAATGGAGGGAAGGTCATTGATGAAACAGCTAAAGATGTTGAGCCAAGGACACTACCTGCAGCAATATCCTGGATCCACGCCTACATACGTTTTAAACTGATTGTTGAAAGCTATGGCTTTCCTAGTGAGTCGCTGATCAAAATCAAAAAAGGTGTTTGTGCATTTTTCAGAACCTCAGATCATCACAGTGCACTTAATAGCTAGGACAGGGATGTTGGAATATAGGAAACATAGCATTGACTAAGTGCACAGCAAGATCCACCAACAGAAAAGAAGTAAATGACTGGACCATGTAATGTTACTGCTGCTAATTAAGAAATAAATTATGTCTGGGACATGGAGAACTCTACTGTTCTTCTTCAGAAGGTGCCATGCAATCTTTCAGTTTCACTTAAAAGGTAGATGGATGGCTCAGCTTAATGACTTATTAGAAAGGTGTCATTGCTGACAGTGTCGCACCCCCTGTGTACTGGAGTGTCAGTCTTGATTTGGTGCTCATGTTTCTAGCTTGGGATTTGAACCCAGCATTTGAGTCAAGGTTTTTCAAATGTTTAATATTCTTAAATAATACAAGAGAGTCACAAATGCAACTGATCAGCAAGTTGAACTTGCAAAATAAAAAGACTTAATAATATTGCACAAACCTACCTTCAAGATGTTTTTACAGTAAATGATATTTAGCTTATGTGAACAACCAGATTGATAAATTTTTTCTGGAAAAAGAGAAACATGCAAATACACAGAAGCAAATGTTAAAGTCAACAGGTTCTTCTGGCCGGTTCCAAAACTCTTAGAAATGCAGAGTCTGCTCAACATCAACAACTTCTATTAGTATAATATATAATAACTTCTGGTGCATAAATCATCTCTGGCATGCATGAATGGGCAGCCTGTTTAACATCCCACTCAAGTTTCTTTTACCATAGAAGTGACTGGAAAAGAAAACGGAGGGATGTGTGGAATGAGCTGCCAATTTGCTATTGTAAAATTTGTACAACCAGTCAGGATGAATTATTACCACCTTCGGCCACACCTCTCTCGCACATAGTCACGACTCACTTCAGTTGCCAAAACAGAAAACTATTCAAATTGTCATTTGCTTAAAATTATTTTGGATATATGTAGAAATTATGTTAGGATTAAGAATTCCTGTGACTAGATCCTAGATCTTGGAGCTGGGACAGTAGATGGGAATCCAGCCTGTGCCCAGGACTAAGACGAGGGCCAGAAATAAAGAATGCCTTGAAGTTGGATTGTAACTCAAAATTGGAGCATTCTGAGCCAAGGATGCCAATAGGTAGATACAGGCTATTAATGAAACCATACTGCAATTACACATGAGGGTGATTAGCTGGTAGCAGAGCACCTCAGAATCCAGGGATTTTTGCAGCTGAGATAGAGAGGAGCAATTTTGACACATTGCAGTTTCAAAACTGACTCTGACATTAACACTTTTACATTTATACTATTTGAAAAATGTTTTGTTGTTTCACTGAGAAATGACAAGAGATGTAAAATATTGGAACAGTTTCTGACCCCTCCTTTTCTCGTCTTGCCCTCAACCTTCGCCCTTTACTTCCAAAGTCTCTCACCATCACTTTTCTGACACTTGTTCAAATTTTGCTCAGTCAAGAAAGGGTCAACTCTGTGCAAACTGATCGACTCTCTCCCAGCAGTTTGTTAAAATGCAAAGAAACACACAGCTCTGGATCCTTGCAGTAAGTTAATTAACGGTGGTTGTGATTAATAATCAGTCTCGTTTATTAGTAAATTTCTGCCTGCAATGGCTGTGTGACAGAACAAAAGCCTTCAGAGAGAAGGCAGCTATATTTATCCTGATTGTGTTTTGGGAATTTTAACATGTTTTGTGCAGGTCTGACAAATGGGCTATTAATTATCTAATGCTGTCTGACAAGAGCCAGTTGATAAAGATATATGTTGTTGAATCAGAGAATGAAAACTGCAGGAGAAGAACCCCGCAGGGAAAGATCTGTCCTAGACTGGGATGCTGGCCACAAAGACATCAGTAGCCAGTCTGTTTTGGCTTGTGTCACACTCTCTGGTAATGAAATATGGTGTGACATTCAGGACATCGTTTTGAAAATGTGTTCTGTAAATTCTGATTAGCAAAAGGTAAAGTAGGCCTTCACTAAATTGGGGTTAAGCCATAATCAATAACATATACAGAGTGCCTGGCCTGCTTTGCATAGTGTGGGTGAAAATGGCATTTCATTATCATTAAGTATCCTATAAACAAGGGACAAACATCCCATCTCTTTATTTGAGAGTTTACCTTGTCGTTCAAAGATAAAGCAGCCAATTGTCCTTCTGACTTCGCAAAGTGACACGTTCTGACACACACACTGCCGTTTCAAGTCAACTTCATATTTTTGTACCAGATCGGAAGAACTGATCAAAAACCTAAATATTATTTCCTCTTATTTTACATTTACTAAAATCACAAAATATTTGCTTTTGATGATTGTGGCAAATTTTAAAATTGCTGATTAGTAACTGAATGCAGGCTATCAAATGGATTAGACTTAACAGATGGTTTTAAGACAGATTTTCATGTTGTTTTAACAATAGATTTTTGCTCTTCCAGCCAGGCTTTTGTGATGTTGTGAAGGTCATGGAGCACCATTGAGTTGTTCCAAGGAATGTTACAGCCCCAGAGCAACTTTACAATCTCCAACATACTATCAAGGGATGGTGGTCATCAAGGTAACACTTACCAGAGGAAGGTTACAAACAGAGGGTAAGGTAACTTAAAATCTGCTCACACAGATCTCGTGTCTGATTAGACCTTTCCATGAACAGGGATTTTTGAGCTTGTATATTAGCAAACTTCCCAATTGAGGGATGCAAATTGGCCAAAAGGATTTGAAGAGGAAAGTGATTGAAACCAATATATTCGGTAGTCAACTCTACCACCTGCAAAATAATAGTTCAAGAAAAAGACTCACATTTTATTTTGTAACTGCTTAAACCTAAGTTCCATATGACAATGTGTTGCTTTGTCTGGAAATAAACTGTTTGCTTAACTCATTTGTAATAATACAATTTAAAAACAAGAAAACTCAGCTCTCGACTAGGCAAAACTTGTATTTCTTGTCATACCACCATTTATGAATAAGCTATCTAATAGCTACCTCATTTCCATTCATTTAAATGTTGCTTGAATACAGTAATTGCTCCCCTCCAAAGTTCTTTTGCCATATGGCACAACAATCATGGTTCACAGTGTGCTTGACAGAGTACTGATGAATTGATAAGCAAAAGGTCACATCAACCCTTCAAGTCATTGTTCGAAAGGATAGTTGATTTCAGATAAAACATCTCTCTTGCCTGTGAAAGTTTTCCAGATTCTTTATTTTTAAGGAGTAGAATGTTGGCCAATACACAAGCATTCAGGAACAGCGAACAATCAGTCACTGATGGAAAACTGTCTGCCGTAACAGGCATTGCATTCTGTAGCATCCACGTTGGAACAAAGTACAATTCTTACAAGTTTCTCTGTGCTCATATGACCAAATGGGGCAAATTTCTGTGATGTGGTTCGTATTACAGTTATTTTTGGCTGCACCCTGTTATTCTGCTAAATATACAGAGACAAATCAAAATGCACTTTTGTTCCAAGCACAAAGTTGAAATGGACCAAGCAATTTGCCATTTACTTACATTGTAAAAAATTACAATGAAGCAAATCATTTCCTTTTTTTTGATTGAAATAAATTTCCACTCCAAGAACTAAAGTGTTTCCTTTCTACTTGTCTGTTAACACCCAGGCATCAATTGATCATCTTTTCTCATGAGGTGGCAGCATATTTTAGAATTAGCACCATTCAGCTGTCGCTGTGCATCCTCCTTCTGTTTCCACTGATAAAATGATGAAATAGATGGAGGGAAAGGAAGAAGTTCATTTTAATTTTATCTGAAATAATTGAAATGAACTTTCCAGTGTTATCCCAATACATCCATAAAATATCCTGCCAAAGATTTGCTTCTATTGATCTTCCAAAGAGACACTGAGAAAATTGCCACACTACTAAATTTGTGATAATCTATTGTTATTTACTGATCAACTTTTGTGTATCTCCTCCTCTCCTGAAGGTCCTGGTACATGGTGGGCAACAGTGCCATAGTTTGGTGGCCATCTCCAGTACCTTCCCCAAAATGTACATGATTCATGTTTGAGGTTTGGCTATGCCAGCACACTACTCCGCCAACAGAAACATCCAGGCCAAATTCTCCACTTCTTGTCTTCAGTATCTACCTCCAGCTGTTTACTGGATTGGCAATCAGGAGTAAGAAATCAGACAGACTTCCCCATCCTGAACCCACAACTTGCATTTGTATAGCTTCTTTAATGTCATAAAATATCACCATAAAATATCACGTGACTCTTTGCAAGTTTGCTTCCAAATAAAATATCATTAAACGCCACATAAAAAACGTATTCAAAAGCTTGATCAAATGAGATGGGTTCTATGGAATATCTGAAAGGTGGACAGAGCAATAGAGAAAATCCTGAAAGGCAGGATTGCCAATGGTGGAGCATTTAAAATCAAGGTGATCAAGAGGCAGGAATTGGAGAGATCGCAGAGGATTGGAGAACTAGGGCAGTGAGCTGGAAAAGCTCACCGAGGTGAAAAGCTGTGGTCTCATTTACTGTCAGGCAGCTCCGATTCAGCAGGTGATGATGGTTCCTTCCTAATCCGCATGGCTCACTGAGCCATAGGGGGAGTGAATTGTCTACTTGTTTTAGTCAACAGCTTTGTTCCAGCTAGAAAAATAAAGATGATTAATGTTCCCAAAACTATCATGGCAACAACCCAATGAAAAAACCATTTCTTTCAATATTTTAAGTACTCTTAATAACTAAATGTGTCACAGCTAGTAACAAGATATGATATATAGATCCATAAGTGAGATACAGTCAGAACTAATGACTAGAGGTATTTATTATGACATCTTCTGTTTATTTCATACATTTAAAATGTGATTTTTAAAATCGATGCATGGTACTTAAATTCGGAAAATATTTATAGCGCTTTCACAGATATCAGGCCAAAAAAAGTGCTATAAAATCAATGTGTTCATCACTTTTTCAATAAAAATATAGTTGTCAGCTTTCTCCTGCTTTAATCCATGTACATTAAACAATAGTTTCACTGGCTTGTGTCAATCCAAAGCCAATGTTGCAAAAAGAGGCAACTGTTGCCAACGCAATGCCACCTACCATCTTCCTTCCTGAAGAAGGGCTTATGCCCGAAACGTCGATTCTCCTGTTCCCTGGATGCTGCCTGACCTGCTGCACTGTTCCAGCAACACATTTTCAGCACCTACCATCACTCTACAATAAATGAGGGCATCCTCACTGATTTTAGAATGCAGTTTTTATTAATTCACTCTGTGAATTCTCTCAGTGTGAGGGGATGGAGAACTGCACCTTCAGCTGCCCAGGCACTAAGCTTTGGTTCTCCAAAGCTATCCATCTCTAACTCTCTTTTCTTGTTGACAGAGCTGCTTAAAACTTGCTTCTTTGATCCCGATAGTTTATCACGTCATTTAAAATATTGTTTTATATTGCTCCTGTGAAGTACTTTAGACATTTAACTTCATTAAAGAAGCTATATAAATGCAAGTTGATTTTGTTATGGCACTTGATTCGGTTTGCGATTTCTTTTACCACCAGCTGCTATTGAACTATTTCAAATCATCAATTTTATTAAACCATGAAAATCAATATTAGAAACTCAAAGCCCCACACTTGGACTGTGACGGTATTAAATAGTTTTATTGATAGCATCAGTCAGGTTATATTAGTGAGTATAAGGATTGTTACAACAAAATAATCCCTACTTCCCCGATTCCACCGTCCCATGAAACCAGCTGTGTCACTGCAAAGAAAGACAATTGGAAAATCAGAATCAGTCAAGGAAAGCTTTCAGGTAATTCACCCAGTGCTCTCGACCAACCACCACCCCCCTCCCCCTGCCAAATAAATTGATAGTGCTACGTGTTTAATGCTAATTGATTTATTAGCTGCTTAAGCAAGTCTGAGGCAATAGCAAGGGTAGGCTTAGACTTAAAGCAAATGATTTACAAGATAATGTTTGACTCTTGTAAAGGGTAATCAGATCCAGACAATGGATGATAGGATAATTGAGAAGAAATAAAAGAGCATAAATTGCAGCTTGCTAATGAGTTTACAGGGCCTAATGGGGAGGACATCAGTTTTAACACTAGGGTTACTAGCCAGGTCTAAGGGTTTTTCTGCTTCCTGAAAGCGGTTTTGGTGCAAATGAAGATTTATAGGGATTCCATTTAATTACTCCCTCATTTTTTTCACACCAAACATTACATTCTGTTACTTAAAGCTCATTTCCTTTAAATTCACAAATATACATTATCAATACCACAAATGTCATTACATTCCAAACGAGAAAAAGCTCCTCCATGTTTGCAAAATTGTACACTTTTTGAAGTGAGCTAAATTAATCTTACACTGGCCAAAAGTAGGAGTTGAACTTTGTCCAAAGAAAATCTATTGTTTAAAGGTATATAAAATGTACTGTTGGTGTGGTGAAGGAACTTGTCACTGCTTTATTTCCAACTCAGTGGAAAGTAGTGTTCTTTGCTACTGGTGTAAGTTATATTGAACTTTTTGTGTCAGTACGAAGTGCTTTCAGATGCTAAATGAAGCCTTGAATGACTCAGGTAACAGGCTTTTTATAAATTCTTTACATTAAATTTAAATAGTGTGAGAGTCCCCTCAAAGTGATGGTATCTATCAGGTGAGATGTGATAACATTCCACGGTGTATTCAGCAGATTCTTGAATCACTTAGACATTTCCAAAAAAATGACCTGAATTTATAAAGCACCCTTATGACCTCAACATACTTGGAAGTGCAGCCACCTTTGTAATGTCAGAAACATGCAGCCAATTTGCAAACAGCGCTCCGACAACTAACAATGTAATCATGCAGAAACAGGCCCAGGCAGTGGACTGTAGAGGGGGTCATTAGGGCTGATTGCCTGCCCTCCTTCTTCAGTTATGTGCGGGCCCAGGTGTCCCTGGCGAAGGAGCATGTGGTGTCTCCCAACACCCTCAAGGTTTTCAGGGAAAGGTGGGCACCACGGGGTGTGGACTGTTTCATTTCCCCCCTGACTCTATTTTGATTGAATCCCTGCCCTCCCTTTTACTTTTTTGATCTCACAGCATTGGCCTTTGTTGAGGAGTGTCACTGGCCACTCAGGTGTTTGTTTCTTGCTGGTGGTCAAACATAAATAAAGATTTCTGCACTTGTTATTCTTCACTGTGTCCTGCATCTGCACACACACAACATGGGTGTTGGGGGACAAAAACCAAACCAGGAGAAAGCCTGCTGTAAACTTTGTCCTTAGGGGCTGAAATTGAGAAAAAAATGATCATAATCAGGTCCGTGTTTTATTAATGCTGGTTGACGATAAAAAAAGACCTGGACTTTGGGAATGACTCTCCTGCCTCTCTTCAAACAATGACATAGAATCAAACAGTGAAGTGAGGCCTTGGATTAACATCTAATTCAAAAGATGAGATCTTCAACAACATAGCACTCCCTCAGTAGTGCACTGAAATATTCTCACATCTTTAGGGAGGACCTTCCAGTTGAACCTCTCACTCAATGGTGACAGAGTATAGTGGTACCATTGAGCTCTTGCTGATACATATCATTGAATAGACTCATACATTCACAGAGAATGCATTCTGCTGCCTTTTGTCTAAGTTAAATAATAACTGTTGAAGGTGCACGGTTCCGCACTTGCCTGAAGGCTTCATATTGGCACAGAGTATGTGTCATAACTTGCGGTAACCACTCTGGTCTTGTTGGCTGCATTTCACATTCAACAGCTCCGAGACCCAGACAGCATACCTGTAACCTCAGTGACACCATAAGTAATGAGTGTTATAAAGATGTGAACCTGTCTCAGTTTTTACATTGGAATGGCAATAGCCTTCATTGGCTTATTACCAACATTCTGCTTCCCTGCACACAATATGCCAACTATGCCAAAACATATTTTATGTTTAAAAGGCTAATTTATTTATTATGACAGTACATGCACAGGATGACCCAGTCTAATAAACATTAACTTTTAAGGTACCTAATAAATATGCAAAGACTGTGAATTGAATAAACTTGAGACATAACCCAGTAACGGTCAAGACAATAAAATTTGCAAAACCTCACGTTACACAGCAGTAATTCATTAGGAAACTTCTTTATTCTTCAAACCTATCATTATGCACACAGTGTAACTATGTCCTTCAACCCTGTAGCTACATGAGGCTGGAATTTCACTGCATGTGTATTGAGCTTGAATTCTGAGTGGCATGTTCCTCAAAACATTTTCTCCATGATATATTGGTGATAAAGAATGGGCTATTTTGTATTTTCCTCTGCTTTTAATGTAAATGTCAAGAGCTTGCAGGTCATAGAGCATGGTTCTTAAGTAGAACTTATTTTTAACTGCCCAATTGTGCAATGCACCCTCACCTTGGGGAAAATATTCCAATTGGTGTACCATTATAGTTTCTTCTGTGAGCATTTTGTGGCCTTTTATGTTAAACTGATGTTGTCTAAGCACATTGTACTTGGGATTCTCACAGCTAGAAGGAGAAAATCTTTATTCTAATAATTTGGGTTATGGGGGAATCACTAATGAATCTTTTCCTGGAGCTCATTGAGTGTAAGTTCTGGGTAAACTGGCTGGGGATCAACACCTGAGCCCTTTCTGAAGTAGACCCACCTGTGGACCAGGTATATATTGGTTATCGGTGATTGCACACCCTTTTGAGTTATTTAGTTTTTTTTTTGTTGATTCAGCCCCATGCTAATGATCTTTGGTGCAGAGGGGTGTGGGCAAATTTGAGGGACCTCCTCATGGGTCTGGTCCTGAGCCTGGTCAGTCTACCTATAATCAGGTCTACTCCATTTTAAATTAGCCCTCTTCCCATACTCCCCCCTGTTCTTCAATTTTGATGGTTGACCCTTAATAGACTTTGCATGTAAATATCTAATTGGCTACACAGGTGAATTATCGGAGAGTTAACAGCTAAAAACAAAAGAAGGTCATGGTAATTTGGTGATGGAGAAAGAAAACACATTCAGTTGTGTGTAAGAGCACTTCTGGATGTATAAAGAAAGAAAAGGGAAGCACATACAGGGCTGAGCCTGCAGAACTGTTGTCACAGGCTGGGACTAGTCTATTCATACCATGAGTAATTTACTGCATCCGCTGCACCCGATGTGGCCTCCTCTATATTGGGGAGACAGGCTGCCTACTTGCGGAAGGTTTCAGAGAACACCTCTGGGACACCCGGACCAACCAACCCAACCACCCTGTGGCTCAACACTTCAACTCCCCCTCCCACTCCACCAAGAATATGCAAGTCTTTGGACTCCTCCATCGCCAGACCACAACAAAACGACGATTGGAGGAAGAGCGCCTCATCTTCCGCCGAGGAACCCTCCAACCACAAGGGATGAACAAGGATTTCACCAGTTTCCTCAGACACACTTTCCTCATTCCTGAAGAAGGGCTCATGCCCAAAACGTCAATTCTCCTGCTCCTTGGACGCTGCCTAACCTGCTGCACTTTTCCAGCAACACATTTTCAGCTAGGTTTAGAGCCAATCAAGGACATTAGTGGGAAGTTGTGCGTGGTGTCTGAGGAGATATGGGAAGCACTAAATGAATATTATTCATCAGTATTCACACTGGAAAAAGACAATGTTGTCGAGGTGAATACTGAGAGACATGCCACACAAGATGGAGGTGTTAGCAATTCTGAAAAGTCTTAAAGTAGCTAAGTCCCCTGGGATGGATGGAATTTATCCTAGGATTTTCTGGGAAGGCAGGGAGGAGATAGCAGAGCCTTTGGCTTCGATCTTTATGTCATCATTGTCTATAGGAGTAGTGCCAGAAGACTGGAGGATAGCAAATGTTGTTCCCTTGGTCAAGAAGGGGAGTAGGGACAATACTGGTAATTATAGACCAGTGAGCCTTACTTTGGTTGTGGGTAAAGTATTGGAAAAGGTTATAAAAGATATGATTTATAATGATCGAGAGAGGAATGAGTTGATGAGGGATACTCAACATGGTTTTGTGAAGGGTAGGTTATGCCCCACATACCTAATTGAGTTATTTGAGATGGTGACCAAACAGGTGAATGAGGGTAAAGTGGTTGATGTGGTGTGTTGGATTTCGGTAAGGTGTTTGATAAGGTTCCCCGCAGTAGGCTATTGCATGGGATTGAGGGTGATTTAGCGGTTTGGATCAGAAATTGGCTAGCTGAAAGAAGACAGAAGGAGACGGTTGACGGGAAATGTTCATCCTGGAGTTCAGTTACCAGTGGGGTACCACAAGGATCTGTTTTGGGTCATTGCTGTTTGTCATTTTTATAAATGACCTGGATGAGGGTGTAGAAGGATGGGTTAGTAAATTTGCAGATGGCACTAAGGTTGTGGATAGTGCAGAAGGATGTTGCAGGTTACAGAGGGACATAGATAAGCTGCAGAGCTGGGCTGATAGGTGGCAAATGGAGTTTAATGCGGACAAGTGTGAAGTGATTCACTTTGGAAGGAGTAACAGGAATAAAGTGTACTGGGCTAATGGTAAGATTTAGGGTGTAGGTTTGCTCGCTGAGCTGTAGGTTTGATATCCAGACTTTTCATTACCTGGCTAGGTAACATCATCAGTGGCGACCTCCAAGTGAAGCGAAGCTGTTGTCTCCTGCTTTCTATTTATATCTTTCTCCTGGATGGGGTTCCTGGTTGCCTGGTATGGAGGGAAGGTCTTATGAGGAAAGGCTGAGGGACTTGAGGCTGTTTTCGTTGGAGAGAAGAAGGTTGAGGGGTGACTTAATTGAGACATATAAGATAATCAGAGGGTTAGATAAGGTGGACAGGGAGAGCCTTTTTCCTCAGATGCTGATGACAAGGGGACATAGCTTTAAATTGAGGGGTGATAGATATAGGACAGATGTCAGAGGTACTTTCTTCACTCAGAGAGTAGAAGGGGCATGGAAAGCACTACCTGCAACAGCAGTAGACTTGCCAACTTTAAGGGCATTTAAATGGTCATTGGATAAATACATGGATGAAAATGAAATAGTGTAGGTTCGATGGTCTTCAGATTGGTTTCACAGGTTGGCGCAACATCGAAGGCCGATACTGCGCTGTAATGTTGTGCGTTCTATGTTATATGAAGGCAAAGCACTGAGCAAAAGGAATAAAGACCTGGTTTATAGACCTACCCACAGGAGAGGGGCATAGCTGTCAGGGGGAGACAGCCTCCCCTTTTTCTAGGTCTAGTCCTTCAAATAAGCTTGTTATCAATGTCACACTTCATAAAATTAGAGTAAATGGCAATCAATATGGTTACCATTTCTGAATCCTGCACTATCAACATCCTGGTGGTTAGCATTGACCAGAAATTCAACTGGACTCAACTCATAAACATAGTGGTTACAAGAGCAGATCAGAGGCTAGGAAGACTGCACTGAGTAATTCATTCCTGATTCTCCTAAACCTGTTCATTATCTTCAATTTACAAGTCAGGAGTATGATGGAATACTTCCCAATTACCTGGATGAGCACAGCTCCAACATCACTCAAAAAGATGGATTAGCATCTCATTCAAAAGATGGCATCTCCAACGCTGTAACACTCCCTCAGTATCAATGTAGATCTGTGCTCACATCTCTGGAGTGCGCCTTGAACTTGATCCTCTCACTCAATGGTGACAATAGTATAACCGTTGCAATACACTTGACATCAGCCAGGACAAAGCAGCCTTCTCGTTTGGCACTACATCCACAAACATCCACTTCCTAAACCACTGATGCTCGGTAGCAACAGTGTGTACTATCTACAAGATACATTGCAAGAATTCACCAAAGATCCTCAGACAGTACCTTCCAAACCCATGACCACTTCCATC
>NC_057722.1:82683329-82693329 GCF_004010195.1 Chiloscyllium plagiosum | reverse complement strand
ATGTGACCCCTCCCTCTCTTTATCTCATCATGTTGAATTTTACCAAGTTGAGCATTGTATCTGAAATACCGTCATTAGTCGAAACACAAGAAAACTTGTTTTTGGATCCACACAGATAATCGAACATCAAATTCCCCTGTCATCTCCTTTTTCACTCTGTTAGTCAACAGTGCAGGAAGGAGCTCCTGCCCATCACCATGGCAATAAACTACTGTTGTCAAATAAAAATGATTTCGATGCATCCTCCCCCAGATCCCCAGGATATGTATCACACAGAGTATGATTTAAGCTCCCACATGTATCACAGAATGCTTAACTTTAAAAAAAAGAGAATTTAGAGACAACTGCCTTTTGTTTTCAGGCGGGCTATACTCTTTGAGTGCTAATGTGTTAGTAATTATTTGAAACAATAAGTGTGGTAACTGTAAACATTTCAATGTGTTTTAGGCTGGAATAAGGGACAAAATGTTGATTAACAGATGAGATACATCTGAATGCTATCATCTGCTCGAGTTCGCCCGCTCCAGTATAAACAATATCAGAGATTCAGTGGCAAAACACCAATGATAACAAATCTATCTTTATTAATAGTTTCAAATTTAACTACTTAGGGTGTAGTTTTCTCCACTTGCTGTTGGCAATATGTCAGCAAAAAAATAAGGCAGTTTGAATGTTAAATACATTGGAGCACTCAGTATAATAACTCTGTGATTGACAGTAGCACAACATCACAAAGGGTAAATTCTACAGTTCTGCAAACTTAGCAGAATAATGCACTGTACATCTTATGAGTGTTATGAAAAAGGAAAAAGATGGCCTGCAAAACCAAAACAGGGTTTGAATTAGAAAAGACTGTTTATTGAAATAAGACAGGATCTGGCAGATTTGGGAACTTGTGGACAAATCTGCAGCAGAGCAGAAAAGGAAATGGGGAGAGAACATATTCCTTTTAGGGTGAAATATAGGACCAGTAAGCCCAGAGAACCCTGGATATCTCAGAATATTCAGAATTGTACAAAAAGGAAAAGAGAAACTTACAACAGGTGCAATAAAGAGAAAACAACAGGACCCAAGTGAAGTATAGAAAGTGCAGGGGGATTCTGAAAATAATGAGGCGAGCAGAAAGGAGGCATTAAAAAGAAACCACCATCAGGTAAAGTAAGGGAAGGAGAATCCCCAAAATATTTTATAAGTACACAAATGGGAAAAGGATTACCAGGGAAAGAGCAGAGCCCATTGAGGAGCAAGGGAGAAATCTGCGTGTGGAGCCAGACAGCATTTGCAGGGCTTTAAACAAATATTTCACATCTGTCTTTACTGAGGAGGAGGGACAGAATTCAAGAATGTGGACTGTGATGTTCCTGAGCAGATTAATGTAGGGAGTGAGGAGGTATTGAAGGTTTTAGCAGACTTAAAAATGGACAAATCCCCATGTCTGGATGAGGTGTATCCCAAGTTGCTGTGAGAATGAGAAAGGAAGGTATAGGAGCTCTGACCCAAATTTTTAATTCCTCGCTGGTCATAGGGGAAGTGCCAGAGGACTGGAGGACAGTTAATGTGGTTCTGTTATTCAAAAAAAGTGGTGGAGATAAACCAGTGAGTTACAGATCAGTGAGTCTAACAACAATGGTAGTGAGACTATTGAGAAAATTATGAAGGGCAGAATTAATCTCCACTTGGTGAGGCACCTCCACGTCAGAGTTGAACATTAGCAGAAGTTGCAGGAAACTCAAGAATAATAGCAATCAGCTGCATGTCAGGCTTCGAGATTGGAACCTTTTGGTTGTTAATGGAAATCAGGAAACTGAACATCCTGGAAATGAGTGGACATTCTGGAAGAAAGCTGTTAATACTGAGAAGATGGTACTTCAGCATTGTAGTTGATGGAGGTCCAGAGTAAACCACAGAAATATGTTTCTCTTCATGTGCCTATTTTTTGAATGTTTTTTTTAAACAAGAGAAAAGAAAACAATAGATACAACAGAGATTCTGATTTCATCTCATTACTTGGGAGAACAGTGTTGCCATCCATTCCACCTCAGAATTATTATTTACCATTATCCAGTTAATTACTAATTTTAAAATAATTCATGAAATAACTAATAATTAATAATGAAGCAATGCATGAATACCCAATTTAAGTGTAAAATAGGGAAATGCCTGAAAGTGAGTGAAGGAAGAACATTTTTCTAGCATCTACATTCCAAGTAAAATGTTAAGTTTGAGAAGAAAATCTCTGACTTCTCACCAAAGTCCAATTAGGTTCTTGAAATTTTTTCTTTTTGCCAATTCTGTTCCATATTGCGTCCTTGTGTGGGATGGACAGTGCAATGTGATATATTGTTGCTTAAAAATGTGATCAAATGCATTCAGTGTGACACACCAAGATGACCCCAGTGATTTATTTCTCAGAATACTGATTTATTTTAAAGTCATTATTAGAAATCTTCTCACAGTTGTATTTTCACTCTTAGTAATTATAGCACTCAGGCCAGACTGCTGGCTATTGGCCAAATTGAAAAGTCAAATATAGATTAATGCCATTTCCGAATGAAACTAAGAATAGAACCATATGATCTTTAATATCCAATCAAAATCAACCAACTCAGAAAATCCAAATTTCTTTATTTACATCAGCTTGGGGTTTCCCATAGACTGGCATTCTCCCTTTAGTTGAACTACCATTTCATAAAGTGCCTCACAAAAGATTAATACACAAGGTAAGGGAATGGGAATAAGTTTTAAGCTTGGATAGAGGATTGGCTAACCAACAGTTTATGTGACATGTTATAAAATCCTACTGTGGAAATAGTACCAGTCTGACTCAAGGTTGGGATACAGACAGACTCTAACCTTACACTTTCCATGCATTGTCTGAGCTGAGATGTCACTTTTTTTTTACAAAACCTTAAGTTATCTCGGGACTGTGACTTGAAAGAAGTTCTGGGATTTACATATTAATCAATCGAAACCTGCATCACCATTCTAAGCAATTAAAGGCTAAACAGCAATCTAGGTTTGTTCAATACATCATATCAGTTGTTTGAAATTTTGATCTTTTACAATAAATTCTGTGTCCTATGATCTTGCCCCACTAGCTACCTGACGAAGGACCAGTGCTCCAAAAGCTTGTACTTCCAAATAAACTATAATCTGGTGTTGTGTGATTTTTGACTTGAACCAACGGAAAACAGAGAATCAGGATAAATGGTTCTTTCTCTGGTTGGGAAGATGTAAGTAATGGAAACAATAGCCTTGTGGTATTATTGCTGGGCTGCTAATCCAGAGACCCCGGGAATATTTTGGAGACCTGGAGTCAAATCCAACCATAGTAGTTTGTGGAATTTGAAATCAATAAAAATCTAAATTTAAGAATCTAACAATGACTGCCAATTGTTGGAAAACCCCATTTGGTTCATTAATAACCTTTAGGGAAGGAAACTGCCATCCTTATCTGGTCTGGCCTACATGTGACTCCAGACCCACAACATTGTGATTGACTCTTAACTGCTGTCTGGGTAGTCAAGGATGGGCAATAAATGCTGGCCTGGCCAATGACAGACTCATCCCAGAAATGAAAGTAATGGAGTGCCACAAGTTTGGGTCCTTGTGTCCTGATGATCTAAATGGAGAGAAACTTCAGAGTGTTGGTGCAAAGGGGTCTGGGTGTTCTTGTGCATGAATCAAAGAAAACCAATCTGTAGCAGGTAATTAAGAAGTCAAAGGAATGAATAGAGTGTAAAAATACTCTAGAGTTACTGTACAAAACATTAGTGAGGTTGTACCTGGAGTATTACATGTAGTTTTGGTCCCCTTACTTTTGGACGGATGTAGTTGTACTGGAGGCAGTTCCAAGGAGGTTCACTACAGCTCTACAAGTCCCTGGTGAGACCACACTTGGAATATTGTGTCCAGTTCTGGTCGCCCTACTACAGGAAAGATACAGAGGCTTTGAAGAGGGTTTACCAGGAAGCTGCCTGCACTGGAGGGCTTGCCTTATGAAGGGAGGTTGATTAAGCTCGGACTTTTCTCTCTGGAGAGAAGGAGTAAGAGAGGAGACCTGATCGAGATATACAAGATAATGAGAGGAATAGATAGAGTCAATAGCCAGAGACGTTTCCCCAGGGCAGGATTGACTGGCACAAGGGGTCATAGTTTTAAGATATTAGGAGAAAGGTATAGAGGGGACAACAGAGGAAGGTTCTTTACGCAGGGAGTTGTGAATGCATGGAATGCGTTGCCAGTGGTGGTGGTGGAAGCTGAGTAACTAAGGATATTTAAGCAACTGCTGGACATGCACATGGATAACAGTGAGTTGAGGGGTGCGTAGGTTAGGTTATTATATTTTACATTAGGATTAAACCTCGGCACAACACCATAGGCCAAAGGGCCTGCTCTGTGCTGTACTTTTCGATGTTCTATTGATTCCAGAGAAGATGGCTTTGTCTTCTGATGAGTGATTCAGCAGTTTAGGCCAATACTCTGTTGAGTTTTGAAGAATGAGCAGAGATTTAATTGAGGCAAATCAGATGCTAAAGGACATTGACAACATCAATGTTGAAAGGATTTTTCCTTTTGTGGAGTAGTCTAGAACAGAAGGTCATAGTTTTACAATGAGAGGTAGCAGATTTAAAACAGAGAAATTACTTCCCTCAAAGTGCCATGAGTCTGTGGAATTCACTCTCCCCAGGGTGTGGTGGATGCTGGGACATTGAGTAAATTTAAGGATAGACAGATTTTGAATTAGTGATGGGTTGAAGGGTTATGGGGACTGGGCAGGAAAATGGAGTTTAGGTTGAAATGAAATCAGCCATAATCATATTAAATGGTGGTGTAGCTCAAGGTGCTGAATGGCCTTTTCCTACTCTATGTTCTTATGTTCTAGTATAGGTTTTCTGTGTTGATTGTAGCCTTGGTTTACCTACTCAAGCTTTTGAATCAGAAAAGGAAGGAAAAACACATGTAAAAGTGTTCCTTTCTTCATTCTAACCACATACCTATTTTCAATCCCCTCCATCTAAGTTGGGAATTTCATTGCAATTGGCTAAGAAGAGGGGAATTCACTTGGATGTTTATACACATGTGTCATGATGAAATTTTAGTTTAAAACAGTTGTCCCTTTTTTGCTTTGGAAAAGTAAAGCCAATAAAGCTTATAGCAAAATAAACTATTTCACCATGCTGCGTAATTCTTACGACTCACTGAATTATCATCCCTTTTTGCGAAAAGGATTTTGATCATGTGAAAAATAAAGTACAGTGAAGAAGATGCAACATGAAGAACATCTAAGAGATGCAACATAAACACTGTTATTACTAAAACCTATTAAACGGAGAGTGAAGAGGTATTATTAACCTATGAATGACCATGTGGAAAATTCCTCACAAGAAGTTTTAGAAATAAGTATTTTCCTGTCATCTAATTGACCTAATGGCTGATGATATTGTCATCATCCTACTGCCCAGTTAAAAGCAAACATTCTCCACAAAGCTGTCCATTCATTTTTGAACCCGACACAGATGTAGGAATGATCATCAATGTGTTGGGCAGATGTGGACAGCTACTGTCCAGAAATCTGTGAGCTTCACCACAAATACAATTACACTCAAAACATATATACGTCATGGCACTCTAAATACAATCCAGCTCCACTTGCCCTGGTGTAAGCTTTCCTGAGTAAATAATACAGGAACCTGAGGCAGGGCAAACAATTCAGGGAAAATATAACATTTTACTTGATTTGGGGAGGCAGTGGTGTGGTAGTCATGTCATTTGACTAGTAATCCCAGATCAGGGATGGCCCAGTCAGTGATGCCCAGATCATGTGAATGAATTAAATAAAATTACATGTTTGCCTTTGGCCACCAGTTTCATTCTATATTGAAGCTGAGAGGTTCCATCATCACATATGTAAGAGGTTTTAGCAGAATTAACAAATCATTTATCTATAAATTACAATCACCAGAGATCCCAGCATTGATCCTTGCAATACAATGCTGGTCACAGACCCCCAGTCAGAAAAATACCCTTCTGCAAGTACCCTCTATCCTCTGGGACCAAACAAATTTTGTATTCAACTTACCAACTCACTATGGATCAGATGTGACTTAACCTTCTGGACCAGCCTATCATGTGGGACCTTGTGAAATGCTTGAGTAAAGTCCATGTAGACAACATCAACTAACCTGCCTTCATTAATCAGCTTTGTCACTTACCCAAAAAATCTCAATCAAATTTGAGTAACAATACCTTCCCGAGCAAAATGCCATGCTGACTATCCCTAATATGTCTATTCTTTTCGAAATGCCAGTAAATCCTGTCCCAAAGGTCAAGGTTTGGATAAGGTGTGCTATTGTTCACATTCACTGAACAGTTCCACCTTCACTTCAAGTTTGCATCTCATTAAAATAAATGGAACCTTCATTCTATCTAATTGTAATTGAAAAATCAGTAGCTGACCTCAAAACATGTCAGACTAGGAGTTTATAATTACTTTACAATCAAGTTAAATGTGTAGGAGCCCTCCAAGTAAACAGTGAGACAGAGAATTGGGAATTTGCAGGAGAGACACTCTTACACAATGGTTGAGTGGCCAGCACAGCTGGCAGAACAACAACAATATCATGATCAAATGCAAAAATCAGACAGTGTAGTATTCCTTTGGAGACCGAATGGAATTGTCCAGGATGTGATAACAACAGTTCCTTAAAGAGAAGCTGCATAAACCCAAGATATATTTTGGTCTATCACCATTGAAGGTCTGCGAAAGGAATAACAACATGGATATGCCCGAGATACCTGTTGCTCAAATACTCAGTCATGTCACAAAGTGACCATCAAGAAACTGGATCTGCAGATATTCAAGGTGGATGGAAGTCTGCATCATCATGGAGTCCAGCTACTTTAGTCTCAAATTTGGATGGAGCTTGCTTACACACAGATAGCTAGCTCCCAAGTGGTTTGATTGAAAGGCCTGGTGTTGCAATAGTCAGTTGAGGTCAGCATGATTTCATGCTTCTGACCATAGAAGTTGCACTTTGAACAACACAACATCAATAAAGAGAATCCATCAGTGTGAACAGGCTTGAATCAGCAGATTTGTTTGTCTCTAATAACATTTCATCAAGTGGCCAAATGCAGTAATGTTCTTACTTTCACCCACAGTTATACAGAGAAGAATAGTCATATGGATATTGAAGCTTTTGCTGTTATTTTGGGCGTTTGGGGGTTATATTAGTGAATGGATGTATGCAAACAAACCTGTGGCCTTGAGTTGAAGCTATACTCATGGGTAGGGTCAGGGCAATGACACTGGGTTAAAAACCTGGAACTCCCTCTGAAACAGCAACTGTGGGTCTACCTACGCCAAACGTACAGCAAAACATCACAAAATCAGCACATCACCACCTTCCCAAGGACATTTAGGAATAAGCAATAAATGCTGACCTTGTCAGTGAGGGTGACATCTTGTAAAAAAAAATGCAACATATCTCCAATAGCTATGTCTATGGATACTGTTAAAAGCCAGTAGACTGTTTAGTTAAAAATGAATTTCTCCATGTCATGTAAGTGTGTCCATAGATTAAACTGTCACTTTACTTAGCCCTTTCTACTTCTGAATATCAGGCAAAATTTGAAGAATTGTATTGAGTCAAGGAGAACAGGGAAAGGCAGTACCAAGCATTAATTCCAGAGCTGAAGTATTGTGGAAATAAAGACATCCAGGGAAGTGTGATGGAAATAAGGTGTGAAGGGGCTAGAATGATGGTGAGGTTGATTGTAAAATACTTTGAACAGAAGATGAATGAGAGGAACATGACAATAACATGCGGCTGAATTAGAAATGAGGACAAAAAGAAAGCAAGGTAACAGGCCCTGCGGTCAATGCTGAAATTATATAATATTGAACATTTAAACGTGACTTTTGTCATCATGGAGATTCTTCCTTAATGGGAAAAAAGTAACCGGAAGATAAACCCAATGAAAACCAGGGACTGGTTGTTGAACAAGGTCAGTCATCACATTATTCATAATCATGTCTCCTAACGTGATTTTGTATCACTAGTCATGCATACTGGAATGACTTCTTTTCTAATACAGTATACATTTCTGTTGAGAATTGTTCTTCAAGGATAGTGCTGAAGTGAATACAAAGGCATTCTATTTGATTCTGTCTGCAGCTGCACACTTGGTGCATTTAATGTTAGTTTCATGAAGCTGACTCTTCCATTAAACCGTTCTGTCTTACACAGCTTTACACTGATCACTACGCAGATCCTGCAACTTTGAGGTAACTCATATAGCTACCACTGAAAGTTCAAAGGATAAGTGTACTTCCTTGATTAGCATGCTAATCTGATGATATAGCAGGAAGTGTTTTCTATGCAAGATGCCACGATCCAATACAGAATTTACCATTGCAAGCATTGAATACTGAAATAGTTTCACCCATTTACTGAATGTCACACTTTATTTGCAATGGCCCTCATCTAATGTTTCTCATTACATCCCAAATCTTTCAGATGTGTTCTCAGAGTTAAAAGGTCCAGGTTGTTCTGTCCAATAAATAGAGTAATAATAGTGAAAATTTTAAAACTGTATTTGTTTGGTAGCTTTACCAATTTCAGAACACCTCAAAGTGACACCAGTGAATTACGATTGAAGTATTGTCCGTGTTATGGCATGAGAAACCTGACAGATAATTTGCACTCAGCAAGGTCCAACAAACAAAAATGTGATCATCACGATAATCTGTTTTGTTTGAGAGTCACAGGACCAAATAACAAAGACATGGCTTTAGCTTCCCCAATACGTCACCCTGGCATACACACTCACAATCTTTAGTGGTGCTAAATGGGGTTCTGTGGTAGCCCTGTTCCTGCGGAACGAGAATAGTTGCAGGTTCAGGTCCATTCCAGAGATCTGAACACCAAAACGAGGTTAATGATCCAGTACAATCCTGCGGGAGAACTGCAAGGGTGAAAGTGTTGTCTTTCAGAGATGATAATAAAGCAAGATACTGTCTGATGTCTCTGATGGGCACAATGTATCATTGAAAAGAGGGGCATGGAGTTCTCTGGGGTTAATGTCAGCAAAAGGACATAGACAGCAATCCTCTTTCCTTCTGTTCTGACACACCTCCAGCACAGGTACATAGAACATAGAACATTACAGCGCAGTACAGGCCCTTTGGCCCTCGATGTTGAGCTGACCTGTCATACCAATCTGAAGCCCATCTAACCTACGCTATTCCATGTACGTCCATATGCTTGTCCAATGACGGCTTAAATGTACTTAAAGTTGGCGAATCTACTACTGTTGCAGGCAAAGCATTCCATACCGTTCCTCCTCTCTGAGTAAAGAAACTACCTCTGACATCTGTCCTATATCTATCACCCCTCAATTTAAAGCTATGCCCCCTCGTGCTCGCCATCACCATACTTGGAAAAAGGCCCTCCCTGTCCACCCTATCGAATCCTCTGATTATCTTATATGTCTCTATTAAGTCACCTCTCAACCTTCTTCTCTCTAACAAAAACAGCCTCAAGTCCGTCAGCCTTTCCTTGTAAGACCTTCCCTCCAAACTAGGCAACATCCTAGTAAATCTCCTCTGCACCCTTTCCAAAGCTTTCACATCCTTCTGATAATGCGGTGACCAGGACTGTACACAATACTCCAAGTATGGCCACACCAGAGTTTTGTACAGCTGTAGCATAACCTCATGGTTCCGGAACACGATCCCTCTATTAATAAAAACCAACACACTGTATGCCTTCTTAACAACCCTATCAACCTGGGTGGGAACAGTCAGGGATCTATGTACCTGGACACCAAGATCTCTCGCTCATCCACACGACCAAGAATCTTCCCATTAGCCCAGTAGTCTGCATTCCTGTTTCTCCTTCCAAAGTGAATCACCTCACATTTGTCCACTTTAAACTCCATTTCCCACCACTCAGCCCAGCTCTGCAGCTTATCTATGTCCCTCTGTAACCTACAA
>NC_057722.1:82680789-82682563 GCF_004010195.1 Chiloscyllium plagiosum | reverse complement strand
ATTTCCCATCAAGCACCACCCTCTGTCTTCTTTCAGCAAGCCAATTACTGATCCGAACTGCCATATCTCCCACAATCCCATTCCTCCGCATTTTGTACAATAGCCTACTGCAGGGAACCTTATCGAACGCCTTACTGAAATCCATATACACCACATCAACTGGTTTACTCTCATCTACCTGTTTGGTCACCTTCTCAAAGAACTCAATAAGGTTTGTGAGGCACGACCTACCCTTCACAAAACCGTGCTGACTATCCCTAATCAAATTATTCTTTTCTAGATGATTATAAATCCTATCTCTTATAACCTTTTCCAACACTTTACCAACAACTGAAGTAAGGCTCACTGGTCTATAATTACCAGGATTGTCTCTACTCCCCTTCTTGAACAGGGGAACCACATTTGCTATCCTCCAGTCTTCTGGCATTATTCCTGTAGACAATGATGATTTAAAGATCAATACCAAGGGCTCGGCAATCTCCCTGGCTTCCCAGAGGATCCTAGGATAAATCCCGTCTGGCCCATGGGACTTGTCTATTTTCACACTCTGCAGGATTTCTAGCCAGGTAATGAAACATCTGGATATCAAACCTACAGCTCAGCGAGCAAACCTACACCCTAGGATTTCTAATACCTCTTCCTTGTGAACCTCAATCCCACCTAGTCTAGTAGCCTGTATTCTCCTCTGAAGGTTGATAAGTCCCCGGGGCCTGATGGTCTACATCCCAGGGTTCTCAATATTCTCCTCGACAACTTTGTCATTTTCTAGAGTGAATACTGTCGAAAAATATTCATTAAGTGCTTCCCCTACCTCCTCTGACTCCACACACAACTTCCCACTACTATCCTTGATTGGCCCTAATCATACTCTCGTCATTCTTTTATTCCTGAAATACATATAGAAAGCCTTAGGGTTTACCCTGACCCTATCCGCCAACAACTTCTCAGCACAGTAGGATTTGAACATGGACCCTCTGGCCAAGAATGGGGACCCAGCTGAGTTACAGTGCTGGAGGACCAGTTAAGATTGAGGATTAACAAGAAGAGGCTTTTGTATTAACCAGATTTAATTTATTGTACAAGGATAATGCGTTACAAGTTACATTAGTTTTTTTGGAAATTGTTATAACTATGGCCAAAAATATAAAGGAGGATAGTAAAAGCTTTTTTAGGTATGTGAAAGGCAAAAACATGTTAAGATTAAAATTGGGCCCTTGAAGACAGAAACAGGGGAATATATTACGGGGAACAAAGAAATGGCAGAAGAATTGAATTGGTACTTCAGATCTGTGTTCACTGGGGAAGACACAAGCAATCTCCCTGAGGTAACAGTGGCTGAAGGACCTGAACTTAAGGGAATTTATATTTGCCAGGAATTAGTGTTGGAGAGACTGTTAGGTCTGAAGGTTGACAAGTCCCTGGGGCCTAATGGTCTACATCCCAGGGTACTGAAGGAAGTGGCTCGAGAAATCGTGGATGCGTTGGTGATTATTTTAGAGAGTTCAATATATTCGGAAACAGTTCCTGTGGATTGAAGGGTGGCTAATGTTGTACCACTTTTTAAGAAAGATGGGAGAGAGAAAGCAGGAAATTATAGACCAATTAGTCCGACCTCAGTGGTGGGAAAGATGCTGGAGTATATTATAAAGGATGAAATTACGACACAACTGGATAGTAGTAACAGGATAGGTCAGAGTCAGCATGGATTTATGAAGGGGAAATCATGCTTGACTAATCTTCTGGAATTTTTTGAGGATGTAACTCTGAAAATGGA
>NC_057722.1:82676387-82680365 GCF_004010195.1 Chiloscyllium plagiosum | reverse complement strand
GCACCCGGAGGAAACCCACGCAGACACGGGGAGAACATGCAAACTCCACACAGTCAGTCGCCTGAGTCGGGAATTGAACCCGGGTCTCTGGCGCTGTGAGGCAGCAGTGCTAACCACTGTGCCACCGTGCCGCCCAAAGAGATCTGGGTGTTCTTGTACACCAGTCAATGAAGGTAAGCATGCAGGTACAGCAGGTAGTGAAGAAGGCTAATAGCATGCTGGCCTTCACAACAGGAGGAATTGAGTATAGAAGCAAAGAGGTTCTTCTGCAGCTGTACAGGGCCCTGGTGAGACCACACCTAGAGTACTGTGTGCAGTTCTGGTCTCCAAAGTTGAGGAAAGACATTCTGGCTATTGAGGGAGTGCAGCATAGGTTCACGAGGTCAATTCCTGGAATGGCGGGACCACCTTACACTGAAAGACTGGAGCGACTGGGCTTGTATATCCTTGAGTTTAGAATACTGAGAGGGGATCTGATTGAGACATCTAAGATTATAAAGGGTTTGACACTGTGGAGGCAGGAAACATGTTTCCGCTGATGGGTGAGTGCCGAACCAGAGGACACAGCTTAAAAATACGGGGTAGACCATTTAGGACAGAGATGAGGAGAAACTTCTTCACCTAGAGAGTGGTGGCTGTGTGGAGTGCTCTGCCCCAGAGGGCAGTGGAGGCCCAGTCTCTGGATTCATTTAAGAAAGAGTTGGATAGAGCTCTCAAGGATTGTGGAATCAAGGGTTATGGAGATAAGGCAGGAACAGGATACTGATTAAGGATGATCAGCCATGATCATATTGAATGGTGGTGCAGGCTCGAAGGGCAGAATGGCCTACTCCTGCACCTATTGTCTATTGTGTATTATTGGTTTACACTCCATGAGATCTCAAATAGTTCTATCCTATCCCCAACTAAATCAATATGAATGTAACTTGTTTCCAGCATTAACCCTTTCATTACCATTACCTTGTACAGCATTCCCCTCAGTGCCTTGGATTTATCCTTGACGAGTCTCTGGTCAACAACACAATGCCATTTGTGAGACCTTGCTGTATGCAAATTAGTTATCATGTTTCCTGCATTATAAAGATAACTGCACTCCAAAAATGGACGTGACAGTCACTATAAATTAAAGTCTTTATGAGTTCATAAAATGTGCTATGTAAGAGCTGGTGGTTTTTCTATTCATGTGAACAAAAGACCATTAGAAATATGCTAGCACCAGCTTTCTCACTTGCTTCTCTCAGCTTGGAGATGGTACTCGGCAGGAGATGGCACTTGTCAGACTAACTACACAAGGAGAAGAACAACAATGCAGTTGTAAAAGGGAGGGGGGAGCAAAATGTTGGGATATATCTTCATCCCTTCACACAGGTCAGGCCCACGTTTGCTGACATTTGACTTGCTCCATCCATGATGCAAGCTGAATCTACCAGAATGTGTACAGGACGAAGTCATTCAATAACAGACATTGTAGCCTAATGACAACATCAGTGCAGGATTGCAGGGTTGCTGGGGATGACGCAGCTGGGCTGTGTGAAGATTTACCACTCAAAGGAATTCTTGTCCCTCCCCTGTCAGACCCTCCCTCTCATTTACCTTCCTACGTCAATTTGGGAATGCCCCCTTCAACACCTACCTTTCACTGTTGACTGTGATACTGGGTCCATTTCTTTTCCAAAACCTGCTTTATTAACTTTATGCATTCCACTGATTATAGGTAGGAAACCAAACTAAAATATTAAAACAGGCTCTGGTCATTTAAAAGGGAGAGGCCCGACTTCCTTCAGAACCTGCACCTGCATTTTCCATATTGGGTTTCCCACACACCAATTCTCGCCTTCATTAAAAACTCCCCCATAGGTATACAAACCTATAATTACTCCTACTCACCATCAGCATTGTTACAAGACAACTTTAAGAAGCAAAGAGCAAAGAGTAGCAATGCCTGGCGCAAAACCTAATTCTTCAAATCACAGCAGGAAGGAATAGGGGTGAGCAGGTCAATTCCCTTTTAGTTCCTACCTAGGTTTATCACAACCAGGCAGAAAAGAGGCTTTAAACAAAAGCTTTCAAGAGCATCTTAGAGTAGGGACCATTCACATGTAAAATATATAATGGTTCAATTAAATAATTTTGAAATACGCTTTAATGATCAATTTCTTTGGGTTGGAATGTTAACTGTTGAAAAGAATTGCTACATTCTCACCTCAAGATTAGATACAGTGAGAAACGAGACTAATACTTGAAGCCTGATCTGAGATGTGACTGATGAAACTTCAAATCGACTAAAACAATTCAGCAAAGAAGCTGGTTTTCATGTTAAGAGATTGTCAAAAGGAAAACAAATGGGAAGTTGAGCATCGGTGTTTAACCCAGTAAAGACAGAGCTTCTCATTGTACCTTGTCAGTCAGTACTTCTTTTTAATAAAGGATAAGGAAGGTTCAGACCTGAAAACAACAGTTCCTATCATGGACCCAGCTGGTGGTCAACTGCAGTACACGTTATTAGTCAAATAGAGTAAAGGTCATTTGCTTTTATGTTGCTACAATCTCATGTTCCCCAATTTATCCAACTCCCCTAAAGATTTAAATGTCTCTGATATTATCATTGTTTTACATGACAACAAAATGTTTATTGGATAAAATAGACTGAAAACTTTTTGAGATCTGATTGCCTGAAATAAACTGACAGAACACAAAATGAAAAGTCACCAGACCTTGACGCTACAGCAGCGAGACCTGTGAAAGAAATCAGAAGGTAGCAACACTCCAAGACTCCTGAGGCAGCACCTTCCAAACACACAAACACTGCCATCTAGAAGGACAAAGGCAGCAGATATATGGAAACACCACCATTTTCTAGTTCCCCATCAAATCACTCACCATCCTGATTTGGAAATACATTGCCATTCCTTCACTGTCACTGGGTCAAAATCCTGGAATTCCCTCCCTAAGGGGATTGTGGGTCAACCTACAGCGCATGGACTGCAGTAGTTCAAGAAGTCAGCTCACCACTACTTCCTCAAGGGCAATTGGTCAGGGACCTCGAAGTGAAAGAGCCATTGGAAGTAGTGACCATAATACAATAAGCATTAATCTGCAATTTGAGAGGGAGAGAGTACAATCGGAAGTGACAATATTTCTGTTGAGTAAAGGGAACTATGGAGCGATGAGGGAGGAGCTGGCCAAAGTTCAATGGTGCAATACCTTAGCAGGGATGACAGTGGAGGAACAATGGCAGATATTTCTGGGTATAATGCAGAAGTTGCAGGATCAGTTAATTCCAAAAAGGAAGAAAGATCCTAGGAGGAGGCATGGGCGGCCGTGGCTGACGAGGGAAGTTAAGAAACATATAAAGTTAAAAGAGAAAAAATATAACATAGCAAAGGTAAGTGGGAAAACGGAGGACTGGGAAGCTTTTAAAGAACAACGGAGGATTACTAAGAAGGAAATACGCAGAGAAAAATGAGGTACGAAGGTAAACTGACCAATAATATAAAGTAGGATAGTAAAAGTTTTTTTAGGTGTGTGAAAGGCAAAAAAATGGTTAAGACTAAAATTGGGCCCTTGAAGACAGAAACAGCGGAATATATTACGGGGAACAAAGAAATGGCAGAAGAGTTGAATAGGTACTTCAGATCTGTGTTCACTTGGGAAGACACAAGCAATCTCCCTGAGGTAACAGTGGCTGAAGGACCTGAACTGAAGGGAATTTATATTTGCCAGGAATTGGTGTTGGAGAGACTGTTAGGTCTGAAGGTTGATAAGTCCCCGGGGCCTGATGGTCTACATCCCAGGGTACTGAAGGAGGTGGCTCCAGAAATCGTGGATGCATTAGTGATTATTTTCCAGACTTCGATAGATTCGGGATAAGTTCCTGCGGATTGGAGGGTGGCTAATGTTGTAGCACTTTTTTAAAAAGGTGGGAGAGAGAAAGCAGGAAATTATAGACCAGTTAGTCTGACCTCAGTGGTGGAAAAG
>NC_057722.1:82661542-82675740 GCF_004010195.1 Chiloscyllium plagiosum | reverse complement strand
GGAGGCAGGAAACATGTTTCCGCTGATGGGTGAGTGCCGAACCAGAGGACACAGCTTAAAAATACGGGGTAGACCATTTAGAACAGAGATGAGGAGAAACTTCTTCACCCAGAGAGTGGTGGCTGTGTGGAATGCTCTGCCCCAGAAGGCAGTGGGGGCCAAGTCTCTGGATACTTTCGAGAAAGAGATGGATAGAGCTCTTAGAGATAGTGGAATCAAGGGTTATGGGGATAAGGCAGAAACAGGATACTGATTAAAGATGATCAGCCATGATCATATTGAATGGTGTGCAGGATCGAAGGGCAGAAAGGCCTTCTTCTGCACCTATTGTCTATTTAGGAACTGGGGCAGCAATAAATGATGGCCACCTAGAGACATCCATATCTCATGAACAAAAAACATGGAGAGTTATTATTCACAATTGTTTTGTTTCTGGTCAATATGCAAATTGTGCCAGAGTAGATAATGTAACAGTTCTGTTCAATAGGGAATAAGGGGTCATTGAGAGGACAAGGGGTCACTGTGGGTTTGTAGATCAATAAGTTTAACTTCAGTGTGGGAAAGCTTTTGTAATGTATAAGTTGAATCAAATCCAATTAATGACCTCGAAAGTCACTGGATTGTTGCAATGGCCCAGCTGATGTGCTAATATCTTTTCGAAAGAGAAAATGCCAATGCTAGCTGAACCAACACACCATTCACAACGAAGAGAAATAACAATGGCCAAGTCAATATCACCCACTGCCCAAATAGAAAGAACAATCTTTGCTGGCATTGTGTCATTGGTGGGGCAAATGCCTCCCACATGGGGTGGTCTGCCAACTCAATGGAAGCATTGCCATTGTACTACCCCATGAAATAAAGAGGGGCTGTGGGTAGGCAGGAAAATGGCACATGATCCTAATAACCACCTCAAAGTGGTTTACCTTTCAACAGATTGCCCTGTGAATTTTTAAATGATTTTTCATAACTTATCTCTCAGAAGTTCCAGGTCTCCTCCATTTCACAACAATACATGCCTCTTCCTGGGGCACTTTGCTGCTGGTAAAATTATGCCACTTAATGAGGGCAGTCTCAGGATTTGCATTCACTCCAAGGTTGAGATCCCAGCACTGTTTGTAAAATTCAGTACCCTGTGTCCCATTCAAACACCACAATGAAGAAGGATGTGAAGGCATTAAAGGTGGTGCAGAAGAGATTCCAAATATGTTTCCAAGGATGAGGATCCATAGGCATAGATTGGAAAAGCTAGTGTTGTACTCCTTACAGAAGACAAGATTGACAGAGGTGTTCAAATGGTGAAAGTTCTTGGTGATGTAAAAGGCAGAAATTGTTACCTTTGGTGGAATAATTGACAACATCAATTTGAGGTGATTGGTAAAAGAAGTAACAGCAAGTTGAGAACAGGTTAGTTTTGAACAGGGTTTGGTTAGGATCTGCACTGCACTGTCCAAGGGAGTGCTCAGCTTCCCATTTGTTTTCCTTTTGACAATCTCTTAATACGAAAGCCAGCTACTTTGCTGAATAGGTTTAGGTGATTTGAACCAAGGTAAAACTGAGACTTTCAAAAGAGATTATTATCAGAAGCAAAATAATTTAGTGCCAGGTGGAAAAGGCAGTGTGAAATAACTCCACAGAGGCTGGTACCCCATCACCAAGTCACCCTTTACTCAAAAGTAGAGAGTCCTTGACACTGATCTCAGAGTGAACAGGACATCTGACATTCCTGTGGTTATGATTAGACCAGGTTAACAACCTCAATCAGAGGGTCCTCCACAACCGGCTGATGAAGGAGCGGTGCTCAGAAAGCTAGTGCTTCCAATTAAACCTGTTGGACTATAACCTGGTGTTGTGTGATTTTGGCATCTCCAGATCAATCAGGGGACTCACATTTTATGAGGCCCACCTGGCTGACCTTATTATAATCACGACACAGTGAACTGGATAAAGCAAGTTGCTTTGGCAAAAACACCCAAGGACATGATAGACCAAATGGCTGTAACTATTCTGTCATTTGGCAGGGTGTATAGTTCTGGAAAACTCAGAAAACTATCAATGTGATAAGATGATGAAAGAGTGGAAAAGGTGTTGCAGATGAAATTCAATATGGGCAAATGTGAAATTTCTCATTTTTGTTAAAAGGGAACTCATAATTTTGCTTTGAATAGAGAAAGATGAGTGATATGAAAGGACAGAGAGATTTAGGGTTTAAGTTCATGAAACACTAAAAACAGCAGCTCAAAGTGCAAAAAGCCATAAAAACCTAATGGAATATTGGATTTTATGGTAAGAGATATGGAATGGAAAGTTGAAATGTAATGGTGAATCTGTATAAAACCTTAATGTGACCACAGCTGGAGTACTGCATCCAGCTTCTTGTCCCAGAATGTAAGAAAGAGATTGAGGCAATAGCAAAGCTGCAGTGTTGCTTCATTATAACACTGCTCATTGCATTAAGAGACAATTACAAAGAAAAAGCTAAACATTTATGGCTTTTTGTTTTGGAATAACACTGACAATGAGACAATTCTATGGATAACATAAAAACACATGGAAAACTTAATCCCACATAAACATACACTTATGATTTTTAGCTTAAAATGTTTTCATTATCATGTTTCTCATAAAGGACAAGTCTGACTTTGCAGGGTATCAAAGCTCAAAAATTTCAGAAAGATTGTAATTAATTTGAAATATAAAAACATTAATACTATTGAATATCAGTAAGTAAAGGTTTAAAATATTTATATATTTGAACTTTTGATTTTACTTATTTAGACATTAAAGTATCATATCACAGAAGATCACTGTATATTGAATACTTCAGTAGAGCTGATTTTTATTTTATTCAATTTTCATGGTCTATTTTAGATTTCATTTGGACCAGGCATGCTCACTAATCCTCAATAATCTTGCCTTCCTGCCACTAACCCTTCATAATTATCCAGCTTGAGACACCCCTCCCTCCAGCACACACTAATTTGCCTGCAGTACCGTCAGTGGATACATGGATTTAGCCAGATGGAACTCTATTCTATAGAAACCAAAATGACCTACTCGCTGCTGTAATTTGGGGGGAGGGGGAGGGAAAGTTAATGGGGTATTTCTCACATTAGAAACTAGCTGAGTTCACTCTGATCATTCTGCAGAGGGAACAAAAATTTGATGGATATGTCACCCACTCAATATTGGTTCAGCATCTAAGTGCTGACTAGTGAGGCATAATTTATCTGGACTAATGTTAAAATAAATTACTGAAGCTCATTCATAAAAGTTGAAAAGAAATTGGCTGACTATGTTTCCAATATGTTTTCTTGTCAAAACAACACTTTTAGATCGATGGAATACTAACAATACATATCAGCAATGTGAACTATAAACCAAAAGCACTTAAAAAGCACAACATGTCTCTCAACTTCTGGATAAAGAAAGTTTAACATTTTGGTTAGAACTAATGATTCGAAGATTTGTTCCACACCCTTTCTACATCTGAACAAAACAAGATATTGCTGAAAAAGATACATTCTGGAAAAGTTCCATTAAAGCATGTTCTTTTCCAGCAATACTCAAGTTCTGTTCCCCCATATGACTACCTATATACCTGAGACAATGCTACAACTAAGACTAAAGTTTGGATATTAACAACATAGTTATAAACAGATAAACTTTCTGTTCAATGTCTTAAAGACAACCCAAAGTTGGACCATTTTTTATTTCCAAATATTTTCCTCATGCTAAAGTGAGATATAGTCCCACATGGCATTTATGTGAGATAAGATTATCAATAAGGTTACAATTTACATTTGTTTATAAATCTGTCTCGAACCTACTGCAATGCTCCAGTGAAGCTCAGTTGTAAGCTGGAAGAACAGCATCTCATCTTCCACTTGGGAACCCTGCAGCCTTCAGGACTCAATACCAAGTTCAATAACTTTAGAATCTGAACATCTTCTTCCATGTCCTTCACCCAGCCCCCACACTCCAGGTCCTGCCAATGACATGGACTGCTTTCAGCACAACCAACCCATTGTCAGCTAGTCATAGAAAAAAATCTAATGGTCCCATTAGCAGTTATTGATTCTCGCAGGCTGACCATTACCCATTCCTTATTCCTTTACCTATCATTTACTCCTCCCACCACCCCATCTTCAGTGGCACATACCTACCTTTTCCTCACGAAAATCAGTTAACTTTGTTTTCTCTCCTCAAATGTTGTCAGATATAATAGAATCATAGAGTCAAAAAGCATGAAAACAGACCCTACAGTACAACCATTCCATGCAAACCAAGTTTGACAAACTGAACTAGTCCCACTGCCTGCATTTCACCCATATCTGTCGAAAACATTTCTATTCATGTACCTGTTCAAATGTCTTTTAAACGTTGTAACTGTACCTGCATCTACCACTTCATCAGGCAATTCGCTCGACATATGAACCACCCTGTGAAAAAACATTATCCCTCAGGTCCCCATTAAATCTTTCTCTCTCTCGTTAAAAATATGCCCCCTCGCTTTGAACTCCTCCCACCTCAGGAAAAAGACCTTTGCTATTCACCTTGCCTATGCCCCTCATGATATTATAAACCTTTATGAAGTCACCCCTCAACCTCCTTTACTTCAGTGAAAATAGCCCCAGCCTATCTAGTCTCAACTTATAACTCAAACCTTCCATTCCCAGCAATGTCCTGGTAAATCGTTCCTGAACCCACTCCAATTTAATAATATTCTCCCTTTAACAGGGTGACCAGGACTGTACACTGTACTTCAGAAGAGGCCTCACCAACATCCTGTACAACTTCAACATGACATCGTAAATCCAATAATCAAAGATCTGAGCAATGAAGGCAAGCGTGCGAAATGTCTTCTTAACCACCCTGTCAACCTGAGATGAAAATTTCAAAGAATTATGTTCCTGAACCCCTTGGTCTCTATGTTCAATAATGCTACTCAAAGCCCTGTCTAAGTCCTGCCCTTGTTATTTTTACAAAAAAAACCTCACGTTTATCCAAATAAAACTCCATTTGCCACTCTTCAGCCTATTGATCCAATTAATCAAGGTCTCTTTGTAATGTTAGATAACCTTCTTCATAGTTCACTATCCCACCAATTTTGGTGTTGTCTGCTAACTTACCAACCATGCCTCCTGTAATCTCATCCAAATAGTTTATATAAATGACAAACAAAAATGCACCCAGCATTGATCTATGTGGAACATTACTGGTCACAGGCCTCCAGTCTGAAAAGCAACCCTCGGCCATCACCCTCTGCTTCCTATCGTAAAGGCAATTTTGTTTCCAATTGGCAAGCTCACCCTGAATCCCATGAGATCTAACTTTACCAATTAGTCTATCATGTGGAATCTTGTCAAAGTTCTCAAGTAATTTCTGTTTTTGTTATAATTTGTGAGCAATGTGCTTCTTCTTAAATTGATTTTTTTCTTGCAAATTCAGGGCAAGGTGAAAAACTTCACTGAAATGTATCTTTTGTCAGCAACACTCAAACTCTGTCGACAAAAAGAAAAGGTACGACCACAGGGTAAAGGTCAGAAGGAAAGTCAGAATTATTTGATTTTTATTTGAGGTTCTTGTTGTATAAGGTCGCTGGCCTAAAAGGATTATCTCAGAAGCTTTGGAATAGCTCTACCAACTGCTATACAAATGACTTGTCTCTGGGAGGAATTCCAAACAACAAATAACAAATAAGAAGACAACACAGGACCAGGCTCTTTGGCCCTCTATTTTGCCCTTCCATAATAAAACTGTCTTCACTGACAGGATCCGTATCCTTCTATTCCCTTCCTATTCATGTATCTGTCCACGTGCTTCTTGAATGCTGCTATTGTGTCTGCTTCCATTATTTCCTCTGTCAGCACATTTTGAGCATTCACCACCCTTTGTGTGAAACACTTGCCTCACACATCTCTTTTAAACTTTCCCCCTCACACCTTGAACCTGTGTCCTCTAGTAATTAACTCCTCCAGCCTGTCAAAACATCTCATAGTTTCCACTCCATCCATGCCATTCACAACCTTATAAACGAGATGCCCAAGAGGTTAAGGTGATGGACAGCTAATCCATTGTGCTCTGTACGCATTGGTTTGAATCCCACTCTCGTCGCAGTTGCCAGCAAATTAAGGGCGGCAGGGTGGATCAGTGATTAGCACTGCTGCCTCACAGCACCAGGGTCCCAGATTTGATTCCAGCCTCGGGTAACTGTCTGTGTGGAGGTTGCACATTCTCCCCATGTTTGCGTAGGTTTCCTCCGGGTGCTCCGGTTTCCTCCCACAGTCCAAAGTTGTGCAGGTCAGGTGAATTGGCCATGCTAAATTGTCCATAGTGATAGGTGCATTAGTCAGAGGGAAATGGGTCTGGGTGAGTTACTCTGCGGAGGGTTAGTGTGGACTTGTTGGGCAGAAGGGCCTGTTTCCACACTTTAGGGAATCTAAACCTCTATCAGGTCGCCCCTCAACTTCCTGTATTCCAGTGAAAATGAACCCAGTCTATCCAACCTTTCCCATTGCTAAAATCCCCCATACCAGGCAACATCCTGGTAAACCTTTTCTATACCCTCTCCAAAGCATATACATCCTTTTGGCAGTGTGGTGACCAGAACTGTATGCAATATCCCAACTGTGGCTGAACTAAAGTTCTACAAAGTTGCAGCATAACCTGTCTATCTTTATACTCAATGCCCTTTCCCATGAAGGTAAGCATGCCATAGGTCTTTTTTACTCCCTTATCTACCAGTGCTGCCACCTTCAGTGATCTCTGACCTGCACACCCAGATCCCTCTGCATATCGATACTCCTAAGGGTTCTGCCATTCACTGTATGATTTCTACCCATACTTGACCTTCCAAAATGCATCACCTTACATTTGTCCAGATTAAACTCCATCTGCCATTTTCCTACCCATGCCTCTAACTGATCTATATCCTGCTGTATTCTCTGACAATCCTCCTCACTTTTCACAACTCCAGCAATCTTTGTATTGTCCACAAACTTGTTAATTGGAGCAACTACATTTTCCTCCAAAGCGTTTATATAGATCATGAACAGCAGAGGATTCAGCACTGATCCCTGTGGAACATCACTAATCACAGCCCTCCATTCTGAAAAGCATCCTTCCATCACTACCCTCTGTCTCCTGTGACTAAGCCAGTTCTGTATCCATCTTGCCAGCTCACCCCGATATCATGTAACTTCACCTTTTGTACCAGTCTGCCATGAGAAACCTTGTCAAATGCTTTACTGAAATCCATGTAGACAACATCAACAGCTTAATCCTCATTAATCATCTTCATTACCTCCTCAAAATCTCAATCAAGTTAGTGAGGCACAACCTCCCCTGCACAAAACCATGCTGTCTATTGTTAATGAGTCCATTTGCTTCGAAATGCATATTGATCTTGTCCCTGAGTATCTTTTCCAATAATTTCTCCACCACTGACATGAGGCTCACAGGCCTGTAACTTCCCGCATTATCCCTGCTACCTTTCTTAAACAATAAGACAACATTGGCTATTCTCCAGTCCTCTGGTATCTCACCTGTGGCCAAAGAGATACAAGGACATCTGTTAATGCTCCAGGAATTTGTTCACTTGCCTCCCTTATTGTTCTGGGACAGATCCCATCAGGACCATAGCATTTATCTACCTTAAAACTTTTAAGAAGGACAACACCTCTTCCTTTCTAATAGCAACTTGGCTTCGAAACTTGACACTCCCTTCCCTGAGATCATCCTCCACGAATTCCTTCTCTTTGGTAAATACCGATATAAGGTATTCATTTAGGACCCTTACCTACTTCTTCTGGCTCCACACATACATTCCCTCCTTAGTCCTCGAGTGGGTCAACCCTTTCCCTGGCTACCATCTTGCTTTATACACATATATATATATAAACTTTGGGATTCTCCTTAATCCTGTTTGCTAATGACTTTTCATGACCCTTTCTAGCCCTTCTAATTCCTTGTTTAAGTTCTTTCCTACTTTTCTTATACACTTCAAGGGCTTCATCAATGAGTTCTAGAGTTGTAGCTGTAAGCTGGTCAGTTCGACAGTCTTTAGCCATGTTAATATTTCTTAGGGGATAACAATATCTCTTATCTCGTGTTTATGTAGTAAACCAATTTTAAGGTAATTTAACCTGTTATCTTGTGATTACTTGTTACTCAAGTATGCGTCTTTTCTGCTGAAGAATTATTAGTGGTTAATCCTTCACCACTTAATACTGGCAAGCCCCATAGAATCATATCACAAGGAGTGGCAGAAAATCTACACAAAGCAGATCCTAGCAGAACCATCTACTGCTGCGGACATCCCTTACAACAATTGTTTCCAGTCTCTTTACTCTGTCATGTCCTGTAAGGAGATTTGTTTACCTTCCATTCTGTCAAAACATGCATAACTGAAATTTTAAGCTATTTTTTCTATTTAGACATCATGATGGATATGCAGCGCATTTTCAGCATTTTAGTTCTTGTAGCATTATAATTGACATATTATTTTGAAGATGTATGTGTCATCACCAGTTTAATTCAGTGGACTGTTAGTGCTATTCAGGAGAATTCAAATGAATTTGACAGTGTTGTGGGAATCAAGATATATTATCAAAGAGGAATACCGAGGTATACATAATACTGGAGAGAAAGTACTAGAGGAAGGTACTTTCGTTTAACCACTTTACGAAGGTTGAAGGTCGTTTAATCAGCGGCGTCAGAGTAAGGAAGATAGCATTGAAGTACTATGGGACTCTGGTACTTTCTCTCCAGTGTTACGTATATAATGTTATGCATAAATACACAGAGTAAAGAAAATAAGATTGATGAGTCTCAGGCACAGGTTATAATGTGGAAATATGATGCAATGGCTGCAAAACACACGTGACTCAAAGAAGTGTAAAATATTTTGAGAAACATTGTGTTGAAGAAGGATAAAAAAGGAGAAAAGGGGGAGGAGTGCCAATATTAATTAAGGAGAGCAAAGAGGATATTCTGGGAGGGACGGTCCCTCACAGCACAGGGACCTGGTTTGATTCCACCCTTGGGCAACTGTCTGTGTGGGGTTTGCAAATTCTCCCCATGTCTGTGTGGGTTTCCTCCATGTGCTCCACTTTCCTCCCACAGTCCAAAAATGTGCAGGTTAAGTGGATTGACAATGTTAAATACATGGTTAGAGAGACAGTGTAAGGATCTGGGTGGGATTCATGAACCGTGGATGACAGGAGAAATTGTGCGACTAGCCAAGAGGAAAAGGGAAGCGTACATAAGGTCCAGGCAGCTAAGAACAGAATAGAGTTTGGAGGAATATCAGGAGAGTAGGACCAATCTTAAAAAAAGAATCAAGGGGGCTAAAAGAGGTTGTGAAATAATTTTAGTGAGCAGAATTAAGGAGAATCCCAAGGCTTTTTATTCATATATAAGAAGCAAGTGGGAAACTAGTGAAAGGGTTTTATGTTGAACCTGAGAAAATGAGTGAGATTCTCAATGATTACTTTGCATCAATGTTCACTGAGGAGAGGGACATTATGAATGTTGATATTAGAGATAGAAGTTTGTTTACTCTGGATCACATTGACATAAGCAGGGAGGATGTGTTGGGTCGGCTAAAGGATATTAAGGTGGATAAATTCCCAGGACCGAATGGGATCTATCCCAGGTTGCTGAGGAAGGTGAGAGAGGAAATAGCTGGGACCCTGACAGATATCTTTGCAGCATCCTTAAACACAGGTGAGGCGCTGGAGGACTGGAGGGTTGCTCATCTTGTTTCCTCCTGTACAAGAAGATAATAGGGATATTCCAGGTAACTACAAATCAGTGAGCCTGACATCAGTGGTGGGAAAGTTGCTGGAGAAGGTACTGAGAGATAGGATCTATTTATATTTGGAAATTAATGGGCTTATCAGTGATAGGCAACATGGTTTTGTGAGTGGGAGAGCATGCCTTACCAACCTATTAGAGTTCTATGAGGAAATGGCCAAGTTCATGGATGAAGGAAGGGCTGTAGGGAGTTGATGGTTCAGTTATACAGCGTATTGGTGAGACTGCATCTGGAGTACTGTGCTTGGTACTGGTAATGCTGGGCCCAGCTAGTGATGAAGGTTTGAAAAATGTGATGCTGGAAAAACACAGCAGCCAGGCAGTATCCGAGGAGCAGGAGAATCAACGTTTTGGGATTCCTGAAGAAGGGCTTATGCCCGAAACGTCAATTCTCCTGCTCCTCGGATGCTGCCTGGCCAGCTGTGTTTTTCCAGCACCACCTTTTTCAACTCTGGTCTCCAGCATCTGCAGGCCTCACTTTCTCCCAGCTCGTGATGCCCAGATCCTACAAATGAACAAAATAAACCACAGAATTGAAAGTGTTTCTGAATCCTGAAAGAGAATGCTTGGTGCCCACTGTGATTTTGATAAGCACAGCAATCAATGACAGGCCTATTCTCTGTCTGCATGGAGCACTGCCTGCATGGAGCACTGCCCACCCAAGTTCGTCTTCAACCCTCAGAAAATGGCACTGTCTCATGAGGAGTGGCCCGAAAAGACTTTTAACTATTTTCATGGGTTATCCCATTACAGATTGAAACTGGCTTGATGGTTCGGGTGTGACACACTGACCAACAGCAGAAAAAGGAGGACAATTTCCCAATGGTACATCCTCAATAGCTGTTCAAAAATGCAGCCCCTTGTTTCGTATGTCCCAAAATCCTTATGGAAGTTTACCATTTATCTATAAGATATTTGGAGGCATGAAACCCATGTATATATTAGGGGATATGCTTTTAGGGGGTTAGGTAGAAAGAGAGAAAAGAAACAACTTTAGGGCAATGAGTAGATCATGATGAATAGTAGTATCAGCCAGGAGACTGTTACAGGAGCAACCTGAATAACATTGCTACATTTCTAAGAAACACATCAGCAATTGTCAAAATATAATTACCAGTCACTATGCTTGTGGTAGATGTTGACTGAGTGAGATGTCTAAAGCTCAAAAATTTTCCGCATTTCAAAAACTGCCAATAAAATACGTCATTGTCTTAGAGCCCCATCATTTATTTGTGAGTTTCTCCCACTGCTTCCAACCCTCCTGCTATGCCTGATGTAAGAGATAAAGGCTTAGAATTGGTCTTTAATAAACTTGGAGCATTCCAAAGTTGTTACATCCGACTTTAGCATATTGCTTGAAAATCCTTTGTTATTTCATTTTTATCCAAGGCTATAGAGTCATAGTCATAGAGTCAGTGCTATACAGCACGGAAACAGACCCTTCATTTGTCCATGCTGACCAGATATCCTAAACAGGTCTAGTCCCATTTGCCAGCACTTGGCCCATATCCCTCGAAACCCTTCCTATTCATGTACCTATCCAGATGTCTTTTGAATGTTGTACTTGTACCAGCCTCCACCACTTCCTACAGCCTGGAGGCCTCGACATTGACTTCTCCAATTTCAAATAACCTGTCTTCCCTCCCTCGAGTCCCTTTCCAGCCCCTCCACCTCCCTTCCATTCCTCTCAGCCACCTACCGGATTCATTCCTCCCTTTGACCAACCAGGTCATACCCTCTACCTGTCTTCACCTATCCCCTGTTCACCACCCTGTCCCACCAACCCCTTTACCTGCAGCTCCCCCTACACCCACCCCCAGTCCTGAAGAAGGGTTGCACTCGAAAAGTTGACATCTCTATCTCCCGCTGCTGCCTGCCTTGCTGTGGTCTTGCAGCCTCCTGCCTGTCAACTTTGGATTCCAGCATCTGCAGTTTTTTTTTGTCTCCTCTGGCAGCTCATTCCATACATGCACCATCCTCTGTGTGAAAAGGTTGCCCCTCAGGTCCTTTTAAATCTTCCCCCTCTCACCCTAAACCTATACCCTCTAGTTTTGTACAGTTTTTGAATAGTTTTGAATAGCAGTTGTGAGGCAAACCATAGTCAGAACATATTCCAAATTATGAACATCACAAGATTTTAATGATATGAATTGGAAAATATAAAAGCTAAAATTTGCTTTTGCTGTTGAAATAACTGCTCAGAGACCAGTATTCCATCTCCAAGTCACCCTTTATTTACATATGGAGAGTATTTGACACTGATCCAGCTCCCTCAGAACAAACACAATGTCTGACGCTCCTATTTATATCTGTCAGCCAGGGCTCCTGGACTGGCCCAGGTTAACAGCCCCATTCAGTGAGCTCATATTCCATGAGATCCACTTGGCCCTCATTCCAAGCACTATAGCTGTTTTCTTCCAAGTGCTTGAATTTTACCAACAGGTTGATGGTGGTACTGGAACTGGGCCTCTGCTACTAAATAACTTGGTGAACAGTATCATGGGACAGAATGGTGGAGTAAAAGAACATGGTAGCGTGCTCAAATCTTCAACACTTTGCAGTATGTTTTCTTGCCAAAACTAACAAGTTTCAGTTGGTGGTGAAATGTTGTACAATAGATGCAGGTTGCTAAAATGCAGGTTTCCGCTTACTTCCATGTGGTGAGTACCCAGTATTAGTGAAAAATAATGAATACAATGGTAATAGCCTACACTTACATTTAACATGTCTAAAGTAGTAAAATATCCCATTAAGTTTAAAAAGAGGAAATGTTATGGTAAACAAACAAAATCAACCCCACACCTTTAAATGACATTATTGCTTGTAATGCAGACTGCTAATTTCTGAATCCATTCACAGTTATCATGTATTCACAGTTGTCATCATGTATTCTGAGTCACTGGGGAGGGAAAGTGAATATGAAAGAGTAGAAAGGAAAGCAAAAAAAAATCTGTGAAAGAACTAACCAATAATGAATGGGAGATAACAAATGAAGATTAGTTATTGACGTAGACAACTTGTGACAGATGGCATCATCAGAGGATGACATGGCAACATCATCCCTAGTCACTTGTTAACAGTCACGGTCTATTAGCCACAATTAAATCCAAGAGCAGCATTGTATTATCAGTCAGCTTTCAAATTCATTAAAGCTTAAACTTCATTGAAAAAAATCCTGTGTTTTGCAAACCTCATGCCAGACTGTTGCTCACTTTATACATCACAGAGAGAAATATAAGTGTCACAAAATCCACCTGTCTTAAATTGGCAAGAGTTCCATTACAATATCTAATTGAAATAATGAATGTTTTTTGTAGGATGCTTAATTTCATATTAAATTATGATTATCCCCGTGAATAACAGTCATCCAAAGTTATCCAGGAATCACTTATTATCATTATTTAAAAACACAGTGATTAAATGAATCTGTGTGTTTTAAGTAATTTCTTGGTAAATTTCTTGATTCTTTTCTGCTGCCAAGCAGCTTCTCATGAACCATTCTGCCTGTTAAACAAGCTTTATTACTGTTATTACTGCTTCTATGCTCAGATTCCATCTGTGATGTTTTTAGAGTAAAAGGATCAACAAGGCAATCAGGCTGTGCAAGATGTTTTGCACTGAATTAGCAATCCCGACATATCTACAGCTGGAGACAGACTGGGCAAATAATTAATATATCTGGAATCTTGTGTCACATAAGCAAGCTGTGATAATAACCAACATGGCACAAATATGGTATGTTAATAGCTGCCTAACAATAACATTGTTTTCAGTCTTGGAAGCATAGAATGTTAGGTTTCTTCATGGAAGAAGGCATTCCAGAGCATTAATAGTGAACATAATTCGGTAAATCGAGAACGTGCCACTGGTACCTCAACTGCCAATGATAAGTTAAGGCTTGATTGAATTGAACAATGTATCAACATTTACACCAGTTTCTAATCCAATGTTGCTGACTGATACCTACAAGTAAAGTTTACTGCCAAACTAATTAGCTGGGACAAAATGTATTGGGCATAAAGTTGAAACAATATTTAATGGAACTATATCATCATTCTGCTGGTTCAAAGTTCTGGAACTTCATACCACCCACCACTGCCAGCAACACTTCAAGAAGGCAGCTCACCATCTCCATCACCATTATCATCACTATCTCAATCACCATCATCATCTCAATCACCATCACCATCACCATCTCCAGCACCATCTCAATTACCATCACCATCATCATCTCAATCACCATCACCATCATCTCCAGCACCATCACCACCTCCATTGCCATCACCACCGCCATTGCCATGACCACCGCCATCACCATCACCATCTCCATCACCATTATCATCACCATCTCAATCACCATCACCATCTCCAGCACCATC
>NC_057722.1:82651714-82660743 GCF_004010195.1 Chiloscyllium plagiosum | reverse complement strand
TTACCATCATCATCTCCACCTCCCTCACCATCACCTCCCTCACCATGTCCATCACCATCTTTATCACCATCTCCATCACCATCTCCATCACCATTTCCATCACCATCACCATCTCCACCTCCATCACCATCTCCAATAGCATCTCAGTCACCATCACCATCTCCATCTTCAGCTTCATCTCCATCTTCCATCTTCATCTCCATCTTCATCACCATCACCATAGCCATCACCATCAACATCTTCATCAATATCACCATTGCCATCACCATCACCATCACCATCTCCATCAACATCTCCATCACTATCACCATCACCATCTCAGGGCAATTACGGATGAGCAATGAATGTTGGCCAAGCCAGAAACACCCACATCCCATGAACAAATAAAAATACTCTAAACAATCTGGGCCTTGAGAAAACATGAACTTTCTCAATAAATCCTTAATAATCTATCAAATCTATAAATTATAAATCTATTAAACACAGCATGTAAAAAAAGTGTTTCATTTTTTCTAATATAGCTACTTTGATTTTGGGAAAAGATCTTTTCACTTGAACTTCAAAGAATGAGGGATGACCTGATGGAAGTTGACAAAATTATAAGAGGCATGGATAGATTGGATAGTTGGAGTCTTTTTCCTGGGGTAGAAATGTCAATTATTGGGAGACGTAATTTTCAACTAAAAGAGGGCAAATTTAAAGAAGATGTGGGAAGTAAGTTTTTTACACAGAGGTTGATAAGTGCCTGAAATGTGCTGCCAGAGGAGGTGGTGGAAGTTAGTATAATGATAACACTTAACAAGCATCTTGATAGATATATTCAATCAATAGAGGGGATTTTAGTTTAGAAAGATGTCAGTCTTGGTTTGCCTCAGGATTACTCTTTTGCATATCAAAAATAATGTCCATATTTTGAAAAAGGGAATAAGATTTCTTTTAAAATGTTGCAAATGATGACATTGTTTTGACTTTTTATTTTGGCTTAAGGCAATGATTGAGAGAAAACTGATGTAAACATAGAAAATTCAATAAGTAACTCTTTCATGGGAGCCCGAGCTATGTTCATGAGAAGCAGAACTTTCAGGAAGGATTTGGGAGAATTGAGGAAATTTGGGCATGATATGAATTCAGGGATAAATTACAACTATTTTTCACTTATATCTATTACATTGAAAATGGTCATTTTGGTGCGTTAACATCACTGTGTTGGTGCAAACTTCCAGGAAGTTGTGGTTATTATGTCTCACTTTTATGTTCACTATCTTTTGCAAATGATCCAGGTGAGAGTCTATCAGAATATTAAGTGGAACTGAGATTTAATTCCCAATTCTTTTTCTCATTTCATATTTTTAAGGCGTTATGGGGAATCAATGGCCTTGGGGTATTATTGCTGGATTGTTAATCCAGAAACCCAGATAATGTTTTAGATATCAAGGTTAGAATTCTGTCATGGCAGATGATGGAATCTGAATTCAATAAATATCTGGAATTAAGAATGTAAAAATCCATCGCCAATTGTCAGAAAACCCCATCTGATTCACAAATGTTTTTTAGGGAAGGAAATTGCCATTCTTACCTGGTCAGACCCACAGCAATGTGGTTGACTCCTATCTGCCGTCTGGGCAATTAGGGCTGGGCAATAAATGCTGGCCAGTGACACCCTCTTCCCACGAATGAATAAAAAAAACTGAGGCCATCTTTTGAAACACAAGGTAAATGGTGAAAATTATCAGAATGCATACATGTATTTTATGTTGTGGAGTGCAGCATTAATTCTGATGTCCATGGAGCAGTATTGTATGCAGCAGAAACAAAATAATGATTCTGACTTGCAAGCTGCTATCCAGGGTCACTAAATCCTATGAGCCCTTCTCCTTGCTGTGTGGTTTAGTTTCACATTGCCAATGTTGCATGAAAGACAGACTAATTTCAATGTGAGACTTTGTGCTTGACAGAAAATCTCTTCCACTCCCTAAATTGAGACCACAATGGCACTACCAGTGAGTTTGTATAAATTCTATAATAAACATATTTCAAATGTTTTTCTCATGTGTTTTCTTCCTTTTTCCTGTGTTCATTGAGCAACTCCAGACTTTCAAAGCTGTTCCTGATTTAAGGGTAAGTGAAAATTGCCCTTGCACTGTTCCTACCCTCCCCCATGAAGATTAATACCCAGCAATAGCAAGGTTAGAAGTTCACGAAGATCAATCGGGAATTAATGCCTTCCCATGCTGGCACACTGCCTTCACACACCAATTCGCGATGCCACCCAAATAATGTGGTTTTAAAAAAAACACCAGATTGGAATGATTTAGTTCAAATTCATAATGATATTGGTTTGTCTAAATTTCATAAACACTGAAATATGGGAACTGCCTCAAACATTAAAACAGTCAGTGATGTATGCTTAATAAGTATCTCATTTGTTAAAAGGCACATTCCCATGTCCTGAAGTCATGAAAGGCACTATATAAATGCAATTATCTTTTTTTTTCCTGCCATCAACATTCACAGATATTTCATTAAACTGACACACCACACTCAATAGGTTTGATAATCAATTACTCAGGCCAAACTCCTGCAGCAGATTTACCCACTGTCCTGAGTACAATTCTACAAATGGGGTTAGTCAACATTAATTAAAATTGCATCTCTGAGACAAGCTGTGGTACAGTATAAAAGCACATCAGCCCCTAAGGTAACAGACTGGTCTTTAAGGAAGGTGAGGGAAGAAAAGAAAGTTAAATTATTAGCTTCAATGTAAAAGAGGTTCTTGAGGAAGGAAGCAAGGGGAAGGTACAGTGTTTGGGTGGGGGAGGGGGAGGGGTACAGAGTGGAGGAGAGTAGGGAGAGGTACAGTGCCATGGTCGAGGGGGGATGGGGATAGGGAATTCAGAACAAAATGAACTTTAGTGCCTGTTTTTAGTGCCTCTTTACTTCTGTCAAGCATACACACATCAAAGTGGAACAGCATGACGTATCAGACATTGTGTGATATGTCAGCCTTTCAAGCAACTGTATTCAAACATTGCTAAATTAAACTCTTTAGGTTTCAATTTATTAATAAATTATTAGCAGAGTGGGTGCTAGTCTCATGGAGAGTAACAGTTTGCATATTAAGACCTCTGTGAGTCTCACATTCATTAACATGAAGGTAGAATTTGCATTTCTTGATCGACTGTTACAGTTTTAATATCCTTTTTTCTTGTTTTACATCAATCACTAAAACCAGTGCCACCACAGGCCATCATTAACCTTCCAAATCTCCCGCTAAACAAATACTACAAGAACTCACTAATTTGTAGATCAAACAGCCACTTGCCTGTTATATAATTGAAATGAAAGGCAGAATGTTATGGTTCTGAAGTGTAAAGTAATTACTAGCTGTTAATTGCTCACTTGTGGTGGCTCCTTTTTAATTAAAAGGAACAGCTAGTTTTATGCCGATAAGCTGCAGTCAGAGACTATGGGTTTTAATTAACAAATCATTGGGGAAAGGAAACATTTCTTTCAGTGCAGTCAGTACCTGAACCAAAATCCTCAAATGTTCCATCAAGATTAAGAAAACAAGTGTCAGGCTGGAGCAGTCATGTTTGATTTGAACGAAGGAAGTAGTTATTTTGAAGTCCTTCAAGTGCAAGTGTCTGTCCCCCATCCCCACCGGTGCTTGGAGGTGGGGGATCTAATCATATTTTAATGGTTGTGATCGCTCAAGTAAAGAAATTTAGCCACCTTCCTCTTGACTTCATCATTCTGGGTAATTGGCCTGTCTCAGATAAGCAGCTCCTTCTTAACAGCTTTTTAAATTCTGCAAAGCGCACAGACTGAGTTTAATTACTGGCCATATTTCACAGCAGTGAGTAAAAAATGCAAGACATAAAGAGTTTTACCAACTACCAGCCCTAATGCCATCATCTGTACCAGCCAGCCCTTCCCAAACCAAACCTGTCCCAATTCTTATTGTGAAAGACAGTTTCCATTTAACTACACCTGATAATTCATTTGGATTACAAATTACACAAATATGATAATCATCAGTGCTAGGGATAGAATTCAGAGAGTTTTGTTCAGGATCGTCAATTCATTTATTAAGATATTTTGAAATTGTTCCTCCGCATAGCAGCTCAGATTTTGGCTGACACACGCTGGCCATTTCAGGTAAGTACGCCTTCAGCATTCACTCTTTTTCTAAAAAGTATCTAGATGATTAGAAATGGCATGCTGAGAAACGTTGGACAATATTGGAGAAATGAAAATTCAGAGTTACAGCGAAATCAGTTCTCAGCTCAAAGACTCAGATTCTCCAGAACATGAGAGCAGCAAGGACCATACAACATTCAAAAGTAACCTCCTCGCAGACCAGAGACTGGTTTTAACATTAACAGTGATTTTTAACATTATTGCAGGGTACTTACTGGATCACTCAGGGCTGGTTGGTAGAGCAGAAATGAGTGTTGTTAAGGTAAAAGGCGTAAGTTAGAACTTTCAATTTAATACCCAATTTACTAAGGTTAAGTTTGAAAAGATGGGAGGAGCCTCTCTTCCTTACTGAGATGCTCCATCCTAGACAACATCCTGGTGAATCTTCTCTTCACCCCCTGCAGTGCAATCACATCCTTCCTATAATGTGGGGACCAGGTCTGCACACTGTCCTCCAGCTGTAGCTTAACCAGAGGTCTGTAACGCTCCAACATAGCTCCCTGCTTTTGTAATCTAATCCTTGATTGATAAAGGCAAGTGTCCCGAATGTCACCTTAACCTGTCCTGAAACCTTCAGGGATCAGTGAAGAAGCTCCCCAAGATCCCAGTGTTCCTCTGAGCTTCCTAGTGTCCTGCCATTCATTGAGTACTCTCTGATCTTCTTCCTTCTTCCAAAGTGCCTCACATCACAGAGGGAATGTCCCAAGAGAGTTGGGAATTCTGCCTGTGGTGAGTGGGAGGATAATGCAAGCAGGATATCCTGCTAAGTAACAAGATAAACTTGTAACAAGTAACAAGACATCACAAAGACACCATGAACCAAGCCCAAATAACACTCAGCCAATTTCCAGTGAGATTCAGACCATTGCCTGCTTTCTGACTGAACCTTATGAGGACATAATGAGATTAATCATTTTCTGATTGATAGATTGTTTGCTTTGCGTTCATTGCACTCCAACCTCAAATCTTCAACACACAGATCAGACGTACAAATGTTCAAAGTTTCTGAATGGTTAGCAACAGAAGAATGTGGACAATACCATTAGACATTGGAGCAGAGTCAGCCATTCAGCCCATCGACTCTACTCTGACATTCAATGAGTTCATGGCTGATCCCATAATGCTCAAGGTTCTTCATTCCTTAACTGATTACAAATCTGCCACACCCTGGAATATAGTTAATGATCCAGCCTCAACAGCTCTCTGTGGTAAAGAATTACACAGATTCACTCCCTTTTGAGAGAAGAAATTCCCCCTTATCTCTACCTTAAATCTGTGACCCCAATGCTGAGGTTATGTCCTCTGGCCTTAGAAGGAGAAACAACCTTTCCACAATGACTCTTGCACATCCCTTATGAATCATGAATGGATCAATAAAGGTAAATTTTAATTCTTTTAAATTCCAAAGCATTTAACAAGGTGCACAAAAGTGATCCTGGGATGAAGGGCTTGTAATATGAGGAGCAGTTGAGAACTTGGTCTGTATTAGGATGGAGGTTAGAAGGATGAAGGATCTGTTTAAAACTTACAGAATACGGAAAGGCCTGAATAGAGTGGACATGACAATGATGTTTCTACGAGTAGGAGAGACTAGGACCTGAGGGCACAGCCTCAGAGTGAAGGGTGGTGAATGTGTGGAACTCATTGCTGCAGAGGGCTGTCTGGGATAGATAGGTTCTAATTATTGAGGGCATCAAGGATTACAGGGAGAAGGCAGGAGAATGGTGCCCAGAGGGCAGTGGAGGCCCAGTCTCTGGATTCATTTAAGAAAGAGTTGGATAGAGCTCTCAAGGATAGTGGAAGCAAGGGTTATGGAGATAAGGCAGGAACAGGATACTGATTAAGGATGATCAGCCATGATCATATTGAATGGTGGTGCAAGATCGAAGGGCAGAATGGCCTACTCCTGCACCTATTGTCTATTGTCTATTGAAAAAGATATCAGCCACAATTGAAGAACAGAGTGGACTGGATGGGCCAAATGGTCGAATTCTACTCCTTTATCTTATGATCTTATGATCTGAGCTAAATAAACTAGAATCAAAAATTGGTTGACAAAACTGTAACTGAACAATTAACTGAACCTGAATCATGAAAGAGAATATTTTGGTAATTAAGGTATCTTCCCCCAAAGGAGAAAGAGAAGGCAAACAAATCTAAAGTTCGCTGTACGGCAAATGGGATGGAGACAAAAATGTTCTCATGATGGTTTTCAGGTAGATACTGTATCCAAGACCTGCTCAGCTGAATAACAAAGGGTCAGAGGAGAAAGGAAAAAGCAAATAAAAGAAGTTGAGAGAGAGTAGGAGAAGAGGCTAGAAACAAACAGGAAATGGAATTCAAATCAAAATTATTAAGGTATGGATATTGTATAGGCTACATGTACTTAATTTTTTTTGCAGACAGAATGCAGGTCTTCTGCAAAGCACTCACTCAGACTACACTTTGTCTTCCCAATGTACAGAAGATCACATTGTGAGCAGCAAGATTGTGTGAAGAGCTTATGCCCAAAATGGTGATTCTCCTGCTCCTCAGATGCTGCCTGACCTGCTGGGCTTTTCCAACACCATACTCTTGACCCTAGATTGTGTGAAGTGCAGGTAAAATACTGCTTCACCTGGAAGATAGAGTCTTAGTCATAGAGACGTACAGCATGGAAACAGATCCTTCGGTCAAACTCATCCACGCTGACCAGATATCCTCAATAAATCTAGTTCCATTTGCTCATATCCCTCAAAACATTTCCTATTCATGTACCCATCCAGCTATCTTTTAAATGTTCTAATTGTACCACTTCCTCTGGCAGCTCATTCCATCCATGCACCACACACTACGTGAAAAAGTTGTCCCTTAGATTCCTTTTAAATCTTTCCTCGTACCCTAAACCAATGACCTCTAGTTCTGGACTCCCCCAACCTAGGGAAAAGATCTTGTATATTTATCCTATCCATGTCCCTCAAGATTTTATAAACCTCTATAAGGTCACCCCTCAACCTCCAATGCTCCAGGGAAAACAGATTCAGCCTCTCCCTATAGCTCAAACCCTCCTACCTCAGCAACATCCTTATAAAGCTTTCCAGAACTCTTTCAAATCTCACAACATCCTACTGATAGGAAGGAAACCAGAACAGCACACAATATTCCAAAACTGGCCTAACCAATGTCCTGTACAGCTGCAACATGACCTCCCAACTCTTGGACACTGAGGACAGAGGGAGTAAATGGGCAGGTGTTACACTTTCTGTAATCGCAGGGGAAGGTGCTGTGGGGCTGTGTAGGGTGTTAGGAGTGAAGGAGAAGTGGACTAGTGTCCCAGAGGGAACAGTCCTTGCAGAAGGCTGACAAGGGAGGGAATGGGTGAATGGGTCCGGTGGTGTCATCTACCACCAGACGGTCCCATGGCACCTTCCCCTGAAACTGCAGAAGGTGTAACACCTGCCAATTTACCTCCTCCCTCCTCAGTATCCAATGGCCCAGACACATCTTCCAGGTAAAACAGTGCTTTACCTGCAATTCACTCAATCTAACCTATTCCTGCTCACAGTATGGCCTCCTCCACATGGGGAAATAAGTGTAGACTGGGTGACCACTTTGTGGAACATCTACATTCTGGCCACAAAAAAAAGACCCTAAGCTTCCAGTTGCCTGCCACTTTAACACCCCACCCTGTGCCCTGGCCAACATCTCTGTCTCAGGCTTGCTGCAGTGCTCCTGTGAAGTTCTGCCCGAGCTGGAAGAACACCGCCTCATTTTCCACTTGGGAAGTCAACAAACTTTTAGACTTAATACCAAGTTCAACAATTTCAGGGCTTGAGCACATTCCCCACACTTTCTCCAGCCCCCACACACCAGGCCTTTTTATCACATGGTCTGCTATAACACATTGTTAGCCAAGATGTTCATTCTCCCAGGCTGACTGTTATCTACTCCTTTATCTGTCCAACAATTCTGTTTCTTTGGGCTCCATCTCCACCTATCATTTACTCCTCACCTGTTCCTCCCACTCTATCTTCTGTATAAAAAGTAACTTTTTCCTAGTTACCATCAGTTCTGAAGAAGGGTCATTGGATCTGAAATGTAACTCTGATTTCTCTCCACAGATGCAGCCAAACCTATTGGATTTATCCAGTAATTTCTGTTTTCCTTTCTAATTTGCAACATCAGCAGTTCTTTCGGTCTTTTATTTAGTTAAGGGTGAATTGTGTTTCACTAACTTGAGATTTTTGAGGTATGGGAGGGGATTGATCAAAGTAAAATTGTGGTGTGATGTATACGAACTTCCAAAAGGTGTGTGATAAATTCCTGTACAACAGACATGTGAACAAAGTTAAAGTTCAGGCATAAATAGGACATTAGAAAAAAAATGTGATAAGTGACTGAAAACAGAATATTGATTCTCAGTTATTTTATGGACAGGAGGACATTTACAGTGGAGTTAGACAATAGACAATAGGTGCAGGAGTAGGCCATTCAGCCCTTCGAGCCTGCACCGCCATTCAATATGATCATGGCTGATCATTCCTAATCAGTATCCTCTTCCTGCCTTATCTCCATAACCCTGAATTCCACTATCTTTGAGAGCTCTATCCAACTCTTTCTTAAATGAATCCAAAGACTGGGCCTACACTGCCATCTGGGGCAGAGCATTCCACACAGCCACCACTCTCTGGGTGAAGACGTTTCTCCTCATCTCTGTCCTAAATGGTCTACCCCATATTTTTAAGCTGTGTCCTCTGGTTCGGCACTCACCCATCAGCGGAAACATGTTTCCTGCCTCCAGAGTGTCCAATCCTTTAATAATCTTATACATCTCAATCAGATCCCCTCTC
>NC_057722.1:82638435-82651661 GCF_004010195.1 Chiloscyllium plagiosum | reverse complement strand
CCCAGATCTCTCTGTACTGCCTCTTTACATAAATTGATCCCATTGAGGTAGTAATCTGCCTTCCTGTTCTTGCCACCAATGTGGATAACCATACATTTATCCAGATTAAACTGCATCTGCCATGCATCTGCCCACTCACCTAACTTGTCCAGGTCACCCTGTAATCTCCTAACATCCTCATCACATTTCACCCTGCCACCCAGCTTTGTATCATCAGCAAATTTGCTAATGTTATTGCTGATACCATCTTCTATATCATTAACATATATTACCCAGGGACGACTATCAGGACCCCTCCTCTTCCTAAATTATGTTAGTGGCCTGAGCCACTGTGTATGGGACAAAATTCATAGTGTCATAGAGATGTTCAGCAACGAAACAAACCCTTCGGTCTAACTCAATCATACGGACCAAATATGCTGAATTAATCTAATCCCATTTGCTAGCATTTGGCCCATATCCCTCCATTCATATTCATGTACCCATCGAGATGCCTTTTAAACGTAATTGTACCGGCCTCCACTGCCTCCTCTGGCAGGTGAAAGTCAGGACTGCAGATGCTAGAGATTAGAGTCAAGAGTGTGGTGCTGGAAAAGCACAGCAGGTCAGGCAGCATCCAAGGAGCAGGAAAATCAATATTTCGGGCATCTTCCTGATGAACAGCTTTTGTCTGAAACATCGATTCTCCTGCTCCTTGGATGCTGCTTGACTGGCTGTGCTTTTACAGCACCACACCCTCAACTCTGCCTCCTCTTGCAGTTCATTCCATTAATGCACTACCATCTGCTTGAAAAAGCTGCACCTTAGGTCCCTTTTAAATCTTTCCCCTCTCACCTTAAACCTATGCCCTCTGCTTTTGAATTTCCCCACCCCAGGGAAGACGACCTTGGCTATTCACCTTATCCATGGCCCTCATGATTTTATAAACCCCTATAAGGCCACCCCTCAACCTCCAATGCTCCAGAGAATACAGCTCCAGCCTGTTCAGCCTCTCCCTATAGCTCAAATTCGCCAACCCTGGCAACATCCTTGTAAATTTTTTCTGAACTCTTTCAAGTTCTACAACATCCTACCTATAGCAGGGAGACCAGAATTGCACACAATGTCCCAAAAGTGGCCTAACCAATGTCCTGTACAGCCGCAATATGACCTCCCAACTCCTATACTCAATGCATTGACTGATAAAAGGCAAGTATACCAAATGCCTTCTTCAATATCTTGTCTACTTCTGACTCCAGTTTAAAGTAACTATGAACCTGCACTCCAAGGTCTCTTTGTTCAGCAACATTCCCCAGGTCATTACCATTAAGTGTATAAGTCCTGCTCTGATTTGCCTTTCCAAAATGCAACACCTCACATTTATTTAAATTGAATTAATTTTACTCCATTTCCCCTCCTTGGCCATTTGCTCATCTGATCAAGATCCCATTGTACTCAGAGATAACCTTCTTCACTGTCCACTATACAACCAATTTTGGTGTCATTTGCAAACTTACCAACCATACCTCCTATATTGACATCCAAGTCATTTATATAAATGACAAAAAGCAGTGGACCCAGCACTAGTCTTTGTGGCACACAGGCCTCCAGTCTGAAAAGCAAACCTCCACCCACCACTCTCTATCTCCTACCTTCGAGTCAGTTCTGTGTCCAAATGGCAAGTTCTCCCTGTATTCCATGTGATCTAACCTTGCTAACTAGTCTAGCATGTGAAATCTTGTTGAACACCTTACTGAAGTCCATGTAGACAACGTCCACTGCTCTGTCCTCATTAATCTTCTTTGTCACTTTTTCAAAAAACTTAATCAATTTAATGAGACACAATTTCCCACACAGAAAGCCATGATGACTATCCCTGATCAGCCCTTGCCTTTCCAAATACATGTAAGTCCTGTCCTTCAGAATCCCCTCCAACAACTTACCCACCGCTGATGTCAGGCTCACTATATATATAATTCCATGGCTTTTCCTTACCACCTTTCTTAAGTAATGGCACCATGTTAGCCAACCTCCAGTCTTCCGGCACCTCACCTGTGGCTCTTGATGACACAAATGTCTCAGCAAGCAGTCCAGCAATCACTTCCCTAACTTCCCATAGAGTTCTGGGATACACTTGATTAAGTCCTGGGGATTTATCCACCTTTATATGTTTTAAGAGAATTGAAATATATTGAGTCTGTGCAGTTAGGAGCCAGTGAAAAGTTAAGAGCTGTTAAATGGCTCTTTCTAGCTGGGGTCCAGGGAAGCTAAGGTTAGAAAGAGAAACCAAGTTCCAAGTCGAAATGACCTGTTGAACTGTATTGGTAAAATGACACAGAATCTTTACTGAACACAAATGTTGGAGATCACAGCAGGTCAGAGAGCATCCTTGGAGAGACAACAAGTTAACATTTTGAGTCTAGATGATTAGAAATGTTAGCTTGCTCTATCTCTGTGGATGCTGTCTGACCCACTGTGATCTCCAGCATTTGTTGTTTTCAATACAGATTCCAGCATCCACAGTAATTTGTTCTGACACAGAATCTTTGTTGGAAACTTAGTGAGATAGCTGCTAGTGAAAAGTTGGAATTGTGCCTGTGGATAAGTCCTAGTGTGCACCATTTTTTGGTTTCTGGGGAGTGTTGATCCAAATGAAGAGAGAGCGACCAACCAGAAGAGGAAGAATCATTGGGGTAGTCCATGATAAAGCAGGTCATGAGAAGTGAGTTTCAAAGTCAAATGTGCAAAAATGAAGAACTGTCAACCCTTGTGAAGTCCTGGTGAGATTTGATGACTCATATGTCACTATAGCCTGGGGAGAGCTGCAGAGAAATCTACGGGCTCCATTTTATTACATTTGTGGTTGTGCGCATTCTAAACTGTTCAGCCTCAGTATCGTTTTTATTATTCCTATTTACCAAATATAATTCTTGGTGTTAGAAAAAAGCTATACATATGTCATAGATTGTATGAGCATGCTAATCTTGCAGAGTAAAGCTTTTTGTTATTTATTCAAAACCATGGAATCTTATGGCATTATTGTTTGAGCAAAACTCCAAGAAACTCACATTTTGTGGACTTTAACCAGATCTGGTTACTTTGGTAATTTGGTGATCTCACCCAGAATCATAACAAATTGATGGTTGAATTTGGAGTCATAATAACAGCAAGACACTGTGCAAAGATCACAGATTCAGTTGGCAGTTAGGAAGGCAAATGCAATGTCAGCATTCATTTCAAGTAGGGTGGACTTCAAGAGCAGAGATGTATTGCTGAGGCTGTGTCAGGCTCTGATCAGACCGCACATGCAATATTATGAGCAGTTTTGGGGAATACTGAAAGGCCTGGATAGAGCGGAAGTGGAGAAGATTTTTCTACTAGTAGGAGAGACTTGGACCAAGAGCAAACCCTCGGGCTGAAGGGATGACCCTTTAGAACTGAGATGAGGAGGAATTTCTTCAACTAGCAGGAAGTGAATCTGTGGAACTCATTGCCGCAGAGGCCAAGTCACTGAGTGTATTTAAGAGAGAGACAGACAGGTTCTCTTGGAGGAGTAGTCAAGGTGAATTGCTTGTACACTCAGGCAACACAGACAAAATGGGTCAAACTGCTTTCTTTAGTGGGAGGCTTTGCCTCATGTCCTCACCTTTCTTAAATTAAAGAGTTCTGAGAGGAATGGGAACCCCTTGGACCAACTTATAAAAATCATGTTACTATCACAGAAATTGAATGATTAATATATTAAAATTGACAACCCTCATCTTCAGAAGTGGTAGCTCCCATGCAGCCTGATGCATTGCAGCTAAATGCAGATATTGGTGGATCAAAGCAAGTTTCCTAATGCACTGTCAGTTTCCCTGCGGTAACCCCCCACCTGCTCCCAAACCTCTACTGTCCTGCACATGACAATTCATTCAGTGCACAGACTGAGTTCATAAATGGTGGCAACATCATTGGTTTTGGGTTGCTTCTAACATCTTAAAGTATTGAACTGACTGCTGGCCACAGCGGGCTGAGCAAAGGATGCTGAAAATATGTGTTATATCCCATATTAATCATTCACCTCTCATGACAAATTGCCCAAACTAACTAATTCAGCAGTAGAATGAGAGAATTGTCAGGGGTGATGGGAAGTCAGTCTGAAGAACCTCCAACGCATTCTACTCAAACATTGCTGAGAATTCAGTGTAATTTATTTGAAGTATTCCAGATGAACATTCACACATTAAGGGGTTGAAAGCCCCCTTTTGATTTAATTGTATTTTGCACTGCCTTAATAGCAAATATCAAATTATTGTATTATTCCTTGAATATAGGGGATAACAGGTCGCTTTACAAATATGGGTGGCTCAGTCTGTCAAAATGAATGGACTTGTGCAAATAGTAAATCAGAAATGTATTTTCTTGCTCGGTTAACTAAATAATGATTCACTTCATAATACTCCCATTAATGGCCTGGACCTCATAATGACATGGGAATTGGGAGCTATTGTGAACTATCCCTGGAGCACCATGCTGACCCCATTCTCTTGTCCATTAGGGTATGGCATCTGACTGGGTTGCCTTGGCATTGGACTGCAATGCTGGGGCTGAGGAGATGTTTTGCAGACTGTACATACAAGGAAATATTTATTCTAGATTGGCTTGGGCAGTTTATAATGCCTTTATTCCTCATAACAACAGAAGAACTTCTGACAGATGCTGTAATTCAGCACCATCTCCATTTTCAGAGGATTAGGGTTTTTATCAGTCCACTAAGGTTCAGGAAACAATTCACTGTCTTCATTACCAATATGACACAGACTAGCACTGCCCTGGTATTAATATCTATCCACTGACTTCCTTTCATGGGTTGGTCTCTTCCTACGTATGTCACCTTCCCCAACCTACAGGTTGTCATCTGTAATCCCGCTGTCCTGCGGGCTCTGACTATTTGTTAGCCACTCTCCTTTCACTTCATTATTGGTGGCTTCAATTCCAGCTGCCTAAGCCCAAAATTCTGGAAATCTCTCCCTGACCCCTGTTCCCTCTCATCCTTAAAGGATCCGTCTTTGACCTTTTCACCCCTGCCCAATACAATTATTTTCCTTTTTGTCATGATATTATTTAATTTTCTGAGTGTGCCTTATGAAGCACCTTGGGACACTTCCAATGACATTGCTTTTATTATCGTAACACTTTTGTTATTGTATCATTTCTATACATCCTATGGATACAATAACTCTACCCATAGCTCTAGGAATTCATTGTTTCTGATGTTGTGCAGCACCAGTTGGTATTAAAACCTAATGTTAAAAAAATTACCAAATATTGTAAATCCTTGGGCATTAAAATTAAACCAAAATAGTAGCACAAATAAATTGTGTTCATAGAACGTAAAATGCAGAATTCCATTAAAATTATCAGCTGAACATGCCAATACTTTCCCCATGGTCTTGCATCCCTCTGAATACCAACCTCTGTGATTAATCACAGTATCAAAACAAATTTTCATTAATTTTTCCTACAATATGTAGCAATACCTTCTATCTGATCAGTGCTACCATCCATGAACCACATAGAGGGATGCTATCTTCTCATTAATCAATCCTACATTAAGTACAGACTTGATACACTGGATATAAAGATGTTCAGCATCAGAATAATGGATAAGAGAATTTGTATTCACAAAAATTTTCTGTCTAAATTCAAAACTGCAATGAACCTCATCAAATGATTTGAAAGGAGGCAAATGTAACCCAAGCGTCAATATAAAGAAACAAGCGCATCTTACAGTTTCACTATCAAGTTTGTTATGTAATTTATGAAGCAGCAATTGACTATGTTTCTGCCTTCCTAAACCAGACAGAAAACTTTTGTTTAGCTAAGCTGTTTGAATACTCATCCTCCACACAGTTTATTGATAAAGCTTTTTTTTTCTCTGGAAGTCATTCTTTCTGAACTTCCTGTTCCTAATTATCAGTCAGCACCTGTTACTTCACTCTGGACTTGCACAGTTTTCATTCAGACTACTTTGCCTTCTTTCCAACTTTTTTTAAGGTTTATCAGAGGAAACACTTGCACTCACAAGGATGGCCTCCATACAGTGACAGATTAATCCGCACTGAGTGCACTTCCTTCAGAGAGAGGACACTAATTATTAAGAAGGCACTTAGAACACAATGTGAGCTGACATCTGACAGACTACTCTCTGCCAGCTTTGCATTGTCTTACTGTCAAACCCTGTCAGTTCCCAGGCCTAATTACATCCTGTTTACAAACATTAGGCCTAGCTTCAGATGAGGCCTTTCTGAAGGTTGTCAAAGGTCAGGGTCATGTCACAAGGATGATGTTATTGTCTGTCATGACTTGTCCAAAAAAAATTGGTAATGGTATTTGACCGACTTCAATGGTTTTCTTCATTTGACTAATTTCGTTGAAAATCTATCTGTTATAAGATGTTGTGGTAATACTCAGTATCAAATAAATTCATGAGTTATTACGAATATTTGGAAAAATTTGCTTCTGTTTTTTAATTACTCAGATTTATCGGTTTAAAAAGATAACAAACGAATTCTGTTGCAAGAATTGAGCATTTAAGGATTCAAAATACAAATGAGGGAGACAAAGAATGATCGAGTTCTGTACTTTTTGGCTGTAACATCATAAGGCATCAAGATTCCATTGTTTTTGTTAAGACTAAGGTGGATTTACAGGACTGCTCTGGTCCAGTCATTAAGACCAATACAGAGCAGTAGGAACCAAGAGGCCTCAGGTATCCAGACAGACATGTTCTCTTAGTGGCAAGAGATTTTGCTTGTGTTAAGATCAAAAAGGCTGAACATTTTATTCGTATAATGGAATATCTTTGGAGACATAAACTGTACATAAAATTTAGAGAACTCTACTGTACAGAAATAATTCCACTGATTTTGTCTGTACCAGCTCTCCAAAAGAACAATTCATCTTTCCTTTTCAAAGCAATACAATTGGTGCTTCCAATATTGTTTGTGGTCAGGCCTACCTGTGCGAAAAAATCTTGTAACCCCTCCCTTCATTCCTCTAGTTTTTTTTGATTGACGTGTGGGTGATGGGTGTCAATGGCTGGGTCAGCATGTATTTATCAGTAGGTGGGTTCAGGGGGTCATCAGTACCTTCAGGTTCCCTTCCAGGCCACTCACCTTCCTGGCTTCCTAGCCCGTCTCTTGTTGCCCTTGAGAAGCTGGTGTTGAGCTATCTTCTTGAGCTGCCATGTTGTAAGTGGACCCACAATGACATTAGGGAGGGAATTCTAGGATTCTGACCCAGTGACATTGAAGGAATGGTGATAGACCTCCAAGCAGGATGGTGAGTAGCATGGTAGGGAACCTTCAGGTGCTGGTGTCCCTTGTACCCAGTCATTGATAAATACCTTCACTTATTCAAATCTATGTCTTGTTTCCCCTTTAAATCCAGTTTTCCATTATATTTTCTTTGCTATCAACCCAGGTTATCATGTGGATAAATGTATGGTTATTCACTTTGGTGGCAAGAACAGGAAGGCAGATTACTACCTCAATGGAATCAATTTAGGTAAAGAGGCAGTATAGAGAGATCTGGGTGTTCTTGTACACCAGTCAATGAAGGTAAGCATGCAGGTACAGCAGGTAGTGAAGAAGGCTAATAGCATGCTGGCCTCCATAACAAGAGGGATTGAGTATAGAAGCAAAAAGGTTCTTCTGCAGCTGTACAGGGCCCTAGTGAGACCACACCTGGAGTACTGTGTGCAATTCTGATCTCCAAATTTGAGGAAAGACATTCTGGCTATTGAGGGAGGGCAGCGTAGCTTCACAAGGTCAATTCCTGGAATGGCGGGATTACCTTACACTGAAAGACTGGAGCGACTGGGCTTGTATACCCTTGAGTTTAGAAGACTGAGAGGGGACCTGATTGGGACATATAAGATTATTAAAGGATTGGACACTCTGGAGGCAGGAAACATGTTTCCGCTGATGGGTGAGTGGCAAACCAGAGGACACAGCTTAAAAATACAGGGTAGACCATTTAGGACAGAGATGAGGAGAAACTTCTTCACCCAGAGAGTGGTGGCTGTGTGGAATGCTCTTCCCCAGAGGGCAGTCGAGGCCCACTCTCTGGATTCATTTAAGAAAGAGTTGGATAGAGCTCTCAAGGATAGTGGAATCAAGGGTTATGGAGATTCGGCAGGAACAGGATACTGATTGAGGATGATCAGCCATGATCATATTGAATGGTGGTGCAGGCTCGAAGGATAGAATGGCCTACTCCTGCACCTATTGTCTATTATCTCATTTTAATTCAAATTTCCCTAATCTTGCAAGAACTTTAATCTTTGTATCACATTTATTTCTTGAGAATATGATATCGCAGGGCAGGGGGTAGGGGGTGTCAGACAAGGGCAGGAGGTGGGGGCTCTGAAGCAATGACAGGGGTAGGGGCTCTGAGGCAAGGGGAGGGGCGGGGTCTCTGGGGTAAGAGCAGGGGGTTGGCTTTCAGTAAGCACCTCTCTGGACCCTACCCATCCTGGTGATCGCCATTCTAATCCAGCAGACAACACCTCTATTTAAACAAACGTAGGTTGCCACTGTTTTTGTCCGTGAGATAATCATTGCAGTGGGATGAAGGGAACAATAAGTGGTCCTTAAGGAACTAACTAAGGCCTCAGTCTGCAGCCGAGAAGGAAGATGAAGCTTGGACAGTTCTGCCTAAAATATACTTCCTGTGGTGGCAGGTGTCAACGTGCCCAATCATCTTCCCTTTGGAACACCTTCCCTGTCTCATTGGAAGGGGCCAACTCCACTCTAACTGTTATAAAAAAATTGTTACACGCATTATGAGAAAGATTAAATTATGAAAGTCTTCCTAACCCTGCCAGTTATCAATATGGGTTTCTGTTATGCTGAGAAGAATTAAGCTATTTCCTGTCTGGAATCTCACCTTCACCTTTGCAAATAGTTGTCTGTTAATGGGCCATACTTCATTATTTATTAACTACTGCAGGTGAATTGATCTAAACATCCTGCAATAGTCATTTAAATTGCTGAAAGCTGCCACAGCCTCTTCTGTGGAAAGTTTTGATGAATTGGATTTCTGCTATCCAGTTACCTGTTGATCTTTCCTGTTTATATTGTCCATTCCCTCCCACTATCCTTCTGCTTCTTGTTTCCTTTTCACATATCGCAATGGCACAAAATGTGTGGGAGTGGAAACACACGATTACAGATTGAGTCGGGAGTATTTGGCAGGTCAGTAGATTGTAACATGTAATTATCCTGCTCCTTATCCGGGTGATAGGAGCAGCACACTAACCTTGGTCACTGTCAGGGATTATGGAGGACACCTGGTTCAACTTTATCCAGTGAGGAACTCTCGGCCAACTGCAAGAGTACACTTGCAGACTCAACTGTGAAGCAGCGTGACGGATTGAAAACTTCCTCTCTTCCTCTTCAGAAATATTCAACATGCCCCTGTTTTTCTTCTGTTTCTCCCTTGATTAATGCTAAACCTAATCCCAGAATTGGACATAATGCTCGAGCTGAAATTTAACAAATGATTTATTAAAACTCTGTGGAACTTGTATGCTATTTTAAACCCAAGGAGCCTGTGCACATTTTAAACAGTTGCATTAACTTATTCGACCACTTTCAAAGATTTATGCACATAAACTTAGGTCTTTTGGTCTTATTAGCATTTTAACCAGTTAAATTATCTCCCTTCAGTCTTCCTTCCAAAACACATTCATTTCTCATTTCTCCTCATTAGATTTCATCTAATATGTGTCTGTCATCTAATCTATGTCATCTAGTTTTGTGTTAAGCTTAAACTTTAGAATGATGGTTAGCACTGCTGCCTCACAGCGCCAGAGACCCGGGTTCAATTCCTGCCTCAGGCGACTGACTGTGTGGAGTTTGCACATTCTCCCCCTGTCTGATTGGGTTTCCTCCGGGTGCTCCGGTTTCCTCCCACAGTCCAAAGACGTGCAGGTCAGGTGAATTGGCCATGCTAAATTGCCCGTAGTGTTAGGTAAGGGGTAAATGTAGGGGAATGGGTGGTTTGCGCTTCGGCGGGTCGATGTGGACTTGTTGGGCCGAAGGGCCTGTTTCCACACTGTAAAGTAATCTAATCTAATCTAACCAATTTGGAAAAGTTTGGACAGTGCATATTGATATTGCAGTTTGCTAATTTGGATTGTGAACGGCACAGAGCTGATTAAAATAGATCCAGTTGAATTAAACAAGCTATCCATTTGGAATCTCAAGAAACAAACCAGATTACTCACTGATTTTGACCATAAAAGTCTTGCTGTGATTTCCCAGCTCTGAAGACATGTCAGAACTGATTAAATTGACAAATTAGGCCAGATAGAGGCTACTTCCAGTTGAAGTGTTGGTTAAATCAAATTAACAGGAGAGGAATTTTATAGCCAAGTACTGTTATTATTCATATTTAAAATATGTTCATATTGGATTGGAGGGTCATCTGTCCACTGCTTGACTAACTGCAATATAGTTGACATCTTTTTCACACAAATGGAGCCAAAGGAAGTTTCAGATTAGATTACTTACAGTGTGGAAACAGGCCCTTCGGCCCAATAAGTCCATACCGACCCGCCGAAGCGCAACCCACCCATACCCCTACATTTACCACTTACCTAACACTACGGACAATTTAGCATGGCCAATTCACCTGACCTGCACATCTTTGGACTGTGGGAGGAAACCGGAGCACCCAAAGGAAACCCACGCAGACACGGGGAGAATGTGCAAACTCCACACAGTCAGTCGCCTGAGGCGGGAATTGAACTGGGTCTCTAGCGCTGTGAAGCAGCAGTGCTAACCACTGTGCCACCGTGCCGCCCACCAGGTGTGTTATAAATGGGATTTCTCATTTGGTTCCTTCAGCCAATAACAAATGGTGAAGTTAAACTGATGAGATGGTTTATAATTAGTGTGAATGTCACTGAAGTTTGGTTAATTTTTGAACATAATACTAAAAAATGTGCAATATCAGATCAGCAGCTTGTTATATATCAGTGCTGATTCTCATTTCCTTGAAGTGCATGTTGGGAGTAGACTCCCCAGCTTTTTGTAAAGATGTGTCACTTTGTGAGACTTCAAACCTGATTAACAAAATCAATGACTTCTTGCATTGTTGGTGTACCAGCAGACCTGTATAAATGTGTCGCCCTGTTCAGTTGGTTCATTAGTGTAAAATAAACTTTGTGCCATAATAAAGTAACTGACAGTGTTAATGATTGATCTGGAACCTGGCCATCCCTGGAATAATACCAGGGTGTAGAAATTCAGGGGCCTGGTCACTTTCACTCTTGCTGATGGTGTTTAATTGATATTTAAATAAATTTTCAAATCACACTCAGATGTTACAATTCCATTCTGGTCTCTCAGGCTATTGCTTTTGATCATTCAGAAAGAGCTCTGATCGATTCACCCAGCATTTAGCAGTGGAATCTTACTGTGACTACCCTGGTTCACTAGCTCTCCTTTCCTGTGGCTATTCCTTCGTTGGGTATATCTTCATTTACTGTTTCTCTGAGTCAATCCTATAACCTTCAATGCAGTCATAATTGAGATTTTAAAAAATAGACATTGAGGGCTCCTGTGGTGCATTGGTAGTGTCCCCACACCTGGACCAAGAGGCCTAAGTTCAAGTCCCAACTGCTCCACAGGTGAACAATAACATACCTGAGCAGGTTGATTAGAAAATGTCTATAGTCATTATTGAGAACTTTCGTGGTGTGTATTGATGTCCCTATCTCTGAGCCAGGACTTCCACCAACACTGGAGATGGATCGTAACACGTCTGGACTGATTGATTCAAAATACTTTCTAATCAGTGTTTTCACTCCCATTTCTGAGTGCCTCTTACTAAAGCAATCTTCAACATATTTGCCTTTATTAGTGGAGGTATAGAGTTTAAGAGTGGGGAGGTTATACTGGAGCTGTATAAAATGTTGATTAGTGCACAGTGAGAGTATTGTGTGCAGTTCTGGAACCCATGTTATGGGAAGGAAGTAACTGCATTGGAGATGGTGCAGAGGAGATTCACCAGGATGTTGCCTGGGCTGGAGGATTTCAGTGATGAAGACAGATTGGACAGACTGGGATAATTTTCCTTAGAGCTGAGGAGACTGAGAAGACACATACTGAGATGTATAAAATTGTAAGGGGCACATTCAAGGTAGACAGGAAGAAACCTTTCCCCTTGATGGATGAATTAGTGACTGGGAGGTATAGATTTAAGGTGAAGGGCAGAAAGTTTCAAGGAGATATTAGTCAGGTGGTTATTTTTGACAGGCACAGACATGATGAGCCAAGGGGCCTTTTTCTGTGCTTAGGTCTCTATGACGATATGACTCTAATTTCTTTTCTTTATTTTTTTCCTTTGTGGGACATGATTGTCACTGGTAGGGCCAGCGTTTATTGCCTTTCGTCAGTTGCCCTTGAGAAGGAAGTGGTGAACTGCCTTCTTGAACAAAGTAATAATCTGTTGTGGTTCTGTTCGCCGAGCTGGAAGTTTTTGTTGCAAACGTTTCGTCCCCTGGCTAGGCGACATCATCAGTGCTTGGGAGCCTCCTGCGAAGCGCTTCTTTGATGTTTCCTCCGGTGTTTATAGTGGCCTGTCCCTGCCGCTTCCGGTTGTCAGTTTCAGCTGTCCACTGTAGTGGTTGGTATATTGGGTCCAGGTCGATGTGTTTATTGATGGAGTTTGTGGATGAATGCCATGCCTCTAGGAATTCCCTGGCTGTTCTCTGTCTGGCTGACCCAAACTCTGGGTCAGATATGTCGATGGCACGTTTGTAATCATTAAAAACGCGGAAATAGAAAAAACACACCGGATCATCAACACCACACTCACAGGAATCCGATTCACGAGAGAAGAAGAAAAGGATAGCCAACTCCCATTCCTAGACGTGATGGTACAGAGAACACCGAACGGAGAATTCACTACAAGGGTATACAGGAAAGCCACACACACAGACCAAGTCCGAAACTATGAATGTAACCACCCCAACACACACAAAGAAAGCTGCATCAGGACACTATTCAAAAGGGCCACAACACACTGCAGTACACCAGAACTGCAAAAAGAAGAAGAGGAACACCTATACAAGGTATTCGCCAAAAACGGATACCCGCGCAACATCATCAACAGATGCCTAAGAGAAAGACCACGGAACAAGGACATACCACAACCAAAAGGACTAGCAACACTACCATACATCAGGAGCA
>NC_057722.1:82626535-82638401 GCF_004010195.1 Chiloscyllium plagiosum | reverse complement strand
TGGATGTATGCCATGCCTCTAGGAATTCCCTGGCTGTTCTCTGTCTGGCTTGCCCTATGATAGTAGTGTTGTCCCAGTCGAATTCATGTTGCTTGTTGTCTGCGTGCGTGCACACGCAGACAACAAGCAACATGAATTCGACTGGGACAACACTACTATCATAGGGCAAGCCAGACAGAGAACAGCCAGGGAATTCCTAGAGGCATGGCATTCATCCACAAACTCCATCAACAAACACATCGACCTGGACCCAATATACCAACCACTACAACGGACAGCTGAAACTGACAACCGGAAGCCACTATAAACACCGGAGGAAACATCAAAGAAGCGCTTCGCAGGAGGCTCCCAAGCACTGATGATGTCGCCTAGCCAGGGGACGAAACGTTTGCAACAAAAACTTCCAGCTCGGCAAACAGAACCACAACAACGAGCACCCGAGCTACAAATCTTCGCACAAACTTTGAAAGTAATAATCTCACACATCACATTTGAAACAAGTGCATTCTACACTGATTGGAATTGAACTTACAACACAGGGACTCCAGTGTTCAATCCAAAAGAAATTGCTGGAGAAACTCAGCAGGCCTGGGAGCATCTGTGCAGCTGTTTCCAGTCCAGTATGAGTCCAGTTCAGAATGCTAACCTTGGTTCAGTTCTAAGGAGGTTCTAAGGACTCAATGTTAACTCTATTTCTTTCATGCTGTCCAGACCTGCTGAGTTTCTCCTTTACTTTCTGTTTTTATTGAAGATTTCCATCTTTTCCAGTGTCCATTTCTGAGTCCTGTATTAAAGCATTTAATAAGACTACCACACAGATACGATCATATTGTTCTAATCAATCTCACATTGGAGAAAATTATATTACATGCAATGAAGCCAAGTGAAATAATGCTCTTTGTGGCATTCTTGAAATTGTTCACATTTGATTTATTGATATGGAGGTATTTATAGCAACACCAGGAGTAAGTTGCAGGCTGATAAATGAATATAAATTAATGTCGTATTTTGCCCATTAACTACCATTGGAATCTAAACCTTAATGTTGAGATCAACTGATGGTATGTTGGTATCATGTACAACTTAACGATAAGCAACGAACCAGCAACAGGAAAGGCTGCTCCAGTCTCCAACTGATAGTAAAATGACAACTAATTAGGACATTGCATTAGTTTCATCCAAAACTAATAAAAAGCATACTTTCCAAACAGGAATGTCAAGATACAGTTTTAAAGAAAAACACAAGACTGTTTGTTCAGGAATAATGGTAATCATTAGTGTTTTTGTAGACACATTAATAAAACATACTGCTCCAATCATCTAAACCAGTAATGTTTTCAAAATGCACTAGCAATCTTGTTAGAATTTTTGAGATTTCTCTCAGCTTAAAACAACCTGTGACTTTAAAAGAGGAATTATCCTCTCAGCCAAGAAACAATATTACATTAGCTGATGTTTGTAAACACTGAATATGTCTCTGTTAAGAAAAATATCTAAAGTATTTGGAAAATTAAAGTACAGTTAATTTTTTGATCTTTTATGATAAAATACTCCCAGTTACCTCAGAAACTCAGCCTGAGAAGACTCTGACACAATGAGAATAGTTGGTTTAAAAGGGTAACCATTCATGTCATAATGGGGCAGGTTTTGTGCTGGTAACCCTATCCTAGATATTTTATCAGCAGTGTAAACATTTTTGTTTTGGGTGGCACTCAACATAATATGAACATTAACTCTTTCAGAATCAACAAAAGTGAATCTGGCCACTGCCACTTGATGTTCAATGGCATTCCCCTCCCTGAATCCCTACTATTAACATCATGGAGTTGAAAAATGTGGTGCTGGAAAAACACAGCAGGCCAGGCAGCATCCGAGGAGCACGAGAATCAACATTTCGGGCATAAGCCCTTCTTCAGGAATGCCTGAAACGTCGATTCTCTTGCTCCTCGGATGCTGCTTGGCCTGCAGTGTTTTTCCAGCACCACATTTTTCAACTCTGGTCTCCAGCATCTGCAGTCCTCACGTTCTCGTATTAACATCATGGATGCTACCACTGACCAGAAACTGCACAGGACTAGCCACATAAACACAGTGGCTATAAAAGCAAGTCAGAGGCTAGGAATCCGGCGCCTCTGATCGTTTTGGTCACCATGGACCAGTTTGAGCCAAAGGGCCTGTTTCCCTGCTGTAGGACTCTATAACTCTGGACTTCCGTAAATTTGTCCAACATCAACAAGGAACAAATTCCGGCATCTGCAGCAACTTGTTCTGACAGGACTTCAGGTGTCTGCTTGGTTTGGGTGTACTTCAAACAACGCTCAAAAAGGTTAACATCATCCATTGGCACACCACCTTCAGCATCCATTCCACCAGCACTGATGCTCAGTAACAGGAGTGTGTACTATCTACAAGACGCACTGCAGAGATTCACCAAGCTCCTCAGACAGCACCTTCCAAATCCATCACCTATAATATCTTGAAGGACAAAGGCAGCAAATACTTACAACACCTCCCCGACATGATCCTATACTATCCTTAATTGCCCAGAGAGCATTTCACAGTCATAAAGTCATAGTCATGATGAGGACAGAGCAGTGGAAGTGATCTATATGGACTTCAAAAAGGCATTCAACAAGGTTCCTCATGATAGCAAAGCTAGATCACTTCCACATGTAGGGGAGGTGTCGTAAGTATTTGTTGCCTTTGACCTTCAAGATATTATCGGTGATGTAATTGTACCAGCCTCCACCACTTCCTCTGGCAGTTTAATCCATACACAGACCACCCTCTGCATGAAAAAGCTGCGCATAGATCCCTTTTAAATCTTTACCTTCGCACTTTTAATCTATGCCCTCTAGTTTTTAACTCACCCATCCCAGGGAAAAGACCTTGTTTGTTAACCCTATCCATGTCCCTCATCAATGTACAACATTTAAAAGGTATCTGGATGGGTATACGAATAGGAAGGGTTTAGAGGGATTTGGGCCAAATGCTGACAAATGGAACTAGATTTATTTGGGATATCTGGTCAGCATGGATAAGTTCGACCAAAGGGTCTGTTTCCATGCTGTACATCTCTATGACTCTATGATTCATAGAGTCCCATGTGCCTGCGTTTGGCCCATATCCCTCCAGACATCTCTTATTCATGTATTATCTAAATGTCTTTTAAGCATAGTAACTGTACTACATCCACCACTTCCTCTGCAAATTAATTCCACACATGAACCATGCTGTGTGGAAAAGACTGAACCAATGTCTTTTTTAAATCTTTCTCCTCTCACCTTAAAATATGTTTCCTAGTCTTGGAATCCCTCACCCTCAACCACATTGCTGTGGGTCTGGAGTTACATGTAGTCCAGACCAGATAAGGATGGCAGGTTTCTTCCCTATAGAACATTAAAAATCTGCAATAGTTACACAATTGTCATTTGACAAGCTTTTTCTTCTAATTCCAGAGTTTTATTGAATTCAAATTCCACTAACTGTTCTGGTGGTATTTAAACCCATGCTCCCAGAGTATCATTTTGGATCTCAGAATGACCACTCTAATGATGTTATCACTAATCCCAAAATAACATTTGAATAAGGAATAATTCACAGAGATAACGGACTTAATTGTTCACAGATGAAATATTGTTGAGATACCAAGGAATGATAAATGATATCAATGTTACACGGTTAAAAAAAATGTTCAGGTGATTTTTTTAAACTGAGTGCTGTTATTGAAAAAGGACACTGACCAGTAGTCTGACTATGACTGGACATTTGACAGACTCTTGTCTCTCCCCACTTTCCTTGCTGATTTCAGTGTAGACACTCTGCTACTTCTTTGCAGGATTTTATGAGGTGTTGGAGATTTTATGAGACAGTTTAAGAGCCAGCATTTCCTCCTCTGGTAGGCCCATCAGTAATATGCAGCAATTGGTGGGCCTTTACCAACAGCAAGAACCCCAAGTTACATGTACTACACTCCAAGGGCTGCTGGCCAAACTGAGGCCGCTGCTACAACAGAGGTCTTGTGCAGAGCACCCAAGCCCCAGGTAAATCATGGTGGAGGTGGAGGTCATGGGGATGAAGCATTAGCAGCAAGGACAGGAGACATATGTCTGTCAATGAGCTTCCTTCCCAATGCTGAATCCGTCAATCAGACACTGAGCAAACAGGTAAAGGTTCTCTTCCCATTTTCAGCGCATGGGATTGGGCTCCTGCCTGTCTCTCTGTCAGTTTCAGTCAATGTGGAATGATGCCCTTCAGTTGTATTTCAGGCCATTTAAAGGGCCTCACAATTGGTGGCAGGGCTGCAAGTCTGACCATGGGCCTTTCTGCCCCACAATTACTTTTGGTGAAACAGAAGAGGCTTCACACATGGTCCTCCTACTGGATTAAATGCTGTCACTGAAATAACTCTCAGGCCAGCATCCAATCACCCTTTGTATACAAATGCATAACTTCTCACTGAGTCAGGTATCCAGAAAACCACTATTCCTGACATTCATCTTTTTATGTCAGCCAGGGCTCCCTGATTGGACCAGATTAACAGCCTTAATCAGTGAACTCACATCCTATAAGTTCCACCTGGCTGACCCTGTTACAGTCACATCTCCATTTGCAAAAACAGTAAGAGGGAGGGCATAAAATCTACCAGTTAGTTTACTTTCCAACTAATATTTTCATCATGGTTTTCTGTTCTTAATAAAGATTTTGAATAGTAAGCGTGTTACTATAATACAATGATTCCATCATATCAATGCTTCCTTAACCCTAGTGTCTCGAATTAATTTTTTTTCAGGTAAGAATTGTTCCAATATAGCCTTTCTGCACTTCCACCCTCAGATAACTTGATGTTTTCTAATAGCTGAAGTCCTGAACCATGGAGAAATCTATAATCTATGGTGCAGTCTTTTCCCTCAGTGAAAGTAGTGCCTGTGATTTTATCAATATATTGCAATCAATTAGGAACAATAAAAGCAGAGAAAGAATTGATGAACGAATGACGTTATTGTCATGTGTATTTCATGTGAAAAGCTTTTTCACTGTTGCCATGATCAGCGTCATTTTGAATAATTTTAAGGAAAAAAAAGAAAGTTTAGCATAAGGAGAGTCCATCAGTTCTGACCCAGCTCATCTTCAACGACAATTCCGCTGCTGTCAATCCTCAACCACTTCACGGGTGTCTAGACTGGACCCAACGAATGTTAAAGTCGTCAATCTTCAGACACCATCTTTCACTGCTGGGCCTACCTCACCGATGTAACATCCGCCGATTCCAATACCAGGTCCCATGATCCCCCAGAAAATTAAGGGCTCACTCGCTGTGCTGGGACCCCTCAATTCTGTGCTGGGACTCCTTGGCTCTTATAGCCTCCAGTTTATTGCATCTCTCCTTATCCTCATGGGATTGAGAGTGGAGACCCCATCTTCTCTGAGTATGTACTCCTCTTGCCTTTTCTCTGCCATGTGGTCTGGAGGAGTTGTCTCCACCTGGAATAGGGACTACCCACGTCAGCCTTTCTACCCCCTCATTCCCTCTGGAAACAGCTCCCTACTTTCCACTTTCAACGTGGTATTCTGAGTGACATGGAGACCGATAATTTCCCATTGTAACTGTCTGGCTGCTATTTCCAGCGGATTTCCAGGCAACTGAGATCTTTGCTTCAGTGTATTATTTTAAAATTTTAGTTCCCCCCTCTCCACAAACCTGCTGCTCTATTACACACAAATCGCAAGTGCCAGAAAAGGAGCAAGAGCTTTTCCATCGACAAGCAAAACACTTCTTAAAATAAATTGTGAACAATTTGGAAGACCATTCAGTTCCACTCTAGGGTCTGTCCCATTAAAATCTGTTCGAAAGAGCATCAAAGGGACAGTTATATCATCAGTGGAAGTATTACAAACCAACTGCACATTAACAACAGCTCAAAGTGAATGCATTGCCATTAGAAAGGTAACAAAGGATGGTCAGAAATCAGAGTTTTGGACGACCTCATGATTACAAAAGGCAGCTTGTGGCAGGTGAGGCAGGAGTGCAATAGGAGAGTCAAATGTACAGGTGAAAATGAGGGTTTCAGCAGCAGATGTTACAGAAGTAGAAGTCTCTGATCTTAGTAATGACACAGAGAGATGGTTGGAAACTCACTTCTCAGTGGCATATGGCACCAACACTCCTTGTGTGATCTCAGGCAGCTGCCAGGGAGAGGGCTGAAGTTAGCAGCGAGGGAACAGAGTGTCAGTAGGAAACTAAAGGAATTCCTGTGATGTCCCCAAGAGTTATTGGAGGAAATGTCAACATGTTCAGTTCTGAATCATTATTTTTTTCAAAAGGAGCACTTCATCTTAAGATTCATTTAATTACAGCATTTGAAGACACAAGAAATTCAACATATTAGCTTCAGCAGAAGAAATGGTTAATTGAATTAACAAGTTTAACTTTAAAAATCACACAACACCAGGTTATAGTCCAACAGGTTTAATTGGAAGCACTTGCTTTCGGAGCGACGCTCCTTCATCAGGTGAATCACCTGATGAAGGAGCGTCGCTCTGAAAGCTAGTGTGCTTCCAATTAAACCTGTTGGACTATAACCTGGTGTTGTGTGATTTTTAACTTTGTACACCCCAGTCCAACACCGGCATCTCCGAATCAAGTTTAACTTGATTGCTTGGCATATGTGGACCATTGGTAAACAAGGAACACAGTGCAGCTCAGCAAGTCATTTAGTCTCTCCAGAACTGCAATTCCCAAGCATGTGCGATAAGGGTAGGTCTTAATTGTGCTGTTCAATTAGCTAGGCTGCAACTAAATTTAAAATACAGCGCTCACAATTTGTGCGGAAAATCCAGGAGCCCCATCAGAGGATAGACTTAGAGATGCCCCCCCCACCTCCAATTTCACCCAGGTTGGTAGCTTTGAGTTAAAGCATTATAATGACTGGGCCATTGATGTTCAATAGATTGAGGTCCATTCAGGTCAAAATGACCCAAGCAAACAAAAATCTGAAACCCCAGAACTGATTAAACGTTTCTTGCTTATCGCTGTGACACAGGTTCCTTTTGTCTGATTGATCAGGTGAGGCAGTAACGTGGTGGTTTGGTATTGGATAAATAGTAACTCCGGGTTAGTGTTCTGGAGACTTGGGCTTGAATCCCATGTAATTTGGAATCAATAAAATCTGGAATTACAAACTTAGCTTTATGGCAATCATGCAACCTACCACTTTGTGAGAATATGTCTGTGACTAACCACCACACTTACTAACTAAACAAAAATAAACATATGAACTATTAAGTCAGGTTTCACTCTGGGATCCAACTTGTCCAGGGTATTACCATCAGCTGAAATCATAACATCGGGAATATTTTAATTGATGTTACCTCCTTCATTCTTCTAGCCAATGTGTTCCAAATCCCAATCAGTCGCTGTGGGGAAAAGCTTATTCTCATTTCATTTTTGGAAATTATCTTATATCTGTGCATCACATTCTCAATCCTTTCATGAGGGGAAATGGTCTTTCCTTCCCTATTCTAGCCAGCCCCTCATGGTTTTGAAAGTTTGATTAAAATTCCTCATGGTCTTTATCTCTCCAAGGAAAATAGACCCAACTTCTCCAAATCATTTCAACAACTAAAGTTTCTCATCTCACCAATTATGTTCATAAACCTCTTCTGCACTCTCTCCAATGTGTTCACATCCTTCTAAAAGTATGGGGCCCAGTACTCTAGCTGGTGTCCATCTAGAGTCTTCTACAAATACAGAGTGACTTGTTTGCTCCTGTACTCTATGCACCATGAATGAAGCCAAGGAAAATGTATTCTTTATTAATTGCTTGCTCTACTTGTCATGCTCTCCTTTAATTCCTCGAATACAGTTCAGATGACTTGGTAATCAAGCAACTCCATTGAAAAGGCAGGTTCCCTTTTTAAACACATTTCACTTATAAATTGCCAAATAATTTTAATTAAGTAATTCTGAATATACAGGAGACTGAGGGGTTCTTGTGGTGCAGTGCAGTGTCTTTATCTCCAGGCTAAGAGACCGATGTTCAAAGCCCACCTGCTGCAGAAGTGTGTCGTAGAAACTCTGAACAAATTGGTTCAAGAAAAACATCTCAATAGCAGAGTGTTCAAGAAGCCCTTCGTGTGTCACAGGAGTTCCATCATGTTTATTAGATAAGGCCTGAATCTAATGAATCATTGACGCTGGTCAAGAACAAAGTTTGAAATAAAAAGGTTTATGTTTTGTTTTTAAGGGCATTTCTAATTATTCAACTGCAGGAATTAATAATATAATGATTTAATCACATCAAAATTAAGATGTCCTAAACTGAACTTCAACATGTTCATTTGGGACAAACCCCATAGAGAATGCTGGAGAAACTCGGCAGGTCTGGCAGCATCTGTGGAGAGAGAAACAGAGTTAACATTTCCAGTCTGGTTTGACTCGTCTTTAGAGCTGAAAAGTGTTGGAAAAAATAGTTGTTTTTGTATATTTTTGACAGAGGCAGTAAAGGAACCAGATGGGGTTTGAGTAAAAATGAATTAACGTTAGTTATAAATTTTTATTCTATGTTATATTTACTCAGCTTGCTTTGCAGAAATATTCCTTTATTGACAGTTGATACCTGAGAGGATTAATTGGCATCACGAGATAAGATCCACCTATCAGGATACACAACAGTGAGCTTGGGAGGAGCTAACCTGTTGTTGGTCTGTGTTGAAAATTAGTTTTAATGCTAGGTCCACGGAGCCAATAACATCTACTTGTTCATAAGATTAGACTAATAGTCTCCCAGGAGACTATCTTGTGACTGTGATGTACTGTAACTAGCTGTTCAGTACAATGTAATAGAATATTTTGTTGTCAATGTTCAGCCTACCCACTGCTGAAGAGTTAATGTCTCCTTTCCCACTTGGGATCAATAACTTATCTAATATCATTAAGAAAGATTGGTGACAATGAATCTATGTGTGAACTTGACCACAAGACATACCACGCTGACAGAGGGTCAGATATCATCATATCTACCACTTACAATGCTTCAAAGTTGCAATCTCTCCCAACCTCACTCCAAGAAGACCTTTATCCAGCCTACTGAAAACAAGGATCTTCTCTTCAATAAACTAAAATGCAATTGTAATACTATAATAATGAATATGACTAAATTAAAAGAATTGATATGTTCATGGCTCTGGGAGGTGGAAGACTTTTTTTTTCTGTACATCATGGAACAAATTAAAGCCAATTGGTTTAATTTTTACGGACATGGCAACCTGATCTTGTCACGTCACCTGACTTGTCCAACAATAACTGAAATGGAACAGGCCACTCTAAACCCATTGTCATAATGAGATAAGGGAAAGTTTAAGTTGAGCACAATTCCTCTGGATCTGACATGGCTTTTCAAAACATAAACTAATTTAATTTAGAGCTTTGTAACATCGACTGAAGAAAATGAAAGATTCTAATCTAGTATTGCTTGTAGATGAGATGATACAGCATCAAAGGGTTAATTAAAGTTAAAAGGAGAGCACAGAACTGTTTAAATAATGTTGAATGTCAATGGTTTACTCACAAACATAGTCCTTAGCCAAGGTGTTGACCCTATGTGGCTGTGTTGTGGAGACAAGGCTTTGAACATGTTTTCTCATTGTGACAGGTGAGCGAATAAAAGAAGCTATTACTCCCTCTCTTGCAGTGCATACTGGGGAGGCTGACCTCAATCTGACTGCACACTCTCTTTAGTGGATCTGTTCATGTATGTTCAAATAGTCAACTCCAGATAGGTGTTGTAACTGATAAAGCAAATAATCTATGAATGGTTTCATTGCTGGTATTGTCTTTGGAGGCATCATCATTCCAAAACACACTGCTCGAGACAAAATCAATGTTGTCCCTGTAAGTGGTTGTAAAATGTCATGTGCTCCGTTGTGATCTTCACTACTTAACATTAAGCAGGTAACATGAAGAATCCAATTTTCCAACAGCCAATCAAATGCCTGTGGTTTTTAAATTAAGGTAGTTCTAATTTGCAGTGAAAGGGTTAATTCAGTAAATGGCACCTACATTTGTCGATGATCAAGGGCACGGCTGAGATAATTGCCAATCATAACTGCAGGATCTTTATGACTTCATTAAAAAGCTATATAAATCATTATGCATTTCAATACCATTCTACACAAAACAACATGGGAATTAAAGAGCAAAGAGTTGTTTTGAAGGATGAATTCATTTTTGAATATTGGTTATGAATATTTCTTAGGAGGATGCAAACCTGAATGTAACAATAAGATTGATGGGTTTGGTTTCTTTTCCAAGCGATTGTCAACTAATTAGCTATTCTGCAAAGGATTTTTACCCTGAACTCACATAGTTAGGACCAGCACTACATGCTAAAGGCTCCACATTAAAGTTGGGGCAACCATTGCGAAGGCTCACCAGGGCAAGTTTGCAATATGAGGCCTTCCAGCCATCACACATCAGAGATTGGAACTTCAGCGATGTCCCTTAGGCTGTGTGCATATTTGACATGAAATGGAAATGTACATTTAAAGTATTACATGGTAATACTCTGGGAGGTGAAAGACATTTTTTTCTGTACATCATAGAACAAATTAAAGCCCAATTGGTTTAATCTTTACCGACATGGTAAAACAGTATTCATTTTTTTCAAAAATGAGTGTCAATATCTGAAATTTCCAATTACTAACTGATTCTGCAAACAATTACCATTATGACTCTATAAATGTCCTAAGCAGAGCACATTCAGAGGCAGATTTTCAGTACCAAGGCAGATGGCTTGAGTCAGGAAATTTTGCCAACCCAGGGCACTCAAGTGCTGAGGCAGGCTGGATATAAGGCCTAAAACAAAAATAGAAATTGCTGGTAAAGTTCAGCAGGTCTTGTAGCATCCGTGGAGAGGAATCAGAGTTAACGTTTCGGGTTGAGTGACCCTCTCTCAGAACCTCAGGACATAAGGCCTGCCTTGGTTTTCTGGGACTTCATTCAAGTTGTTTTAGGCTCTTAGGTCCATCCCTTCCACTCCCTAAAATGCACCTAATATACATCCTCACTCAGCCAGCCTACCTTCTGTAAAGCCCACATACCACCTTCACGTCACTGAAGTCCCAACCGTCCATCATACCCTTCCCCCAATGACACCTCCATAGCCACTGACCCAGTATCTGCCACAAGTTGACCTCAGGCACCCTGTAAAAGTGAATAAGACAGCTTCAAATAATCTAACATACAGCTCTCATTCACACCAACTTGGTCTTGAAATAAATCCAATTCAAGAAACACACTTAAAGCTTTTAAATATCAAGTTATTATTCTCTTCAAAAATAACCTAAACTACTTACTCAGATAAAAAACAATTTATATCAAACACAACTAATGTCTTAATACTCTCTTTAAACTGTCGTGAACATATAAATCCAGAAACCCTTGCTGAGATCATGGCATTTTTTTAGGCTCAGCCAAGCATTCATAATTCCACTTAGCAGCCCCGCTGTATCTGCTCCCAGGAGGACCAGTTCCACAACAGAACACTCCAGATGGCCTCCTTCTTTAGAGACCGCAATTTCCCTTCCCACATGGTTGAAGATGCCCTCAAATGCATCTCGTCCACATTCTGCACCTCCGCCCTCAGACCCCAACCCTCCAACCGTAACAAGGACAGAACCCCCCTGGTGCTCACCTTCCACCCTACCAACCTTTGCAGAAACCAAACCATCCGCCAACATTTCCGCCACCTCCAAACGGACCCCACCACCAGGGATATATTTCCCTCCCCACCCCTTTCCGCCTTCCGCAAAGACCGTTCCCTCCATGACTACCTGGTCAGGTCCACGCCCCCCAACAACCCACCCT
>NC_057722.1:82624659-82626205 GCF_004010195.1 Chiloscyllium plagiosum | reverse complement strand
TACCTGCCTATCTTCCTTTCCACCTATCCACTCCACCCTCCTCTCTGACCTATCACTTTCATCCCCACCGCAATTCACCCATTGTACTCTTTGCTACCTTCCCCCACCCTCCTCCCTGACCTATCACCTCCATCCCCACCCCCATTTACCTATTGTACACTATGCTACTTTCTCCCCACCCCACCCTTCTCGCATTTATCTCTCCACCCTTCAGGCACTCTGCCTGTATTCCTGATGAAGGGCTTTTGTCCGAAACATCGATTGTTCTGCTCCTCGGATACTGCCTGAACTGCTGTGCTTTTCCAGCACCACTCTAATCCAGAATCTGGTTTCCAGCATCTGCAGTCATTGTTTTTAACTGAGGAAATGTCAACAAGGACATCTATTGAAACGATACAACCAGGTGTAATTTTTTTCTAACCTACAGCAAAAGGCCTGCCAATCACATCAGTCAAGCAGGGTTTGGTCAAACTCTCATTGACTACCGAGGTTTATTTATGTTTTAAAGGCAAGGTAGTTTTTGTTTAAAGAAATCATATCATTGCAGTTGAACAGTCCCTAGCCACCTTCAAGAGTTTCTACACCTTTTACAGCAATTCATGACACCCAGGTGACAGTTGAAACTTTATTGCTGGAACATCACAGCAGGTCAGGCAGCATCCAGGGAACAGGAGATTCGACGTTTCGGGCACAGGCCCTTCTTCAGGAATGTCATTGACCTGCTGTGCTGTTCCAGCAATAAAGTTTCAACTTTGATCTCCAGCATCTGCAGACCTCACTTTCTCCACCCAGGTGACAGGTCAAGGCCCTTATAACAACAAAAGTGACATCTATTTGAATTCAATACTGAAGTAAACTGGGCCTGATAAGTTCAGGTTTCCTGCCTGTGTACATCATGCCTTGACCCCTGACCCCTGCTGGTAAAAGCTGGATCTGTTAGAAATGGGGCTGGGACCCATCCACCATTTTTGAACTATCTGTGGCATCGTCTCAACTCCATGAAAATCTGGCCCTAACTTTCTGAAAGGTAGGACTCTATTTATTATTTGCTAGGAGGTCAGTATCTATTTCAAGTAATTTGAGCTACCTTACTAACACAGCCTGTTAGAACAGAAAATAAAGCTTTCTCAGAGGTGGAAATGGTTTTATCAGGCTATTTGTTACACAAGATCATTTCATGTCCATGCAGAAGAAAATAGATGGCACTGAATGACTGCTTAGACTATTTGTCTATAAGGTCACCCCTCAGCCTCCAACGCTCCAGGGAAAACAGCCCCAGCCTGTTCAGCCTCTCCCTGTAGCTCAGATCCTCCAACCCTGGCAACATCCTTGTAAATCTTTTCTGAACTCTTTTAAGTTTCACAACATCTTTCCGATATGAAGGAGACCAGAATTGCACGCAATATTCCAACAGTGGCCTAACCAATGTCCTGTACAGCCGCAACATGACCTCCCAACTCCTGTACTCAATACTCTGACCAATAAAGGAAAGCATACCAAACGCCTTCCTCACTATCCTATCTATCTGTGACTCCACTTTCAAGGA
>NC_057722.1:82613765-82622573 GCF_004010195.1 Chiloscyllium plagiosum | reverse complement strand
CCTTTCTCCAATTTAGAACTTCAACTTTTAGATCTGGTCTATCCTTTTCCATCACTATTTTAAAACGAATAGAATTATGGTGGCTGGCCCCAAAGTGCTCCCCCACTGACACCTCAGTCACCTGCCCTGCCTTATTTCCCAAGAGTAGGTCAAGTTTTGCACCTTCTCTAGTAGGTACATCCACATACTGAATCAGAAAATTATCTTGTACATACTTAAGAAATTCCTCTCCATCTAAACACTATGGCAGTCCCAGTCGATGTTTGGAGAGTTAAAATCCCCTACCATAACTACCCTATTGTTCGTACAGATAGCTGAGATCTCCTTACAATTTTGTTTCTCAATTTCCCTCTGACTACTGGGGGGTCTATAATATGCTACAGGGAGAGGCTGAACAGGCTGGGGCTGTTTTCCCTAGAGCATCTGAAGGTTGAGGGGTGACCTTATAGAGGTTTACAAAATTATAAGGGGCATGGATAGGATAAATAGACAAAGTCTTTTCCCTGGGGTCGGGGAGTCCAGAACTAGAGGGCATAGGTTTAGGGTGAGAGGGGAAAGATATAAAAGAGACCTAAGGGGCAACGTTTTCACGCAGAGGGTGGTATGTGTATGGAATGAGCTGCCAGAGAATGTAGTGGAGACTGGTACAATTGTAACATTTAAGAGGCATTTGGATGGGTATACGAATAGGAAGGGTTTGGAGGGGTATGGGCCAGGTGCTAGCAGGTGAGACTAGATTGGGTTGGGATATCTAGTCGGCATGGACGGGTTGGACCGAAGGGTCTGTTTCTGTGCTGTACGTCTTTATGACTCTGTGACTCAGAGTATGAACTCAAGTCTCAGTACATATCTTAGTGTGAGGTATTTCTTTCCCACATCTATTTTGTCAATTACCTCCTTTAGTTACTAATCAGCAGAACTTTTGATAGATACAGGAGTATGCACAGTTACTCTTGTCCAGAGAAAAAACTGACAACCACCTGATGAAGGAACAGCACTCCAAAAGTTAGTGCTTCTAAATAAAGCTGTTGGACTATAACCTCATGTTGTGTGATTTTTAACTTTGTACACAAAGTAACAGCAATTCACTTCAGTATCACTGAGACAAGAAAAAAATTAGTCGGGCTTTGGAGACAACATGTCCCACAATATCTAGGTTCATAATTGAGAAATGATCGTCTGGGTAATGGTGAGGACAATACTCTTGGAATTGTGCTGCACCAAGATTTGTTGATTCAGAAGAGGCAATCTTCAGTACTGTAGGCCTGTACAGGAGAATGACTGGTAGGTCGAAAAGATAAAGCACTCATTCAGTCATAAGAGTCCCGTGATTATTCACCTGGTGACTAATCGCTGGCTCAATTATAAGGGTGGGTAAGACAGCAGTCAAGGATGTCAAGAGTGTGGTGTTGGAAAAGCACAACAGGTCAGACAGCAACCAAGGAGCAGGAGAATCGACGTTTCAGGCATAAGCCTTTCATTAGGAATGACAGTCAAGGATGTCTTGATAGACTGAAACTGGGAGAATACAGATCGCTTGTAATAACCTAAGTTCCAGGCTGGTGTATAATTAGAGTTGCCAGCATTAGGGTTGAACCAGCAATATTCCACCACATGGAGGTCCTCAGTTCAATGAAACAAGTCATGAATGTATCACGAACAGTGGTTCTAACCCACTATTCACTGTATAGATATATAACTATGTGGTAAACATCTGCCTGTGTCCTTTAATGAGACAGTCCAGAGAGTAACCTTGGACAGAGGAAATTGGGAAAAAAATCAATTAAAATTGTAATTCTTAAAAATAAAGTAATTTAAATCCTGCTGTTTAAATTTAATGTTTAATTATTTGCAGTTGAAAGAGGCTTGTATAGCTGGTCTTTTCCATGATCATGTTTAGTCTTCATCGTGCAGTCACTTTTCTACGTTACAACATCCTAATGGAAGAATAATTAGTGTGAAACAATACCCGGGGGCCTTGCCGGCATCATAGACAGCTTCTGTAGATAAGTGGTGATGCTTTCTTTCCTTCCATCATTTTAATTTGGTTCCATGTGCTTTGGGGAGCGGTTAGGTTTAAAGAGCTCAGATCATAATGAAGTCTTTAACTGGACCTTTTGCCTCAGACCTGGTCGATAGAAAGTGCTGAATGTTGATGCATGGGCTTAATTGTTGTGATTAATCCTTTCCAGCTTGTCACAAAGAGCCTAGATTTAATTCTGAAAGTGTAAAGATTCTTTACGACACCAAGTGCTGTCAAAACAGTCGAACAATGGAACTCTTAATCCGAGTGATCTGTAGACCTAACAACTCCTCAACAGACACAGTGCTGTAGAATGGGCTAGTTTTGACAATCTCGCACTCACATACACACAGTGTCTCAGGGACGTCATCTGCTTTCATCGTTACTGAGCTCGAATTGTGACTGGAGTGTGTTTTGGAAAACTGATTCAATGCCAATCAAAATACAAATCGTGAAATGTGCATTTGTGTAATTATATTCTTACAGGTTTGGGGTGAGAGATTAACATGGTATGCTGAAAGCAGTGCAAGTTGTGTGGATGGCTGAAGAGGACAATAGCTACTCTCAGTCACTATTTTATACTTTTGTTTCCTAATGTCACCTATTTCTCATTGGAATTTTTTTTGAAAATCAGATATAATCTATGGTAAAATGAAAATAAGGCAAGAATTTGAAACAAACAGGGTAAACTACATTTTTATGTAGGGAAATCTAATGTTTGAGTCCATCCTCTCAGCAGATAAAGCAGATTATTCACAACCTTACTGGCAGATTTAAATCTGAACTGATCTTCAGGCTACAAAATCCTCCCTCTCACCAGGTTTGTCTATTTCTGTCTCCACTGCATCATATGTCTTTGTTCTGGCCTCATTTCATTTGCTGCTGAAACTTTTACCTGTATTGTTTACACCTCCAAACTAAACAGATTAAATTCTATTCAAAGCAGCCTCCAACCTTGCATACTGCGTAAAGCTGATCTGTCTGAACTGTATGAAGCCCCATTCACCTTTCCAGTCCCAATAATGTCTAGATCTTAAAACTTTCATTCTTGCTGGCAATCTTCTTCATGGCCTTACCGCTCCCTCTTCTCGTAATCTCTCATAATCCTTCATCATACCTTCAGTGGACAAGGAAAATGAGCTCCAGAATCTCTTCACTAAAACTCTATGCTTCTTTCTCTTCCCTAAAACATATCTTTCTGGCCAAGCTTTTAGCAACCTGTTCTAATCCTTCGGTGGCTCAGTGTCAAAATTTGTTTAATAATGCACTTGTGAAATGTCTTGGGAATGCTGTAATATAGTAAAGACACAAATGCAAGTTGTTTAGTAAAAATCTATACTTTTCTGACTGTGTATTCAGTGTCATATATTAAAACCACATTTCTGGCCTAGAAAATAGCCTGGGCAATTTGTATTATTTTCTTGCAATTTGATAACTGCATGCTTGCAATCGTAGATATTGGTATGTGTGAATGTTATTGTACAACGGCTGAACACACTCAAAGCAAAGGCTTAACATCACAGTCAAAACAATACCTTCAGACTGCATTTCTTTCCTATTCATTTCTCATATAATAAAATTATAGACAGTCAATTTTGGATCTGTATTTACCCTCTCTTGTTATCTGAAGAGAAAGTGACATTGAACAATCATTTCCTGATATGAAAGTTAATTACTGCATTTCAAATCAATTTGTTGATCTACCGCTGAATACATGTTGTCAAAAATCACTGCTCTGCTATTGCAGTTTGTACTTTAAATCAAGTTAATGGTAATGGGACTGACTCCCTCCACCTCTACTCTCCTCCTATTCATACAAAGGTTCATCCTTTAAGACTTCTGGGTCTCAGATGTATGAGATGCAACTGCCCCCTCGCTCTCTACACACTTCAGAATTTGATCACCACAAATCAGTGAAACCTGGAGAAGCTGATGCAACGTTACATAGCAACATGAAAACATAAATAAAAGGGAGGAGGCCATTCAGGCCTTCAATATGATCATGGATGATCATCCAACTCAGTTCCCCTAACCCAGCTTTCTCTCCATACCCTCTGATCCCTTTATCTCTAAGAACTGTATTTAATGCCTTCTTGAAAACATTTAATGTTTTGTCCTCAAATACTTTCTATGGCAGAGAATTCCATAGGCTCACCATTCTCTGGGTGAAGACATTTCTCCTTATCTCAGTCCTGAATGGCCTACCTGTATCCTTAGACAATGACCCTGATCATTGGCAATATCCTATCTACAGTTATCTTGTCCCTTTTATAGGTTTCTATCAGATCATCTCCTCATTTTTCTAAACTCCAGTGAATGTAGTCCTAACCAATCCAGTCTCTTTGTGTACATCAGTCCTGCCAACCCAGGAATCAGTCTGGTAAACATTCATTGCATTCCCTCCATTGCCAGAACATCCTTCCTCAGATAAAAGACACAAAGCAGAAGGACAATCTTTTATTCACTCAGCGTCACCAACATTTCTGCCTGTAAGTAACAAATTGTACTTTAAAAGTATAATTTAGTTTCTACTGTAACAGAAGATACAGAAAGACCAGGTCTGTACTTCATCTTTCCTTAGGTTCTCCTTTGGCTCACAAATATTTTGTGGAAAGTCTCAAACTATTTCCATATGTTCACAATATTCATTTCCATCCATGGCCCCCACCCTACCCAGAGTTTTAAAAAATCTTAAAAACAAAAGGAGACAACACTGAAGGGGCTGCAGAGGAAATTCACCAGGATGCTCCCTGGGATGGAGTATTTCAGCGATGAAGAGAGGCTGGATAAGCTCGGGTTGTTTTCTTTGGAGCAGAGAAGGCTGAAAGATGACCTGATGGAGGGGTATAAGATTATGAGGGGCATAGACAAGGAGGGATAGAAAGCAGCTGTTCCCTTTAGTTGAAGGGTCAGTAACAAAGGAAATTATTTTAAGATAAAAGACAGGAGGATTTTCACCCAGAGGATGGTGGGGTCTCAAATATGCTGCCTGGGAGGGGAGGGGAGGAGTGAAACCTCACAACCTTTATAAAGTACAGGGATGAACCCTTGAAATGTTACAACATTCAAGGCTATTGGCCAAATGCGGGGAGGTGGGACTAGTATATTTTTGATGGTAGAGATTCGATGGGTTGAAGGGCCTCTTCTGTCCTGTGATTTTGTGATTTGTTGCACAGAGACAAATATGAAAATGCCAATGCAAATATAGAAATGTCTTCACTGTAAGAATGATCTAGAAATTTGGCACAGTTCAATCTGGCGAACCGTTTAGGCCAAGTGTCAGCATTTCTGGGTTTTCAGACGTGGGTTACGTGCGCCAACAATGACAAACCTGACCTTTGCTCTTTGAAGTCCCCAGGCTACATCACTAGACATGCGATTCCAGCAGAAACCCCCAGACAGCAAGCCATCAAACGGGAAAAGGTGTCATTTCCACTCTCACTTCCCATCTAATTTTGTTTCTTGGCTGCTGTTTTGCAGCAGATGATGCTCCATGCTGACTTTATTTTCAGCACTTTCCTGACTTTCATTACTGTATTTTAAAGTGGCATAGGGTCAGAAGTTGATTCTGAGCGGCAGTCCGCAAACAGGCGGAAACACAAGTGTCACCATTTCTGAGTCCTGACGGGAGGACTGAACATTGGTGAGCCGTGTGAGGAATGGTCGTGTCAGTACCAGTGGCCTGGAGTGGGACTTATCTCACAACCTTTGAGGGGGCAGTCAGTCACTGAGAATCATTGTCACATGAACATCAGGTTATGCCAGCATGACTCGCTCCAGTGGATTTCATCAACTCTTGGCTTTTTTGCTGTTTCAGATGGCAACTCACTGGACCCAGATTCCTTGCAGATATTAGCTGTCTGATATTCCATGGAAATGCAATGAAAAATAAATGTAATGCCTTGAGCGCTGACTGGTGCACCACAGTTTAAGAATAATCACTGAAAATAAGACCCCACCAGCTTCAATGTCCGATATACAAACTTTCCAACCTAGTGATTAATAATGTGTCAAAATACAACACAGATTGAAATACTGCAGCCAGTCACACAGTTCAGACTATTCAAACTGTCTCCTAATAGCCTGAAACATTTAAACAAGTAATTTAAAAAGACAATTATTGCAATAATAAACTACTGGCACATGGAGTATTATTGACTTAACTATCATTCCCTACAAAATCAATGGCAGATGTTTGCTTTCATTCTAACCAGTGCAAAACATTACTAAAAGTTCTGATCTCATTTTCAGAAGATATATTAAACAAACATTACTGTCGTAATTGTTCTAACACTAAATGGAGGCCAGATTACATTTGTTTTAAACTCTGCTGTCAAACAGAGATTTTTCTGAACTTTAGCTGTTCAAATGCATCATTCACCACAATCTTTTATTTTAAATCTGTGAATTTTGAGTTCAAAGGAAAGAAGAGAATATTAGTGAGAGGCAATGGAACATTCCTCAAACCTTACAATGTCAACATTGAGTGGTAGTTTTGTGCAGCATCAGTCTCCCCTTGCTCTGCCCATTAAACGTCCCTTAAAATCAAAGGAATAGGGGAGCTAAAAATAATTGCCTTATCTGCCCAACTGAGGAGGAAAACAGAACTAATTGGATAGATCTTTCAAAGGGTTGGAACAGACACATGGGCCAAATGGGCTTCTTCTGTTCTCTATCTCTCAAATGCTTACATTTATTAGTCTTAATTAAATATCTTCTTTGGTCAGAATATTCTCAGCTCCACAGTTATGGAGAGTTCAGATTTGTTGTTTTGTCCTTATGGAGTACTTTGTGATATGTGTGTGTTATCAGAGGTTACCTGGGCCTTTGATTTTGGAGCTTCTGGTGTCTTGATCTCAAAATGTTATACCAACTAAGATCAGGACTGTTCAGGGACAGAGCTAATGTTCCCATTTGGAGAACTGATCCATGAAGGTATGGCCCCACTTCGACTGGGACAATACATCCATCCGAGGACAAGCCAGAGACATGCATGAGAATTCCTAGAAGCATGGCATTCCAACCAGAACTCCATCATCAAACATATTGACTTGGATGCCATTTACCACCTCCAAGAAAAAGAACCGGAAATGACATCACCACAGGAAATGACATAGCTAACCCAAGGAAACCTAAACACATAAATGGAAAGCAGGCCATGCCACTGGTGCTTCATCTAGAGGCTCACTGATGATGTTACCTCGTATGATGACGAAATGTTTGAAAACGAACCTTGCAGCTCAGCGAGCAAACCTACATCCATGAAGGTATGGTGCGGGAGTACCATTGGGTTAGGGATCAGGGTTTCTTTGTGGCAAGAGTGGGTGGAAAAGAAGCTTCTGGTGAAGTCAGGAAATATATGATTCATGGAATCATTTCAGAAATATTTGAATGATGGGATATGGTGTTGAGGAATCTTTCAAGAACTATCAAGAGGTGTCAGGTCCTTTTTCTTCAGGTCGTCAAGATCTTGCATAAAATGTGAGTCTTGCATAGAATTTGGTCAAGTATGTCAAAAGTCACACAGATGGAAATGAAGTATAGTGCATTGTGGAATCGCTAGAGTTTTTGATGATATTTCAAGTGTGATGGGCAGGATCAATCTCAATAAAGGGACTCCATCAAGGACATATATGGGAGATCCACATGAAGCAATGATGTGCAAGAAGGAAACAAACTTCAACCCCTGACCACATCAACCAACAACTTTTGAAATGATTCCATGACTCAAATGTCCACTGACTTACCCAGAAGTTTATTTCATAAATTGACCCTCTTTGAGGGGTAAGGTGTCATCAGATACAAATTTGTATTTTACTAATTTGAAACCGTGTCCTTTAGTCAGACTGTCATATTTTAATTTCAAGTAGTGCTCAAAAGTTACCATTTCCATTATATTTTCTGAACTTGTTCTATTCCTATCTTTTCCATAATCTTACTTGTACTTATTCCTAAGGTCAGAAAGACTGTTTCTTCAATCTTTTCTCAAAATCCATATTTCCTGCATTACAAATTAGTCCAGACATGCCTCTCATGGTTAAAACATCTCCTCTAAACCCAAGGGCAATATTTTAAGTTAGGGCATTTGTTGGATAATGTTCCCCAAACATACTATTTAAATCTGTAATGTTTGAAGGCATGATCACTTTACTGATCATGTGTTGCCTGACTTTTTTTCTTGATCAGGTGTACCCGAGAACTCTGTGGGAAGCTAGAGAAGTGACTGCTGTTCCTCTTGCTGAGATATTTGTATCATTGATAGTCACAGGAGAGGTCTGGAAGACTGGAGGTTAGCAAACGTGGTGCCACTGTTTAAGAAGGGAACGATAGACCGGTGAGCCTGACCTCAGTGGTGGGCAAGTTGTTGGAGGCAATTCTGAGGGACAGGATGTACGTGTATTTGGAAAGATCATTGATAGTCACAGGAGAGGTGCTGGAAGACTGGAGGTTAGCAAATGTGGTGCCACTGTTTAAGAAGGGAACGATAGACCGGTGAGCCTGACCTCAGTGGTGGGCAAGTTGTTGGAGGCAATTCTGAGGGACAGGATGTACGTGTATTTGGAAAGGCAAGGACTGATTAGGGATAGTCAACATGGCTTTGTGCATGAGAAATCATGTCTCACAAACTTGATTGAGTTTTTTGAAGAAGTAACAAAGATGATTGCTGAGGGCAGAACAGTAGATGTGATCTATGTGGACTTCAGTAAGGCATTCGACAAGGTTCCCCATGGAAGACTGATTAGCAAGGTTAGATCTCATGGAATACAGGGAGAACTAGCCATTTG
>NC_057722.1:82560198-82612689 GCF_004010195.1 Chiloscyllium plagiosum | reverse complement strand
GGAAAGATATAAAAGAGACCTAAGGGGCAACGTTTTCACGCAGAGGGTGGTACATGTATGGAATGAGCTGCCAGAGGATGTGGTGGAGGCTGGTACAATTGCAACATCTAAGAGGCATTTGGATGGATATATGAATAGGAAGGGTTTGGAGGGATATGGGCCGGGTGCTGGCAGGTGGGACGAGATTGGGTTGGGATATCTAGTCGGTATGGACGGGTTGGACCGAAGGGTCTGTTTCCATGCTGTACATCTCTATGACTCTATGACTAAGTCCATGCTTTTAAACAAACAATATTTGTTACATAGATTCGAGGTGTCTTCCATTTGTTGGTAAATTCTTTCACTTTAAAAAATTATAGTTTGTATATAAATATAACTCAAAGGAGAATGTGATTCACATATTATATTCGATTTTTTTAAAAAAGTACTTTCTACCCAATAATTCTCTGGTTTTAATAGTTTGGAAGCAGCAGCGAGTCCTTGGCTGTGCCAGACTGTAATTCTCTTTTTCAGGCCTTTTAATTCTGCGTTAACCGTTGTTCCATCTTGTGTCATGTATCTAACTTCACAATTATTGGTGCAGAAAGCCCCACCCTTTTCAATGCAGTACGGCAGGGTCAAGCTCACCTCAGTAATCAGTCATAAGGTTCAATATAAAAACTGAAAGAACTGTGGATGCTGTAAATCAGAAACAAAACCAGTAATTGCTGGAAAAGCTCAACAGGTCTGGCAACATCCGCAAAGAGAAATCAGAGTTAATGTTTTGGATCCCATAATCGAGGAAGGGTCACCAGAGACCTGAAACATTAACTCTGATTTCTCTTCACAGATGCTGCCAGACCTGCTGAGCTTTTCCAGCAACTTCTATTTTTGTTTATAAATTTCAATGTGGTCATTTTACATGAGCACAATAAAGCTCCTCCGACCCCTTCCTGCTTGCTTTTTAGAAAGATTTGCTTTGAATTCTGCTTTCAGTTTTCTTTTAATTTTCAACTTTTTTTAGCAGTTTCTTAAACCTTGATGTGGTATTTATTAATCACAACATGCAACCAAACCCACTTTTAAAGTTTTGATAAGGGGCATTGGGTAACAGTGATTCTCATTTTCACACATGGTCTTTAAAATGTGAAAACACACAAACTTCATTCAAGTGGGTCACCAGGACTGAGATTCCAATCATCATAGCCATTCAACTACAAATTCACAAAACCAAATTAAAGTCTTTTCATTTTCATTTCTTCTTAATAAATTATGGCAAATTAATGAACAACATTCAGGTTGTTGAACAGATGCTGTTCCGAGGCTGTGGAAACACTGCCATAGCCTCCAGGGCAATGTGGGACAATGCTCTAATTATTCTTCATTGGTCCAATGTGCTCTAAGCTGAAATTTTATTCAGAGACAAAAAGAGACCGGACCTTAAAAATCCAATTAGTGATGATTGTAATCAAAACTTGTTGATTTGCATGTTCCTTAAAGTAGATGGACTGCTATCATGAGGAGCAACTGTATAAATCCAACACTTGGTTAATTTTTTGCTTGTACACTCATGGAATAAATCCAAGATTCAAAAATGTACAAAAGAGTAGTTATTTGTTCTCATGAGTTAAATTACGTTATGAAGCTCATCACACAGTAAGATTAATGGTTCTAACTCCTATGCAAGATTGAAATAAATCATCAGGATGTTAGGCTTCTAATATACTGAAAACACTGTCTGACCATACATAAACAATTGCTGAACTAATCAACTTTTTGAATTATCTTTGCATTTCTGCCTGAGCATTTAGATGCTTTTTCTTTAAAGTGAGTGTGGAGTGAACATTTCTGGAGGTCTCTATCTTGTGACCACAAAGACAAGAAACTCGTCAGTGCCAAATCAAAAGGCAATATTATGGCTGCCATATATTTTGGTTCTGCCAAATATTTCTAAATATCATTGTATCCAACAGGTATTATTGGGTTGATAAGCAGTTCTGCTCAAAGCTGTGATTCTGTCTGTTCATGGTTGGTTTTGGATTTGCAATCAGTTTGATTTGATTTGGAATATTACAATGGTGTTGGTGGAATAATTTTGAACTTCTATATTCTTTTTTGACTCCCTTGCTGGGATCAGGCAAGACAGAAGTGGAGACACAAATTATCAACCTTGGGGAAAGACCACATACACAAATTGTCCCTGTATCCCACCTGGCGCATTTCCAGGATACCTGTCCTGACAGTGATATTGATACTGAGTGCCCAGAAAGTAAAACATTCCATTTCTTGCATTTACATCCTTGCTGTACAGCTCAATTATTTTTAAAAAGTGATTTTATGTTTTTAAATAATGCTTATAATATTGAAGCTGAAGTTCTTCACAAAATGATTGTGAGGAGCTCCATTTTGATACTAAATTGTTTTCTGTCAATTTATTCCAAGAAGCTCCATTTGGAATTCTTCGTATGAATGTTAATCATGCCGTGTTGTATGACTGGCGATGAACATGCCGTGTTGTATCACTGGCGATGAACATGCCGTGTTGTATGACTGGCGATGAACATGCTGTGTTGTATGACTGGCGATGACCATGCCGTGTTGTATGACTGGCGATGAACATGCCGTGTTGTATGACTGGCGATGAACATGCCGTGTTGTATGACTGGCGATGAACATGCCGTGTTGTATGACTGGCGATGAACAGACACACCTTTCAACACAGCTGATATTCTATAGTGTTATTTTTGATGGAAACTTAAAAGATGTTGAAAACAAACTTCACTTTCACATATTTAACAACTATTTCACACTCGTTTAGCAATGCTATGAATAATACTAAAATATTTTAAATATATTGCACTGCATTATGATCCGGCACACTTGAGGTTTATACACTGGGGTAAATTGCAGTCTGTTCCTGAACGGAGAGCACAAAAGCTTCAGTTTCAAAACTGTCACTTTGAAAAATTTATGTTGATCAAGTTGGTAGTGACAAATCCACCAGAGAATATGCAACTTCAACCTTAGCCTGTACAGTTCTAGCAGCTGAGCAGCTTTTTGTTTATCTTAAGGTTGACTAAGCTGAACTAAAAGGAGAACTAAAGCGCACTTGTTTTAGTGGCTTTCTTTCTATCCTTGCCTAAAATAATTTCATTCTAAAAACTTCAACAACAGCTTGTTCTCCAGTTTCTTTAATTTCAGGACATGATGTCTCCCTGCACAGTGTGCTACTAATTTACAATCCCTTCTGAGGCAATTATTCAATTAAATTTTGATAAAGATGAATTGCCTGCAATTGCTATGTTGTCCTTTCGTATGGGAGAGGAGGCCCATATAAATTGGAAGAATATTACAATTTCTTCAGATAGTATATGGAGTGTTACTGTGTTACTTAAAAGAAACTCTCTTGGGGAGCAGCTGGCCAGAGAAATTGTCAAGAAACCACCATTACCGCTTTCAGAATGATTTTGGACTCTTTCTGGACACTAATATTCTCTGCAAATAAATGAAAGTGCAGTTCAAATCTATACAGCAGCCTATATTCTGATAAGGTTTTTTATGCTTCCAGACATATTATTTAATTTTCTTACTGATTACATAAATATTCAGTCTATGTCATCGCCATCATTTGACGTGTCAGCGATATTTTACAAAGACATTGTACAATATGTAACTTGTATTAAAATAACGAGGGAATGTAGTGTAGAATATCAAACTTTCATCTGTTAATATTAATTCTAGATGAAGATTTTCAAACTTACACATGATACGTACACATGAAACTAAACCTCAATAATGAGAAACATAAGGCAACAAAAACGATGCAGGAGGAGGCCATTCGGCCCCTCAAGCCTGCTCTGCCATTTAATATGATCCTGGATGATCTTAACTCAGCCTCAACTCCACTTTCCTGCCCACACTCCGTAACCTTCAACCAATTACTAATTAAAAATCTGTCTGTCTATTTTCCGCAAATACACTTAATGTCCCAGCATCAACTGCATTCTGGGGTAGTTAATTCCACAGATTCATGGCCCTTTGAGATAGATAATTTCTCCACATCTCTGTTTTAGATTTGCTATTCCTTATTCTAAAACTATGATCTCTCAGTCAAGACTGCCCACAAGGAGAAACATCCTCTCTACTTGTCAATCCCCTTTAGCATCTTATATACCTCAATTAGATCACAGAATCCCTACAGTGTGGAAACATTCAGCCCATCGGGTTCACGCCAATGCTCTGAAGAGCATCCCATCAGACCTATCCCTGTGACCCACCGACAGTGCAATTTAGGATGACCAATACAACCTGTGTATCTTTGGACTGTGGGAGGAAACCCATGCAGTCACGAGGAGAATGTGCAAACTCCACACAGTCACCCGAGGGTGCAATTGAACTTGGGTCCCTGGCGCTGTGAAGCAGCAGTGCTAACCACGAAGCCACTGTGCTGCCTCTACCCTCATTCTTCCAAACACCAGTGAGAAGAGGCCTAAACTGCTCAATCTGTATTCATAAGACAAACCCCTCAGTTCTGGAATCAATTTAGTGACCCTCTTCTGAACTGCCTTCAATACAATTACATCCCTCCTCAAGTAAAGGGACCAAAACTGTACGCAATCCTCCAGGTGAGGTGTAACTAATGCCTTGGGGATGTGAGATACATAAAACATAAGGGAGAGGCAAGAGTGGATATTGGTCTACTGAAAAATGAGTCTGGAGAAGTGGTAATGGGGAACAAAGAAATGGTGGAGGAACTGAATATATATTTTGCATCAGTCATCACAGTGGAAGACACCAGCAATATAACAGAACTTCAGCAGAATGGGGGGCCAAAGTGAATGTAGTGGCCATCACTAAGGAGAAGGTGCTGGCGAAGCTAAAAACTCTAAAGGTGGATTAATCACCTGGACCGAATGGACGACATGCCAGATTCCTGAAGAAGGGCTTATGCCCGAAACGTCAATTCTCCTGCTCCATGGATGCTGCCTGGCCTGCTGTGCTTTTCCAGCATGACATTTTTCAACTCTGGTATTCCAGCATCTGCAGTCCTCACTTTCTCCGAATGGACTACATGCCAGAGTCCAAAAGGAGTTAGCTCAGAGATTGTAGAGGCATTGGCAGTGATCTTTGGTGGAGTCAGGGAGGGTCCCAGAGTACTGAAAAATGGCTAACGTAACACTCCTGTTTAAGGAAGGAGGGAGGCAGAGAACAGGAAACTATAGGATGGTTATCCTGACTTTGATTACTGGTATGATTTCAGAGTTCATTATTAAAGACGAGATTGTGGGGTACTTGGAAGTGCACAGTAAAATAGGGCAGAGTCAGCATGGTTTTGTCAAGGGGAGGTCATGACTGACAAACCTGTTAGAATTCTTTAAGGAAATCATGTGCAAGTCAGACAAAGGAGCATCAGTGAATATGATCTATTTGGATTTCCAGAGCAAGAGATTCCTGATTAGATTAGATTCCCTACAGTGTTGAAACAGGCCCTTCAGCCCAACAAGTGCAAACCAACCCTCCAAAGAGTAACCCACGCAGACCCATTTCCCCTCTGACTAATGCACCTAACAATATGAACAATTTAGCAAGGCCTGCATCTCTTTGGACAGTGGGAGGAAACCCACGCAGACATGGGGAGAATGTAAAACTCCATACAGACGGTCACCTGAGGCTGGAATCGAACCTGGTTCCCTGATACTGTGCTAACCATTGAGCACCGTGCCACCCATACAGTGATGAAGGGCTTATGCCTGAAACATCGTTTCTCCTGCTCCTCTAACCATGGATAGAGGATTGGCTGACTGGCAGAAGGCAGAGAGTGGGGATGAAGGGGTCTTTTTCAGGGTGGCAGCTGGTGACCAGTGAAGTTCCACAGGGGTTAGTGTTGGGACCACAACAATTCACATTATACATTAATGATCTGAACCAAGGAACAGAGGGCATTGTTGCTAAGTTTGGAGATGACACAAAGGGAGGTGGAGGGACAAGTTGAATTGAGGAGGTGGGAAGGCGGTAGAAGGACTTGGAAAGGTGAGGAGAGTGAGCAAAGAAATGGCAGATGGAATACAATATGGGAAATTATGAGGTTATGCACTTTAGTAGGAAGAATAGAAGCGTGAATTATTTTCTAAATGGGGAAAGGCTTTGGAAATCTGAAGCACATGAGGACTTGGGAATCTGAGTCCAGGATTCTCTTAAGGTTAACATGTAGGTTCAGTTGGTGGTTAAGAAGGCAAATGCAATGATCGCGTACATTTTGAGAGGGCTAGAATACAAGAGCAGGGATGTACTGCTGAGGCTATATACAAGAGTGTGGTGCTGGAAAAGCACAGTAGGTCAGGCAGCATCTGGGGAGCAGGAGAATTGATGTTTTGAGCATAAGCTCTTCATCAGGAATGAGGCTTATGCTGGAAACATCAATTCTCCTGTCCCCCGGATGCTGCCTGACCTGTTGTGCTTTTCTAGCACCACCCTTGACTCTGATCTCCAGCATTTGGAATTCTCACTTTCTCCTGAGGCTGTATACAGCTCTGGTCAGACTGCATTTGGAATATTGTGAGCAGTTTTGGGCCCCATATTAAGGAAGGATGTGCTGGTGTTGGAGGGGAGTCCAGAGGAGGTTCACAAGAATGAGCCCAGGGATGAAGGGATTGCCATGTGAGGAGCAGATGAGGACTCTGGGTCTGTATTCAATAGAATTAGGAGGATGACAGTGAATCTGATTGAAACTTAGAGAATAGTAGAGTAGAGTAGATTTTAATTTGTCATTTCTACCATATACAACTGATACAGTAAAAACGAGAGAGCATTCCTCCGGGACCGAGAGTGCTACATGGACAGCACAAACTACACCATCATACAAAGGGTGGCATAAAGTGCATAAGAAGTGCAAAACATGCGAGTTGCAGTGTAATAGAAGAAAGATAAATAATAGACATTGTTCCAGCAGCAATTCGAAGTTGTGCAAAGAATTTCAGAGGGAAAAGAGTCTGATCATACTGTGTTAGGGAACCTGATGGCCTGGGGGAAGAAACTGTTGCACAGTCTGGCCATGAGAGACTGAATGCTCCGGTATCTTCTGCCAGATGGCAGGAGGGTGAAGAGTTTGAATGAGGGGTTTTTGGGGTCTTCCACAATGCTCTTAGCCTTATGGATGCAGCGTGTGGAGTAAATGTCTGTAATGGAGGGGAGAGAGACCCCGATGATCCTCTCAGCTGTCCACACTATCCGTTGTAGAGTCTTACGATCTGGGACGGTGCAATTCCTGAATCAGACAGTGATGCAGCAGCTCAGGGACTGTCAATGAACCCTCTGTAGAATGTGGTCAGGATGGGGGTTGGGAGGTGGGCTTTCCTCAGTCTGTGCAAAAAGTAGAAACACCACTGGATTCTCTTGGATATGGAGCTGGTGTTGAGGGACCTGGTGAGATTCTCTGCCAGGTGTATGCCAAGAAATTTGGTGCACTTCATGATTTCCATGGAGGAGCCGCCGATGTCCAGCGGAGAGTGGTCGCTCCATGCCCTCCTGAAGTCAACAACCATCTCTTTCATCTTGTCCACGTTCAGGGACAGGTTGTTGGCTCTGCACCAGTCTGTTAGCTGCTGCACCTCCTCTCTGTATGCTGACTCGTCATTCCTGCTGATGACACCCACGACAGTCGTATCATCAGTGAACTCGATGATGTGGTTTGAGCTGTGCATTGCTGCACAGTCATGTGTCAGCAGGTGAACAGCAGTGGACTGAGCACACAGCCCTGGGGGGGCCCCATGCTCAGTGTGAGGGTGTTGGAGATGCTGTTCCCAATCTGACTGACTGAGGTCTCCCAGTCAAGAGGTCCAGGATCCAGTTACAAAGGGAGGTATTTCAGCCCAGCAGACTCAGCTTTCCAATCAGCTGCTGAGGACTGATAGTGTTGAATGCAGAGTTGAAGCATCTGAGCAGAATTCTGATGCAGGTGTCCTTCTTCTCCAGGTGGGTGAGGGCCAGATGGAGGGTGAATACTGAGAAGCCTGGATAGAGTAGAAGGTACTTCTACTGGTAGGAGAGACTAAGAGTGAAGGAACGAGACCTTTAGAACTGAGATGAGAAAGACTTTCTTCAGCCAGAGGGTGGGAAATCTGAGGAACTCATTGCCGCAGAAGACTGTGGAGGCCAAGTCATCGGGAGTATTTAAGACAGAGATAGCTAGGTTCTTGTTTAGTGAAGGGATCAAAGGTTTGAGGTAGAAGGCAAGAGAATGGGATTGCGAAACATATCAGCCATGATCAAATGGCAGAGTCGACTCAACAGGTTTAATTCTGCTCTTCTATCTTATGATCTTATACAGCTGCAGCAACCCTTTCCTACTTTTATTCACTATTCCTTTAGCAATAAATGCCAATAATCAATTTCTCTCTTTATTACCTGCTGTACCTGATTACTAGTTCTCTGCACCAAAACATCCTGAAGTTTCTCTTTATTTAGATAATAAATTGCAGGATGAAAAAGACCATGGATCATTTCAAGTAGTTGAGCCAAAAGCAGCAGATGCAGTTCAATGTTATTGAGAATAAAATTATTCATATGACATCAAAGACAAATGTACCTGATTCGGTCAGATAGCACCCTGATTCAGAAGGACATCTGAGCACTGTTGCACTGATTACGGAATCATTCGTGTAGCGCTTAGCTGCAATGACAAAAAGGGAAAATAATGTGTTGGGAAGTAAGACACAAAGCAAGATATTGTATTCTTGTTGTATAAGGCATTATGAAAATGCCAGCTGGAAGATTACTGAGTCAGTATGGGTGGGAGTTAGGGGCAGCAAGGAAACAGCCACCTCATTGGGGGGTTTTCTACAGACCCCCTAATAGCAGTAGAGAGATTGAAGATCTCATAGACGGGCAGATTCTGGAAAAATGCAGAAGTAGCAGAGATGTTGTTATGGGCGATTTCAACTTTCCCAATATCGACTGGAACCTCCTAAGTGTAGATGGTTTGGGCGGAGCCGTTTTTGTCAGGTGTGTTCAGGAGGGTTTCCTTACTCAGTATGTAGACAGGCCGATGAGGGGAGAGGCCATTTTGGATTTGATGCTCGGCAACGAGCCAGGGCAGGTGTCAGATCTCGCGGTGGGAGAACACTTTGGTGACAGTGACCACAACTGCCTCATATTTACCATAGCCTTGGAGAGGGAAAGGAGCAGCTCCCGAGGGAAGATACTTAATTGGGGAAAAGGAAATTATGACACTATCAGACAGGAGGTGCGAAGTAGACTGGGAGCAATTGTTCCACAGAAAGGGCACAGCAGACATGTGGAGACTATTTAAGGAGCAGTTGTTGTGAGTGATGCACAAATTTGTTCCTCTGAGACAGGTAAGAAGGGGAAAGATTAAGGAACCTTGGATGACGAGAACAGAAAAGCTCCTCGTCAAAAGGAAGAAGGCAGCTTACGTAAGGTGGAGGAAGCAAGGATCTAGCACAGCGTTAGAGGATTACAGGCTTGCTAGAAAGGAGCTCAGACATGGACTGAGGAGAGGCAGGAGGAGCATGAAAAAGGCTTGGCAGGAAGGATTAGGGAGAACCCAAAGGCATTTTACTCATACGTGAGGAATAAGAGAATGATCAGGGAGAGGGTAGGGCCGATCAGGGATAGTGGAGGAACTTGTTCATGGAGTCTGAGCAGATAGGGGAAGCCCTAAATGAGTTTTTTGCTTTGGTTTTCACCAAGGAAAGGGACCTTGTTATAAACAAAAACTTCGAGGAGCTGGGAGACAGTCTTGATCAGATCAAGATTGATGAAGTTGGTGTGCTGGAAAGTTTGGAAAATATTAAGATTGATAAGTCCCCAGGGCCAGACCAGATTTATCCTAGGCTGCTCCGGGAAGCGAGAAAGGAGGTTGCTAAGCCGCTGGCGAGGATATTTACCTCCTCACTCTCCACAGGGATTGTACTAGAGGATTGGAAGGAGGCGAATGTTGTTCCTCTTTTCAAGAAGGGTAATAGGGAAATCCCTGGCAATTACAGACCAGTCAGTCTTACGTTTGTGGTCAGCAAAGTTTTGGAAAAACTCTGGAATTATCTCCCTAACAGCAATGAGGGTCTACCGACAGCAGACAGACTACAAGATGGACTGCAATGAGCAAAAAACAAAGAACAATACAGCACAGGCACAGGCACAGGCCCTTCAGCCCTCCAAGCCTGAGTTGACACATTTTCCCCTTCCATACTAAAAATGTCTTCACTTACAGGATCCTCTATTCCTTTCCTAGTCACGTATTCGTTCAGGTGTTTCTTGAATGCTGCTAGCAGTGTTTCTGCTTCCAATATCTCCTCTGGCAGCATATTCCAGGCACTCACCAGCCTTTGTGTTAAAAACTTGCCTCGCGTGTCTATTTTAAACATCCTCCCTGCACCTTGAACCTGTGTAATTGACCCCTTCACCCTAGGAAAGAGCCTCGTACTTTCTAGTCTATCCATGCCATTCACAATCCTATAAACGTCTATCAGGTCGCCCCTCAACCTCCTGCGCTCCAGTGAAAACAAATGCAGTCTATCCAACCTTTCTTCATAGCTAAAATGCCCCATACCAGGCAATATCTTGGTTAACCTCTTTGACACTCTCTCCAAATCATCCACATCTCGGACTTTAAGCTCGGACTTTTCTCTCCGGAGAGAAGGAGGAAGAGAGGTGACCTGATCGAGGTATGGATAGAGCCAATAGCCAGAGATTTTCCCCAGGGCAGGATTGAATGGTATGAGGGGTCATAGTTTGAAGATATTAGGAGGAAGGTATAAAGGAGACGTCAGAGGTAGGTTCTTTACACAGAGAGTTGTGAATGTATGGGATGTGATGCCAGCGGTGGTGGTGGAAGCAGAGTCATTGGGGACATTTAAGCGACTGCTGAACACGCACATGGATAGCAGTGAGTTGAGGGGTGTGTAGGTTAAGTTACTATATTTCACATTCGGATTAAACCTCGGCACAACATCGTGGGCCAAAGGGTCTGTCCTGTGCTGTACTTTTCTATGTTCTATGTTCTAAGATTGTGAGTAACTTGAATCTGTTACTGAGAGCAAGATGGAAAGAGAAAATTCTGAAAAAGGACCTGAAACATAAGCTCTGCTTTCTATTCACAGATACTGCTAGATCTGCTGAGTTTCTCTAACATTTTCTGTTTTTTTGTTTATTTCAGATCTCCAGCATCCCCAATTTTTTTGTCTTATATTCCATAAGAGAAAGACATTACCTTGAGATGGTAAAAGAGAAGAAGTCAACATGATACTTAATGCTGAGAGATGTGATTATCAGGGCAGGTTAAGGAGGTAATAACAGTACAGTAATGATATTACTTGCTAGGAGTTCTTCAAAAGGCTGTGGAAAATCATTGGAAACCCTGTTTTTGAAATATATCTGAAATCAACTGGGAATTCAAATGCCGGCAAGACAATTTGTAAAATTGAATTCAATAAATCTGATCACTTATGACCCAAAAAAAAACAAATTGCTGCAAATTCACTGAAGGAAATATACAAATCAACTGAAAGAGGATGTACTATCTCTCCCAGTATAATTGAAAATAATTGTCATTTAGTTTGTATTATTGGCTTGTCATACTTTTTCAAAGTAATATAGCAAGCTCTCAATTGGACAAAAAAACGTTACGGTCTAAACTGTTCAAAGGGAGTCATCATCACTTTCTCAGGCAATTAGAAATGGAAGATAAGTGTAGTTTCCCAGTATTACCTCGATAGAGAACAATTGATTTAAATAATTGTCATACTTTAATAGGAAGAGACATAAATGTAATCTGAATAAAGTTATCAGGATTGTAAAGAAAACTTTAAAAATTATTTTTACAGCTGAAAAAGCTGCAACCAAGGGCCCAGCGTTTAGAAAAAACTCAGGACGGTAGCCCAAGAAAGTCAGGAGGCAATGTGGAATAAGTTTTGAAGGAGGATGATATAACTAAGTCGTACAAAGAAGAAAATTCACAGTGTTTCAAGACAGATTTAAAGATTATGCTGATAATAAAGTAGAATTGATTTATCAGATTGCACATCGAATTAAAGTGCAGGAGTTGTGTTTCTTTACTTATACACATTTCGGTCTGGCTGCTGAGTGAGCTACAACAACAAGTTGCATTTATATAGCAGTTTTTTGTAGTTAACAAGAGCGCAGGCAAACACATTGTGTTGGCAGGTAGCAGTGGGGAAAGAGAATCAGACAATCATTGTATTTTAACTTCAAAGCATGAGTGAAGTTGTGAGCATGTGACTGGTTAAACAGGTATCGATGCTGCAGGGCTGCAGCAATCCCTTTAACTTTCACCTTCAATCTCAGCATGATCTGTTGTCCACTGAAAACCCCATGACACTGCCTGGTTAGCAATTCTCATATACAAAAATCCTAGCTTGATTAACTGGGATTCATGAAGTTAACAGTGCAGACAATTTCATGGACTTTGTAGAACTCAAGTCAAGAATGTAGCAAGTTGTTGAATAAGTGGTAGGCAAGAAATCCTTTCAATGTTGAGACCTCATATTTGCTTCTGCACCTAAATCAAAGGATTTTGTCCACTCTTCGATAGGAGTGTTCCTTTCTCTAATTTGGAGGGGATTTCTTCTCGTTGGGAAGTTATCACAATCGTCTCAGGGTTTACTACATTTGCCTTGCATTTCCCTGCATTCACTGCACCATGAAACCATCCAATGCAGTTTGACTTTGATAAGAAACGTAATAAACAGCAACCAATATACCCCTACCCCACCTTCACAATTGCCCACCAGCAGTAGGTGCAGTACAAGTCAGGAATCAGCAGTCTTCCCTTTAGGAACCTTTACTCCACAGGAGGGATCAGCATAAAATTTCTGCTTTATTTATCACACATGAATAATGGCTAATTAGGTCCTTGGCAGTCACTCAGCTCCAGTCTGAATTAAAAAACATACAAAACTTACAGCCCATCAAGGAGATTTTATTCCAAAGTTGCACACTCTACAAAATCTCCTAAAAAGCCTGAACCAGTCTCTGAATCTGCCTGATGACTCACCAGTGCTCACATGACTCACCTCTTAAAGGGACACTATCCCAACATAACACACTACTAGAACAAGGCATAACATTGAACATAGAATGTTACAGTGCAGTACAGGCCCTTCAGCCCTGGTTGTTGCACCAACCTGTGAAGATAATCTGATACCCATTTAACCTACACTACTCCATTATTATCCATATGAGTGTCCGATGCCCATTTAAATGCCCTTAACATCAGCAAGTCTACAACAGTTGCAGGCAGGCCGTTCCACGCCCCTACTACTCTCTGAGTGAAGAAACTACCCCTGATATATGTCCTAAATCTATCACCCCTCAATTTAAAGCTTGTGTTAGCCTTCGCCATACAAGGAAAAAGGTTCTCACTGTCCACCCTATCTAACCCTCCGATTATCTTATACATCTCTTACGGGCGGCATGGTAGCTCAGTGGTTAGCACTGCTGACTCAAAGCACCAGGGTCCGAGGTTCGATTCCAGTCTCAGGCAACTTTCTGTGTGGAGTTTGCACATTCTCCCTGAGTCTGCGTGGGTTTCCTCCCACTGTCCAAAGATGTGCGGGTCAGGTGATTTGGCCATGCTAAATTGCCCATACTGTTAGGCGCATTAGTCAGAGGGAAGTGGGTCTGATTGGGTTACTCTTCAGAGGGTCGGTGTGGACTGGTTGGGCCACTGTAGGGAATCTAATCTAATCTTGATTAAGTCACCTCTCAACCTTCTTCTCTCCAATGAAAACAGCCTCAGTTACCTCAGCATTTCCTTGTAAGACCTTCCTTCCATATCAGGTAACATCCTGGTAAATCTCCTCTGAACCCTTTTGAAATCTTCCACATCCTTCCTATAATGTGGTGGTCAGAACTGCATGCAATACTCCAAGTGCGGCCTTACCACTGTCTTGTACAGCTGAAGCATAGCCTCATGGCTCCGAAACTCATTCCCCCTACCAATAAACGCAAACACACCATATGCCTTCTTAACAACTCTATCAACCTGAGTGGCATCTTTCAAGGTTGTATGCACCAGGACACCGAGATCTCTTTGCTCATCTACTCCTGCCAAGAATTTTACCATTAGCCCAGTACTCTGCATTCCTGTTACTTCTTCCAAAGTGAACTACCTCACACTTTTCCACATTAAACTCCATTTGCCATTTCTCAGCCCAGCTCTGCATCTTAGCTATATCCCTTTCTAACCCATAACATCCTTCAGCACTATCCACAACTCTGCTTACCTTAGTGTCATCCGCAAATTTACTAACCCATCCTTCTACGCTCTCATCCAAATCATTTATAATAATGACAAACAGCAACGGCCCCAAAACAGACCCTTGCAGCATAGCACTGGTAACTGAGCTCCAGGATGAACATTTCCCATCAATCACCACCCTCTGTCTTCTTTCAACTATCCAATTTCTGATCCAAACCACTAAATCACCTTCAATTCCGAAACTCCGTATTTTGTGCAATAGCACACCATGTGGAACCTTACCAAAAAAGCCTTACTGAACTCCATATACACCACATCAACCACTTTACCTTCATCCACCTGTTTTGTCACCTTCTTGAAGAATCCAATAAGGTTAGTGAGGCACAATCTACCCTTAACAAAACCGTGTTGACTATCCCGAGTCAAATTATTCCTTTCCAGCTGATTATAAATCCTATCTCCTATAACTTTTCCCAACACCAAAGTCAGACTCACTGGTCTTTAATTACCAGGTTGTCTCTACTCCCCTTCTTGAACAATGGAACAACATTTGCTACCCTCCAGTCTTCTGGAACTACTCCTATAGACAATGAAGACATAAAGATCGAAGCTTCCCAGAGAATCCAAGGACAAATCCCATTCAGCACAGTGGTCTTATCGATTTTCAGATCTTCCAAAATTGCTAAAACCTCCTCTTTGTCAACCTCAATCCCATTCAATCTTGTAGCCTGCACTTTCCGTATTCTCACTAACATTGCCCTTTTCCAGTGTGAAGACTGACGAAAAGTATTCATTAAACACTTCCCAATGTCCTCATATTTCACACACAACTTAGGAAGGCCTTAGGGTTTTCCTTGATCCTATGCACCAACAATTTCTCAGTCCCCTCCTGGCTCTTCTTGGCCCTCTCTTTCGATTTTTTCTGGCTAACTTATAACTCTCCAGGGCCCTAACTGAGCCTTCATGCCTCATCCTCACATAAGCCTTCCTCTTCCTCTTGACAAGAGCTTCAACTTCTTTAGTAAACCATGGCTCCCTCTCTCAACAACTACCTCCCTGCCTGAGAGGTATATGCTTATCAAGGATCACAGTAGCTGTTTCTTGAATAAGCTCCACATTTCAAGTGTGTCTATCCCCTGCAGTTTTCCTCCCCATCCTGTGCATCCTAAATCTTGCCTAATTATATTATAATTGCCTTTCCCCCAGTTATACCTCTTTCCCTGTGGTATATACCTATCCCTGCCCATTGCTTTTGTAAATGTAACCGAATTATGGTCACCATCTCCAAAGTGCTCACCTACCTCCAAATCTACCTCCAAATCATTCCCCAGTACCAAATCCAATATGGCATTGTCCCTTGTTGGCCTGTCTACATACTGTGTCAGAAACCCTCCCGTACACATTAAACAAAAACTGACCCACCTAAACTACTTGAACGATAGATTCCCAGTCAATGTTGGGGAAGTTAAAGTCTCCCATAACAACTACTCTGTTACGCTCACTCCTATTGAGAATAACCTTTGCTATCCTTTCCTCTACATCACTGGATCAATTTGGAAGTCAATAGAGAACTCCCAACAGGGTGACCTTTACTTTCCTGTTTGTAACTTCAGCCCAAACTACCTCAGTGGGCTCGTCCTCAAATGTTCTCTCAGCTGCTGTAGTACTACCCTTGATTAACAATGCCACACACCCCTCCCCCCAATCCCTTTTACCATCATCTTTGTTCTTGCTGAAACATCTGAATCCTGGAATCTGCAACAACCATTCCTGTCCCTCCGGTAGCCATGTCTCTGAAATGGCCACAACATCAAAATCCCAGGTCGAATCCATGCTGCAAGTTCACCCACTTTATTCCAGTTGCTCCTGGCGTTGAAGTACAAAGTATTGAATTTCAAACAAACATCTTAGTTCCCGGTGCGTCTCGCGACCTTGTAAGCCTATCCCTGACCTCACTACCCTCAACCTCCTGTACACTGGAACTATAATTCAGGTTCCCATCCCCCTGCTGCATTAGTTTAAACACCTCCCCTCCCCTACCCCCCAGCATTCGCAAATTTTCCCCCAGGGATATTGGTACCCTCTGGTTCAGGTAAAGACCATCCTGTTTGTAGAGGTCCCACCTTCTCCAGAAAGAGCCCCAATTCTCCAAGAATCCAAAACCCTCCCTCCTGCACCATCCCTGCAGCCACGTGTTCAGCTCCACTCTCTCCCTGTTCCTCGCTTCACTAGCACGTGGCACGGGCAACAAACCAGAGATAACAACTGTTTGTTCTAGCCCTAAGCTTCCCACCCTAGCTCCCTGGATTTCTGCCCTAGATCCCCACCTTTTTTCCTACCTATGTCATTGGTGCCTGTATGAATCATGACTTGGGACTGCTCCCTTTCCCCCTCAAGGATCCCGAAAACACGATCAGAGACATCATGAATCCTGGCACCTGGGAGGCAACAAACCAAATGTGAGTCGCTCTCATTCCCACAGAACCTCCTTTCTGTCGCCCTAATTATGGAGTCCCCAGTGACTAAAGCTCTGCTCCTCTTCCCCCTTCCCCTCTGTGCAACAGGGACAGACTCTGCGCCAGACATAACATGCATAAGCTTCAGAACATAACTGAGCACAATTGCCTCAGCAGACTGGTAAGGGTCAGGATTGCCCCACAGGTATGTGCAGTTTCCTGCAGTTGGCTTCTCTGTCTCTAGATGTACATATTGTAGGAAGACATTATGGCGGTCATGTTAGATTAGATCCCTCCAACCTCTCTCCAGTTAGTTGAAAATGCTGTCAGCATCTCACACATACTCATCTCTTTCTTCCTTTTAGATGGTCTTTCAAAGCAAAGTCTTTGAAAAAGTCTTTGGCCATCTGCCCTTTGTGTTATCTGGGGCGACACGGTGGCTCAGTGGTGAGCACTGCTGCCTCACAGCACCAGGGTCCCAGGTTCAATTCTAGCATTAGGCAGCTGTCTATATGGAGTTTGCACATTCTCCGTGTCTGCGTGGGTTTTCTCCCACAGTCCAAAGGTGTGCGGGTGAGGTGAATTGGCAATGCTAAGTTGCCCATAGTGTTAGGTGTGATAGTCAGAGGGAAATGGGTTTGGGTGGGTTACTCTTTGGAGGGTTGGGTCAAATGGCCTGTTTCCACACTGTCGGGAATCTAATCTAACTCAGTGCTAATCTTGTGGTCGAATATTCTTCAACCAAACTTTGGGAGTTGCATTATGTTTAAGATGTTATTTAAGTCAAAATTGTTATTTTTGTCATTGTTGAATTAGAACTGTCAAGGTAAGGAAGTACAAAGCCATTGTGCATCACATTTTCCTCCTTGGGCCAGGCAATGGCCTCGTGCCATTATCACTGGATAATAATTCCTGAGATCCAGGAATCCTGGGGGCATGGGTTCAAATCCTGCTACAGCAGATGGTTGTTTGTGAATTCATTAAAGATCTGGAATTAAGAGTCTAATGATGACCCATGAATCCATTTCAGTTGTTGGAAAACCCCACTAATTTTCCTTAGGAATTGGAACTGCTGTCCTTACCTGGTCTGGTCTACATGTGACTCCAAACCCATAGCAATGTGGTAGACTCTTTATTGCCATCTGGGTAATTAAGGATGGGCAATAAATACTGGCCTAGCCAATGATGCCCTCATCCTGTAAGTGAATAAACAAATATTCAGTGGCAGCCAATTTGAGGTTGTGTGGACTAGGAGCAATCATGACGATGTATGGTCAGTGCCCTGGGGGATGGCCACCTGTGGACATTCCTGCTGGAGTTGGGGGTCATACCAACAACAACTATACATGTGACGTATTCAGCCTGCCATTGAGAGGTCACAAAGCAGGTCGAGGACATTTCTGGGATCTTACCAATGGCTGAAAGGTTTCCCTCCACAAAAATGGCCTGACCCCTGTTAGCACACTAGTTTTTCAGTATATATATCCTTTCCTCAGAGAGTCCCATCATTTGAGGTGCCCCCTGCAGTCTACACCCTACCCCAGCTCTCACTTCACCTGCTGGGATCTGGTGACCACACCCTGATGCTCCCAATAGATCCCCTCCCCACAAGCTGTGGATCCCACCCATTGCCCTAAATTGGACAGAGCTTCAAGAGATGGATCTAATTCAGGCACTAACAGGAAAATTTTGTGTCAGGTCAAATCACATATCTTTAGAATCAGGATCTGAATTCTTACTCATTGAAAGAATATTTTCAAAGACTGTAAAATTCTGTATGAGTGAATAGCATACACTATGTGTTGCATAATATTAGATTCTGTTACAGAGTAGATGGGAGACATACCCATCTCCCTATCATTTGAGTCTAGGCTCAAATCCAACACCTCTTCCTTTGTAGATACAACGGGGAAAAATGGCTGCAACTGAATCTTTGCTTTTGCTTTTTATTGTTTTCTTCTTAAAGGACAAGAATAATAAGAGGTTGAGTGTGAGAAAAGAGATAAGTTGATAGGATAAACACATACCCTTTGTGGGAGTGAGTTTCAATGATGGATGGTCATAAGGCAATGAGAGGATGTGCTCACACAGTCAGAAAGAGGTACAAGTTGGGTTGTTGTTAGGGGTATTGTCCAGGAGAAGATTTAAGAAATGCACCATCAGAATCTAGACGAATCTATGGTGCCACTCATTGTTCCTGCTGTGGTGAAGGGTTCTGGCACTGTATCAAGGAGCATGCCTTCACACCCTCACTCCTGACCGATTTGTAGTTTCCAATGATGTCAGCTTGGTTTATTGTGGTCTCTCCACTCCTTCATGTAAGTCTCCACAGCCTGTAATGTGGTGCTGCTTTATAATGTTGAAAGTCTGTTTCTGTAAGTTCTTGCTTTCATTAACCACCTGTCCAACCAGAACAGTGCTCTACTGGAGGGCTCTTAAATAAACTGAGGAAGACCATCATGCACACTTGTCCCAGTTGGTCTGGAAAGCTGGAAGTCAGGTGCAAATCTATTGTAAAAGGCCAGTGTCTCCCCTCCCTCTCCACATACAACCCCCACCCCTACTCCTCACCTTTTGATGTCAGCATTGCCCTTAACAGGCTTTGCTTGTAAACAGTCGAATGGCCACACAGGTGTTCTCCTGGTAGCACAGGAGTTCTCCTGCAGTTCTCCTGTGGGCGGCACGGTAGCACAGTGGTTAGCACTGCTGCTTCACAGCGCCAGAGATCCGGGTTCAATTCCCGCCTCAGGCGACTCTCTGTGTGGAGTTTGCACATTCTCCCCGTGTCTGCGTGGGTTTCCTCCGGGTGCTCCGGTTTCCTCCCACAATCCAAAAATGTGCAGGGGTTAGGTGAATTGGCCATGCTAAATTGCCCGTAGTGTTAGGTGAAGGGGTAAATGTAGGAGAATGGGTCTGGGTGGGTTACGCTTCGGCGGGTCGGTGTGGACTTGTTGGGCCGAAGGGCCTGTTTCCACACTGTAAGTAATCTAATCTAAGAAAATATATAAAATAATAATCTCTGTTCACAATGGTGTCTTCATTTTCTCTCTCATTATATATAAAAGAAATGAGTGATTTGGGGGAAAAAAGAATAAAAATCACCTGGGTTCTTAGATAAGGGCCCTCTTGTGGCACAGTGTAATGTCCCTAGCCCTGGATCAGGAGGCCCAGGTTCAAGTCCCACAATAAAGCAGACTCTCGGAGTTCCTCATGATGCAGTGGTAATATTAAAAAAAAGGTAATCAACAAAATGTCCTTCTGAAACAACCAAGAATCCCTCAAAGATGAGGTCCAGCCAGGATCTATGTACGAAGATAATAGCACAGGTGGACAAAAGCACAGTCAAAAAGAAAGATTTTAAGCAATGGAGTTAAGAGGTTTAAGTTGGGAATTACAACACCTACTCCTGATGGCACTGATCAGCTTTTCCACTATCTTCACCCCTTTCGCCAAAGAAAGAAAACTGCTCTATATTCTTGCACCAGTGTTTCAAAAGATTCTTTTAAAGTAAATAAAAGTCATGAGGAGCAACAATGTTTTTGTTCATTTTCATATTTTAAGCAGATAATTGACATTTAATGGTGAGGATTAGCTAACAGACAAAACAAATAAACTCAGTGAGTTAATATAAGGTCAGCTTTTCATATCATGCCACTGCTATGGAAGTGCGTACACTACATTTGAATGCTTCTTGTATATCATTTGGTATTAGTCTAAATAATACAAAGTTCATTATGGTACAGAACCGTGCAGCAAATCCCTTCTTCCGGAAGGTATTACAAGTTAACAGTTTGAGTAAATAACTCCAGGGCTTAATTCTCTGGTGGGAAGAATGAGTGACATGATGGTGAAGACCATGAGGCATCTAGACCTCGACTTCCAAACACTGAGCCTCAGCAACATCAATGTTCACCTTGGTAATCCAGGACTGTATCTGTGGGAGATTTTCTGTGAGTCCCACACACTCCTCGTGTATCTAAAGATGCGTAGCGAAGGTTCAGAACTGCCCTTAGATCTCATGCAAGAGTTGAGCAGCTGTAGAGTACAGGACAAGTCAGAGAAAGATGGAGGAAATCAAAGTAATAAAAGAACAGGAACAGTAGGCATCAACTTCATGAGGAGTCATGAACTTCGCTCCCATGAAAGAAAGAATTATATTGATATTTAACTGTCATGCTCTCAGGAAAAAAGCTGAATTATGATTCTCTCCATTAATGCAAATGAAAAGTGTACACCCTAGCATGTTATGCCAACTGTAGAACAGACTTTCAGAGTTTAATAACCCATTTGTCAGACAAGATGTAAACTGTATGTTATCTAACTGGTCCCTTTTTAACACTCTAGAATTTGTTTAAAACTGTGGTACGCTTTCAAGAAGATCAACTCCTTCAAGACGAAAGAACATGAATTGAGCTTTTATTCTCCAAATGTGAGGGATAAGTCTCAGGTTACATGTAGGATGACTAAATGAATGCCCAATTCACAGAATATTTATACACTGGCATTCAAGCATTACATATATAAATATAAAACACTTCAATATGTTTGTTTTAGAATTTTTGAAAGAAATTATGGTTGGTTAACAATATAGTAATTGTATGTGGATGCTATGTAAAGCCAATGAAATGGCCTGGTGACCTAGACGTTGAAAGGTTCAAATAACATGGCCAGTGTATGGGGGGTAATGAGGGAAGGGGAATAAAGGGGGAATGGAGAGTCAATAACAGTTAAAGGCACTCTCCATTTCAAAAGAAGTTTACTGATGAACATCACAGCTCTGTTAAATGCTCTCTAAAGTTGTATGTTGAAGGTAATTTTTAAAAATGTTATTGATCGGGACATTTTGAGGCAAACAAAGCTCAGAATGGTCTTTCCCTCATCCATACCTGGAAATTCTCAACAATGCACCAATCTTTAGCTTTTGGGCAGAGCTTAAATTTGTTCTGGAACGCTGCGCGCTGATGACCGTTGAGGGATAATTCACTGGAGTCGTTTATTGTTTTTCTTTTTTCAGTGAGTTATCACTTGTCTAGGTAATGCAAAGAGCTTCCACGCCCAGCGCATAAATTAGGTTTGCTTCACTACATTTCATACAGTTTGACAATCCTCGTCTTAAATCTTAAGTAAAAGTCATTAAGTGTTTAAAGCAAGTTTTAAATTATGGCCCTTCTACTTGATTGTAGTTCAAATCAAAAGAAAGAGTCCCAACAATAAGAGGGCAGCTGCATCGCCTGGGAGCAACCCGCGAGGAAAGATTGCATCGAGATTCGAGATGGCGCCGCTGACCTTCTCGATTAGTATCGAGTTAAACCCAATGTTGGCATGAAAGAAGCTGCTCCTCAAAGACGCACATCCTTGACCTGCTGATGACTCCATCCGGTAGCATTTGTTTCTTATTCCGTAAAAGCTACGCGCAACTGGTTATGACAATGAGAAAGAAGGATAGATGATCAGCTAAATCATTGCCTCTAATAACAGAAACCATTTGCTGGTTTTCTGAGCAACAACCCATTAATTATTTAACCTGCAGCTTTTGCCATGAATAAATAATTGCCATGTAGAACACATGTCAGATTTCAACTACTATTTTAATTCTCATGTCTGTACCCAGGCTATGGTCCAGTCACTTTCCAAGGGAACTGTTATAACCATTCACCCATTCAAGGCCTTATCCTTCTTAATTATGTAAGGAGACATTAGAACCAGGAACAAGAGTAGGTCATTCAGTCCATCAAGCCTATCCTAGTTTTCAATACCATCACAGCTGAATTAACACTTCAATGTCTTTTAAACACCCAATCCCCTAACCCTTTACACCATTGGGAATCAGAAATCATCAATCTCTGCCTTAAACATACTCAAAGATTGAGCCCCCTAAGCTCTCTGTATAGTTTGTAGCATTTGTATCATTTTCAAACTAGTGACAAAAGAAATGAAAGTGAACTAATTCTTTTATTCAAGCACAAACTGGTTATGTCTGAGTCTTCAAATGGCAGGCAGCTGGACACAAACCTTAATTTATACCACTGAGGTACTTAATTATTTTGAACTGAAATCCAATGTTAGTCTAATTTTATTTTGTACATCCAATATCTTCATGCATTGTCATCTGGAAGATTTTCATTTGAATAACGTAGAAGTTGAAAAAGCTCCAGATTGTGAATCACCAGTTCTGCAGTTTTGTATCAGCACAAAGGAGAAACATTGTACTTTACTGACCCTGTGGCTCTGAGAGCAAGAAAGAAAATCACTTCCTTTTAAGGAGGCCCACGTACAGGGCAGTTATCATGTTTTGGATATGAATGATTCCAGCCCCAACTTAAAGAAGGAACACATTCCTACACTCAGCGACTTAGATAAGACGAGTTGCCTGTGAGAAAAATAGTTAGGACAGAACTAACCAAGTATTGGTTACTTTTGGGTGAGGACAGCAAGGAAGGCAAACTTAGGAAGCTCTTTTAAAAAAGTAGAAAAACTCAGTTGGTCAGACAGCATCTCTTGAGAGAAAAACAGAGTTACTATTTCAAGTCAATGACCTTTCACCAGAACTAGTCTCAGACATGAAATGTTGCCAAGTACAAAGTTAGCTTTCATGCACATGTAGACAACATGACTTCAATTCACCATTGAAGTCATAGTTATCCAAGCAATTTCCCAATGCCAAAATTTGGGCAGATTGAAACACCATCTGGACACTGTTGTACAACAGTAGCCATTCTTCTGCTTCTCTCCTGCATCTGACTGCATCTCTTTAAAAGCTCTGCCTGTCCTTTCAAAGTAAACCCAGTCACTCAGCCTGCAGAGAGACCAACATTTTACCCATAACGGTGTGACTATCCCTCTCGAAAATTATCAACATTAAAAGAAAGTGCACTTTGTAAAACCATTTCTGAAGGAGTATTGTCCTTGCCACCTGGATAAAACAGATTACTTCAGGACAATTGTGATATAAAAACTACATTCAGAAAACCTTCACTCGAGAATTTATCTTTCACAGATTACAATGTCACCTGAATATAATGTTTTATTCGTTTATTACTAGTAAACTATTTTGTACAGAATAGGAATCCTAAGCCATAGAAATCATATTCATAGTCTGTAGAATTCATAATAACAATTTTATATAGTACCTGATCATGTCTCTCAGAAACATCCCACATTGGTTCACATAAATAGACTACTTAAAAAATTTAATTGCTGCTTTATTAACAAATACATCAGCAAACTTGCAAATGAAAATCTCAAATGTGGCAGCGAGATCAATCTGTTTTATGTAATATTTTTGGGGAAAGGACTCTTGGCCAGCACGCAGGGAGAATTTCCTGAACTTGAGTAAATAGTTCCTCAGGATCGTCTGTTGCACAAGAGCAGGTAGTTGAACATTCCATGACAAGTTACTTTTCTGTAAATGCAATGTTCACACTCAGCAACATATTAGAGTGTCACACGAGTGAAATGTGAAGTTCAAAATCAGAACTTTTAACTCAAGAAGAAAGAGTGTCAGCAACAAAGAAGAGAGTTCACTAACAGAACCAATTGGCATTATGAACTAAACTTTCCATAGACATCTATACTCTCTGTCGCTACAACTTCATTTTAACTGTTGTGCCATATTTCAGCAAGCATTCCATTAAAAAAGTAATGTAATGCACCACCTGGGAATGTACAGGAGATAGATTTAATTGATTTGGAGTTGCCTGTGTTGGACTGGGATGGACAAAGTTAAAAATCACACAATATCAATTTATAAATTCCTGCTTTGGAAATAAAACCAGTCTGACTCAAGGTTGAGAAACAGATAGACTCTAGCCTCACACTTTTAGCGCATTGTCTGAGCTGAGATGTCACCTTTGCTTGAATAAAACCTAAAGTTATCTCAGGAATGTGATTTGAAAGAAGTTCTGGGATTTTTACATTGATGTATCAAAACCTGCATTCCCATTCGAAGTGATTAAAAACTTAAAGCAACCTAGGTTTGTTCAATACTTTGCATAAGTTGTATGACACATTGATCTTTTACTATAAAGTCTGTGTCGTATGATCAGGCCCCACTAGCTACCTGATGAAGGAGCAGTGCTCCGAAAAATAAACTTCCAAATAAACCTATTGGACTATAACTTGGTGTTGTATGGGAGAGTGCAGGGATATAGGGAAAGGGTGTGCAGGGATATAGGGAAATGGTGTGCAGGGATACAAAGAAAGGGTGTGCAGGGATATAGGGAAAGGGTGTGCAGGAATACAGGGAAATGGTGCTGAAAATGTGTTGCGGGAAAAGCACAGCAGGCCAGGCAGCATCCAAGGAACAGGAGAATCGACGTTTCGGGCATGCCTGGATGCTGCCGGGCCTGCTGTGCTTTTCCAGCAACACATTTTCAGCTCTGATCTCTAGCATCTGCAGTCCTCACTTTCTCCTGTAGGGAAATGGTGTGCAGGAATATAGGGAAAGGGTGTGCAGGGATATAAGGAAATGATGTGCAGGGATATAGGGAAATGATGTGCAGGGATACAGGGAGATGTAGTGCAGGGATATAGAGAGATGGCGCGCAAGGATATAGGGAAATGGTGTGTGGGGATATAAGGAAATGGTGTGCAGGGATATAGGGAAAGGGTGTGCGAGATGGCGCGCAAGGATATAGGGAAATGGTGTGTGGGGTAATAAGGAAATGGTGTGCAGGGATATAGGGAAAGGGTGTGCAGGAATATGAAGAAAGAGTGTGCAGGGATATAGGGAAAGGGAGTGCAGGGATATAGGGAAAGGGTGTGCAGGAATATAGGGAGATGATGTGCAGGAATATAAAGAAAGGATGTGCAGGGATATAAGGAAATGGTGTGCAGGGATATAGGGAAAGGGTGTGCGGGGATATAGGGAAATGGTGTGCAGGGATACAGGGAGATGTAGTGCAGGGATATAGGAAGATGGTGTGCAGGGATATAGGGAAAGGGTGTGCAGGAATATAAGGAAATGGTGTGCAGGGATATAGGGAAAGGGTGTGCAGAGCTATAGGGAGATGGTGTGCAGGGATATAGGGAAAGGGTGTGCAGGAATATAAGGAAAGGGTGTGCAGGGATATAAGGAATGGGTGTGCAGGGATATAGGGAAAGGGTGTGCAGGAATATAAAGAATGGGTGTGCAGGGATATAAGATAAAGACGTGCAGGGATATAGCGAAAAGGTGTGCAGGGATTTAGGGAACTGCTGTGCAGGGATATAGGGAAAGAGTGTGCAGGTATATGGGGAGATGGTGTGCAGGGATATAGGGAAAGAGTGTGCAGGAAAATAGGGAGATGATGTGCAGGAATATGAAGAAATGGTGTGCAGGGATTTAAGGAAATGGTGTGCAGGAATATAGGAAGATGATGTGCAGGAATATAAAGAAAGTGTGTGCAGGGATATAAGGAAATGTTGTGCAGGGATATAGGGAGATGGTGTGCAGGGATATAGGGAGATGGTGTGCAGGAATATAGGGAAATGGTGTGCAGGGATATAGGGAGGGAGATGGTGTGCAGGAATATAGGGAGATGATGTGCAGGGATTTAAGGAAATGGTGTGCAGGGATATAGGGAAAGTGTGTGCAGGAATATAGGGAGATGATGTGCAGGAATATAAAGAAAGGGTGTGCAGGGATATAAGGAAATGTTGTGCAGGGATATAGGGAGATGGTGTGAAGGGATATAAGGAAATGGTGTGCAGGGATATAGGGAGATGGTGTGCAGGAATATGAAGAAAGAGTGTGCACGGATATAGGGAAAGGGAGTGCAGTGATATAGGGAAAGGAAGTGCAGGGATACAGGGAAAGGGTGTGCAGTAAAATAAAGAAAGAGTGTGCAGGGATATAGGGAAAGGGTGTGCAGGGATGTAAGGAATTGGTGTGCAGGGATATAGGGAAATGGTGTGCAGCGATATTGGGAGATGGTGTGCAGGAATATGAAGAAATGGTGTGCAGGGATATAAGGAAAGGGTGTGCAGGGATATAGGGAAAGGGTGTGCAGGGATATAGGGAAAGGGTGTGCAGGGATATAGGGAGATGGTATGCATGAATATGAAGAAATGGTGTGCAGGGATATAAGGAAATGGTGTGCAGGGATATAAGGAAAGGGTGTGCAGGGATATAGGGAAATGGTGTGCATGGATACAGGGAGATGTAGTGCAGGGATATAGGGAGATGGTGTGCAGGGATATAGGGAAATGGTGTGTGGGTATATAAGGAAATGGTGTGCAGGGATATAGGGAAAGGGCGTGCAGGGATATAGGGAAATGGTCTGCATGGATATAGGGAAATGGTGTGCAGGGATATAGGGAAAGGGTGTGCAGGAATATAAAGAAAGGGTGTGCAGGGATATAAGGAAATGGTGTGCAGAGACATTGGGAAAGGTTGTGCAGGGATTTAGGGAAAGGATGTGCTGGCATATAGGGAGCTGGTGTGCAGGGATATAGGGAAATGGTGTGCAGGGACACAGGGAAATGGTGTGCAGGGATATAGGGAAAGGTTGTGCAGTGATACAGGGAGCTGGTGTGCAGGGATATAGGGAAATGGTGTGCAGGGATACAGGGAAAAGGCAGGAGATTGGCACTGGGTACGTGCAGGTACGATGAACCAAATGGCATCTTTCTGCCTTATACAATTCTGTGGTTCTGTGATATCCCATAGGAGCCCAATTTCCAAGATGCCATTGTCCACTAAAGTAGGGCAAGTTCAGAATTGAAAAATTGCAGCCAACAAGGAAATGCTGCCACGATATTTTTGCTATTTTTAATGGACTTTTCCACAAATAAAGCTATTATTCAGATCTGTAGTTTTGTCTAAATGCAGAACAATTCCACTTGTTTCCTTATAAGAATAGAGGAAGGTAATATATTTGAATGAGTGGCTAAAAAGCTGGTGGAGGAGAGAAGGCATCAGATATCCAGATTAATGGGATGTCTTCTGGGGGAGTTGGGACCTGTACAAGAAGGATGGCTTGCTCCTAAACTGGAGAGGCACCAATATTGTGGCAGAGAGGTTTACTTGTGCCACATGGGAGGGTTTAAACTAGTGTGATGGTGGGGGACAGGGAACCAGAGCAGTAGATCAGTTTGTGGAGTGATTAAGGATAAGGTAAAAGTTAAGTCAATTAAATCTAACAAGAAGAACAGGCAGGGCATGGCTAATAAACCTGGCAGGATGAGCAGTCTGAAGTGTATTTATTTTAATGCAAGAAGTATAACAGGTAAAGCAGATGAGCGTAGAGCCTGGATTAGTGCATGGAACTGCAATGCTGTAGCCTATGCAGAAACTTGATCCAGAGAAGGGCAAGATTGGCAGATGTTGGCAAAGGAATGCAGTGGGGTGTTGAAGTAGCAGGCAACTGGAAGCTCAGGGTCTTTTTTATGGACAGAAAGTAGGTGTTCTGCAAAGCAGTCACCCAGTCTGCACTTTGTTTCCCTAATGTAGAGGAGACCACATTGTGAGCAATGAATGCAGGAGACTAGATTGAGGGAAGTACAGGTAAATCACTGCTTCATCTTGAAGATATGTCTGGGCCCTTGGATAATGGGGAGGGAGGAAGTAAGCGAGGAAGTGTTACACTTTCTACGAATTGCATGGGAAGGGGCTGTGGGGAGTGTTCGGAGGGAAGGAAGAGTGCTCCAGGGTGCCCCAGAGGGAACGGTCCTTGCAAAAGGCTGACAAGAGTGGGGAGGGGAGCTGAATATATGTTAGTAGTGGCATCCTGCTGGAGATGGGATACGTATTTTAATTTTTACGTATGTTGGGAGTAAGAGAATAACTAGGGAAGGGTTAGGTCCACTTAAGGGCAAAAGATGGAATTTATGCCTAGAGCCAGAGAAAGGGGTGAGATCCTTAAGGAGTACTTTGCATCAGTATTCACCAAAGAGAAGGATAGGATGATGGTAAGATTAGGGAGAGGCATGTTGATATTCTGGGGCATACTGAGACTAAGAAGAAGAAGGAGTTTGGTGAATTGAAAAATATTAAGATCGATAAGGCCCCAGGACCTGACTGGATCTAACCCAGCTGTGGGGCCTGTAAGTGAGATTCCAGAAGACAGGAGGATATCCAATGTTGTTCCTTTGTTTAAGTATGGCAACATGGATAACCCAGGAAATTATGGGCCAGTGAGCCTCATATCAGTGTTTGGGAAATTATTGGAGAAGGTTCTTAGGGACAGGATTTACTCACATTTGGCAAAAATAGATTTATGAGGATTCGTCAGCATGGCTTTGTGCAAGGAAAGTCTTCACCCTGATATTTGATTAAGTGTTTTGAGGAAATGACAAAGGTGATGGGTGAGAATAGTGCAGTGGATTTGTCTTCATGGACTTTACATTAAACAAAGTCCTCATGGTCGGCTGGTCCAGGCGACTAAGTCATATCGGACCCATGGTGAGTTGGCACATTGGATACATAATTGACTTGGTCATAAAAGACAGAGGTAGCTGTCGAGAGGTGTTTTTCTGACTGTAACACTGTAACCAGTGGTGTTCCACAAGGATCAGTGATGGGCCCTCTGTTGTTTGTAATATATATATTATTTGGATGAAAATGCAGGTGGTCTGATTAGTAAGTTTGTAGACAGCATGAGCATTGGTGGAGTTGTGGATTGTGAGGAAGATTGTCAAAGGACAGGATATAGGTCAGCTGGACAGTTGGCTAGAGAAACTGCAGATGGAGTTTAATCCTGATAAGTGTGAGGTGATGCATTTTGGGAGGTAAAATGCATGAGGAAAGCATACAGTAAATGGCGGGATCCTTAGGAGCACTGATGTACAGAGGGATCTTAGTGTGCAAGTCCATAGCTCCCTGAAAGTGGTGAAGAATGCACATGATATGCTTGCCTTATAAATGTTGGCAAGTCATATTGCAGTGTATAAAACTTTAGTTTGGAGTATTGTGTTCAGTTCTGGTCACCACCTTATAGGAATGATGTGGAGCCTTTGGAGAGGGTGCAGAGGAGGTTGACCAGGATTTGCCTGGATTGGAGTGTATTAGCTGTCAGGAGAGGTTGAACAAACTTGCATTGCTTTCGGTAGAGAATCAGAGGCTGAGGAACAATCTGATAGAAATATATGAAATAAAGTGAGGCATGGATAGTGTAGATGGTTGGAGTCTCTTTCCCAGAATGCAGATGTCAAATATGAGGGGAAAATGGTTAAGGTGAAAGGGAGACAGTTTAAAGGAGATGTGTGAGACTCATTTTTTATATAGAGGGTGGTCAGTGCCTGGAATATGTTGCTGGGGAGCTGGTAGAGGCAGATACAGATAACATTTCAAAGGCATTTAGACAGAAACACAAACAGGCAGGAGGTAGAGGAATATGGACCATGTGCAGACAGATGGGATTAGTTTAGAATGGCATCATGGTCTGCACAGACATGGTGGGCTGAAGGGCCTGATCCTGTGCTGTACTGTGTTCTATGTTTTATGTTCTAACACACCCTACAACAGAACATCAGAGTAATACTCCAGGATTTTGTTTTAATTTTACCACTTCAGCACTGAGAATGGACTGCATAGACAAAAGAGAGAAAACTCTGACACGAGGGATTGGGGTGGGGCTGCTGATATGACTTCAGCCGCTTCAATTTCTCCAACCCCTCACCCACTCCAACCTCACTCCCTCCGAATGTGCAGCACTCCACTCTTTCCGCACCAACCTTCGGTTCACCATCAAACCCATTGACAATGGGAGGGCAATGCTAGGCTTGAGCATGGACCTCAATGTCACAGAGTCTAGATTAGAGAGGTGCTGGAAAAGCACAGCAGGCCAGACAGCATCCGAGGAGCAGGAAAATCGATGTTTTGGGCAAAAACCCTTAATCAGGAATAGGGTTTCGGGCTTTTGCCCGAAACATCGATTTTTCTGCTCCTCGGATGCTGCCTGACCTGCTGTGCTTTTCCAGCATCACTCTAATCTAGACTTTGGTTTCCAGCATCTGCAGCCCTTGTTTTTATCTACCTCAAAATGTCACAGAGGCCGAACACCAATTCTCCGACACCACATCCTACCTCCCCCTTGCCTATGACCTGACCGCGACCCATCAGAGCAAAATCACCCGCCTTGTCTGTACCCTCATTGCCTCTGTTGATCTCCCTCCATTGCCCTCAGCCCCACACTACCTACTCCCCAAGATCCACAAGTCCAACAACCTCAGGTGACCCATTATCTCGGCATGCTCCTGCCCCACTGAATTCATCTTGTCCTACCTTGACTCCATCCTCTCCCACTTGGTTCAGGCACTTTCCACCTACATCATCAACACCAACCATGCCCCCCATCTCTTCAGCAACTTCCAGTTCCCCAGCCACCCAGCATTTTATCTTCAATATGGACATGCAGTACTTATACATGTCCACACCCCACAAGGACAGCCTCCAGGCCCTCAGCTTCTTCCTCTCCAACAGACCCATCCAGTCCCCCTCCACTAATACACTCCTCCCCCTTGCCGAACTGGTCCTCACCCTTAATAACTTTTCCTTTAACTTCTCCCATTTCCTCCAAATCAAGGGGGTGGCTATGGACACCAGGATGGACCCCAGCTACACCTGCCCCTTTGTCAGCTATATCCTAAAGTCTCTCCTCAGAACCTACACAGGCACTGTGCCCCAACTCTTCCGCTGTTACATCGATGACTGCATCGGTGCAGTGTCCTGCACCCAGGCTGAACTGGAGCAGTTCATCGACTTTGCCCACAACTTCCAACCCACCCTCAAATTCACTTGGTCCATATTGCACACCCTCCCCCCCCCCCTCTCTTGACCTTTCCATTTCCATTGCAAAAGTGAGGACTGCAGATGCTGGAAATCAAAATCTACATTAGAGTGGTGCTGAAAAAGCACAGCAGGTCTGGCAGCATCCATGGGGCTGGAAAATCAACATTGTGGGCAAAAGCTCTTCATCAGAAATGAAGCTGAAAAAGCACAGCAAATCAGGTAGCATCCGAGGAGCAGGAAAATCCACGTTTCAGGCTTTTGCCCGAAATGTTGATGTTCCTGTTCCTTGGATGCTGCCTGACCTGCTGTGCTTTTTCAGCTACACTCTAATCTAGAGTCTCCATTTCCATCTCCAGTGACAGTCTCCAGACTAACATTTACTACAAACACAAGGACTTCCACAACTACCTGGACCACACCTCGTCCCCCCCAGTATCCTGCAAGAACTCCATCCCATTCTCCCAATTCCTCTACCTCCAGTGCATCTGCTCGGATGAGGAGACATTCCATTCCCAAGCATCCCAGATGTCCACCTATTTTGAATAATGTGCTTTTCCTCCCTCTGTTATCCAGACAGCCCTCCACCACATCACCTTCATTCCCTGTTCCACTGCTCTAAACCCACCCCAAATGCAATAAAGACAGAGTCCCCCTTGTCCACACCTACCACCCACCAGTCTCTGCATCCAATACATCGTCCTTAAACACTTCTGCCAACTCCAACTAGATCCCACCACCAAGAACATCTTCCCCTCCCCTCTCCTCTCTGCTTTCCACAAGCACCGTACCCTTTGACAGTTCTTGGTTTGTGCCACTCTCTCCACCAACTCCCCCCGATCCCCAGGTACATTCCCTTGCAACCGGAAAAAATGTAAAACCTGCCGGTACACCACACCCCTCACCTCCATCCAGGGCCCCCAAACAGTCCTTCCAGGTGAGACAGAGGTTCACCTGATTCTCTTCCAACCTAGTTTACTGCAACAGGTGCTCCCAAATGTGGTCTTCGGAGGGACCAAATGTAAACTTATGGAACGGTTCACCGAGCATCTCAGCCGTGCCCACAGGGACGGACCGGACCTCTCAGTCACTGCCCAGTTTGATTCCTCTTCACACTCCCTTTCTGACATGACTATCCTTGGCCTCCTCCATTACCACAACAAACCGTAAACTGGAGGAACAACATCTCATATTTTGCCTGGATAGCCTACAGCCCAGACGTCTCAACATTGAGTTCTCCAATTTCAAGTAAGCTCCCTCCCCATCCCCCAACTCCCTTCCCCCTGCCTTCCACTGATTCCTGCCATATACAGAATTCCTCCCATTGACAAACCAGGTTATATCCTCTACCTTCGTCATCTATCCCCACTTCACCACCCTCCCCCTGCCACCCCCTTTATCTGCAGCTGGCCCCACACCCACCCTGACTCTTGAAGAATAGTTACACCCAAAACGTCGACTTCTCCACCTCCTTATCTTGTCTGGCTTGCTGTGTTTTTCCAGCCTCCTGCTTGTCTACTTTGGATCCAGCATCTGCAGTCTTTTTGTCTCTAACCTTTGGTGTTTTCTGTCATTCCTTTTAATGAAAGGAAAACTGGTCTGTCTCATCACAACATGTGATACTCCCAATGGGCTCAGGAGTGACAGATGGATGTTAATTTAGATAAATGTGAGGTCTTGCATTTTGGTAAAACAGACAAGGACAGGACTTATACAATTAATGGTTGGGCCATGGGTAGTGTTGTAGAACAGAATGGCATAGTGGTTCTGGCACATAATTCTTTGAAGGATGCTTAAGAAGGCACTTAGCACATTTGCCTTCATTGCTCAGACCATTGAGCGCAGGATTCGAAAAGTGAGCTGCTGGAAAAGCACAGCCAATAAGGCAGCATCCGAGGGATAGGAGATCGATGTTTTGAGCATAAGCACTTCATCAAGCACTTTATGCTTGAAACATCAATTTTCCTTCTCCTTGGATACTGCCTGATCGGCTGTGCTTTTCCGGCAGCACACTCTGCGACTCTGCCTCCAGTATCTGCAGTCCTCACTCTCCATTGAGTATAGGAGTTGGAATGTCATGTTGAGATTGTACAGGATGTTGGTGAGGTATCTTTTGAAGTATTGCATCCAGTTCTGGTCACCCTTTTGTAGGAAGGATATTATTAAACGGGAGAGGATTCATGAAAGATTTACCAGGCTGTTGCTGGGAATGGAGGGCTTGAATCATAAAAATAAGCTGGATAGGCTGGGACTGTTTTCATTGGAGCATAGGAGATTGCAGGGTGACCTTATAGAGGTTTATAAAATCATGAGAGGCACAGATAAGATGAATGACAAGGACCTTTTCCCTGGGGTGGGGGAATTCAAAACGGTGGGGGGGGGGGGACATTTTTTAAGATGAGAGGAGAAAGAATTTAAAAAGAAATGAGGGGCAACATTTATATACAGAGAATGGTTTGTGTGTGAAATGAACTTCCAGAGGAAGTTGTGGATGTGGGTACAGTTAGAACCTTTAAAGGACATTCAGGTAAGTACATGAACGGGAAAGGTTTGGAGGGCTATGGGCCAGGAGCAGGCAGGTGGGACTAGTTTAGTTTGAGATTATGCTCAGCATGGTGTGGTTGGAGCAAAGGGTTTCTTTCTGTGTTGTATGACTGTATGATTCCATTACTCCATCCTGGTGGCAAACGTGAAAATCTCCTCAATTGTATTTGATATTGTACATGGTCCTCCTGTCACCTGAACAAGGTGAACCATTAACTTGTAGTGAACATTGCTATAGAAGAGTCACTGCAATCAAAATAATCCTCAGAAAACATAAGAAATAATTAAATATTTTGTTTCTTTGGATGGCTGCAATTTTGTATGTAGGATTATCAATGGCTTCCTGTATAATAGTCATTTTCATTCATACAAACCTAGAGGAGTAGGCTATTCAGCCCTTCAGACTTGTTCTACCATTCAATAAGATTATGGCTAATCTGATTGTAACCTCAAAACCACATTCCTGCCTACTTCAATAGGTCTTCATCCTTTTACTAACTCTGCCTTAGAAATATTCAAGGAGTCTGCTTCCAGCACCTCCTCAGGAGTGAATCCTCAAGACTCATGACCTTCAGAATTTCTTTTTGCCAAATCTCTGTTTGAAAAGGATGACCCTGATTTTTAAGCAGTGATCTCTGGTTCTAGGTTCTATCAAGGTGGCAATATCTTTTCCACACCCATCCCGTGTAGACCCCTCAGGATCTGATATGCTTCAATCAAATCACCTCAGACTCTTTGAGATTCCAACAGATACAAGCTCAGCTTGTTCAATCTTTGCTCATAAGACAACCTGCCTATTCCAGGTATTCATTAGTTAAACCTTCTCAAACAGCCTCAAGCACATTTATATGACCTTGCTGCTGCTAGCTTTGTTAGTTTTTTTTATTATTCATAAAGAAACATGATCTATTAAAATACGAAATTTCTGTGACTAGAGTCAGATAATATAACAGCTGATTCTATTTCACACCTTTGAAATACAGATTGTTATGACATTCAGAGGCTGCTAACATGTGACTGCTGCTCATTAATAGTGAGTAATGGGCCAGGATATAGAAACAGAGGCTGCGAAGGTCGGCGGGATCTGGGGGAGTTGGGCAGTCGGCAGTGAAATTGCAAAAACTCCAAAACGTGATTAAAAGTCAAACAGCTGGCTCCTATTACAGAGCCAGGCTGTGGAAAGAAGTGGAAGCACATTCTGCTCACACATTTGTTCTTATATCACAAGCAGTGGCATGACACCAGCGAAATGCAAAGGATGTTATGTGTGGGACAATTGTAAAAATACTGCTGCTGTTTTCAGGCAATGGCTGTTTTTGAACTGTAGCCAATGGTGTATCAGTTATACAGATTGAATAATAGTTTGGAAACGGGACATGCACCAAACTAAAACCACCTGGTTTTGACAGTCGATATTGTGCCCAATTATGACAGATGAAATACCTTTTAAACACCGTAATAATATTTCAAAACAAAAATGTGCAATGAGCTAAATATAACAATTGGGGTTGCAGGATGGGACCCCATCATTTATGGCTTAAAATAAGACATACCTCAAAGTTGCAAGGGTTTGTTCTTCAGAAGTTGGGCTTTCAGGACAGTGAATATAAATTGGCATCAGAAACACAAACCTATTTTATGTCCCTTTTTCCCAGATATAGCTGCAGGCTCAATTATGTGCTCATGACTCTCTGGAATTTTGCCTTTGCAAATTGTTTTAGTATTTTGTAAAACCAACTCCTATAGCCTCAGAGGTTGATCTCATGATATGGAATGACAAGTTCTTGTCTCTCTGCTTCTACATGAGAGACAGGAATTTTGTCTTCATCATTTTCAATCAGTAACATCAAGGAAACTATCCAAGAGTTTTTGTGTGAAATTTCAGAAATCCAGTGGTGCATTTCTTCAGAACATGGGTGAGCTGCATTGATGAAAACATGAGCCCTGCCTTTGCTCCGAGCTCTGGTGTGCAGAGAGAGGAGATTTCCTGCAAAACCCACCTTTAAAAATAGCTGCCTGCCATTTCCAATTGGGGGTTTGGCAGACTGGCTGGGTGAGCTTGAAAATGGAGATGTGATGGAGGAGGCCCAGCGTGAGCCTGGAGACTGAGGCAGGTATAAATAGTGCCTCAACTGAAAAACCACATACCAGAGCAACCCTTATATATTACAGGCTGTGGGCATCGGAAGAGATACTTTTTAAATTCATTCATGAAATGTGGGCATCACCAGTTAGGCCAATATTTATTGCCCATCCCTAATTTACCCAGAGGACAGTTGAGAGGCAATTAAAATCCTATGGGTCTGCAGTCAAACGTGGACCAGACCAGGTAAGGATGGCAGTTTTCTTCCCTAAAGGACAGTTGCTGATTGGTTTTTTCAACAATTTACAAAATTTCCAGGTTACCATTAGACCCTTAAATTTGGTTTTGAAACTGTCAAATAACACCATCTATCATGGCTGAATTCAAACCCTGATCTCTTGATTTAATACCTTAGTGATAAGACCACTAGGCCATTAACTTCCCAATGTGTTGTGTTGACTTGTAAAGGTGAAGGAAATGCAAATCCTGTCCAAGAATAATACTATCCTGGATTGGATGGTCCATCAAGGGCTTTCCCTATGACAGCAGTGTCGCTGCTACACAACAAAGCGCTGATCTGATGGAATCTCAGGACGCAGCCTGCCAAAGGTTTTCTTGTGTCACTATTACGCAGTGCAGATAAAAACCAGCAATCAGTAACCTGGCTGAGCTCTGGTGGCGGATAAGGGAGCAGTGCCATTCTCATGATCCCATCCTCCTATCCTCAACTCAATGGATGTGGCCTTACTGTTACAATCACAAAGTTCATTCTGTCAACACAGTGTAAGAGCACAACACTGACTACCAGAGATTAAGACAGTGAGGACTATCCATTGGTGTATACATCCATATGTATATGCATGGAGCCATTCTGTCAATCATACTGTTAATATTTTCCTCTTATGGAATGATGTAAATGGTTAGTGTATATAAGCAATCAAAACTGAATGTAAGCAATGAGCTTTGAAATGCCCATGACATTCCTCATCTTACATACTCATGAATAAAAATGTAGCACAGAGGAGTTGCTGAGGAAGGGATGGTACTAGCTGAACCTCATTTCCCAGATCACAGCCTCCACTGGAGATCATGAATCCAGTGTTGCAAATGTTACAATTACCTTCTGTGTTCTGGCAAGCCTCATTGATACAGACTTCCCAGAGAAGGGGCATATTTACTTCATGCAGAAAAAATACTGCGGAATACCGTGTGGAATACTGTTCATAACTCTTCCTCACCAACAGTTCCTGTAGGGCACAGATGTAGCTATGTATAGGCACACACTAAAAGCATACCCTCTGCATGAATTCTGAACGATGTTGACTTTTATTTATATTGTTGTTGCAGAACAAAAGGACAAGGAATTCCCCAAAGGTAGCCTGGACTGGGGGTGTTCAACCTAACTAAGGCCCATAGGCTTGGTGGAGCAGATGGCCATGGAGTTGACCAGGATCTCGAGCAGCTGTCTGTCTATTGGAGATGCCGACCTTGTAAAATGCTCTTCACTGAGATAGTACGTGCTGAGATTAGAAGCAGAAAAGGAGAGGTTACCCTGTTGGGAGTTTTCTACAGGCCTCCAAATAATTCCAGAGATGTAGCGGATAGGATAGCAAAGATGATCCTCAATAGGAGCGAGAGTGACAGGGTAGTTGTTATGGGGGACTTTAACTTTCCAAATATTGACTGGGAATATTATAGTTCAAGTACTTTAGATGGTCAGATTTTTTCCAATGTCTGCAGGACATGTCCTGACATAGTATGTAGACAAGCCAACAAGGGGCGAGGCCATATTAGATTTGGTATTAGATAATGAACAAGGGAATGAATTTCTTCCGAGACACTCTGTGTGCAAGAGGTGAGCTCTTGTGTGTTACACGCCGCCTGTATCAGAGACAGAGTCGGAGGAACCTGACCCGGTGCTAAAACACCTAAGGAGGAGCTACAGAAAACACAACTGGCTCAACTCCTCAGACTCAGAGTGGGAGGGATGCAGTGATTGAAACAAGGTCAGCCAGGTGGACCGCATAGAATATGAGTTCCCTAATTGGGGCTGTTAACCTGTTCCATAATGGGGTGGCACAGTGGCTCAGTGGTGAGCACAGCTGCCTCACAGTGCCAGGGACTCGGGTTATCTTCGAGCCTTGGGCGACTGTGTGGAGTTGGCACATTCTCCCCGTGTCTGCATGTGGTTTCCTCCCACAGTCCAAAGATGTGCAAGTCAGCTGAATTGGCCATGTTAAATTGCCCATAGTGTTAGGTGTATTCATCAGAGGGAAATGGGTCTGGGTGGTTTGCTCTTTGGAGAGTCGGTGTGAACTTGTTGGGCCGAAGGTCCTGTTTCCACACTGTAGGGAATCTAATCTAATCCAATCAGGGAGCCCTGGCTGACAGATATAAACAGGAGGGTCAGGCATTCTGTTCATTCCGAGAGCTAGCTCTGAGGGAGCTGGATCAGTGTCAAAGAGTCTCCCCGTGTAAATAAAGGGGGGGCTTGGTGATGGGATACCAGCCACTGCGGAGTTATTTGACCCAATATATTATCATTTAAATAAGAATTTTCCTTTCGATTTTCCATATCAAAGTTCACATATAGCTATGTTGTACTGCATCTGTCACATGTTTGCCACTCCTCAACTTGTCTGAATCACCTTGCAGCCTTCTCACCTGGTTTTGTGTCATCTGCAAGCTTGGAAATATTGCATTTGGTTCCCTCATTGGGTCATTGATATTGATCATAAATGGCTGGAGCTCAAGCACTGATCGTTGCTGTATCCCACTATTCACTAGCTCGCAAGCAGAAAAAAACTTGATTGTTTTCTGGCTGTCAACCAATTATCACTTCACACCAACACAGGACCCTCTATCCCAGGTGCCTTAACTTTGCCCACTAACTTCTAATGTGGGACATTATCATCAGCCTTCTAAAAACCAAATACATCACATCTACCTGTCTCTCTTATCTGTTCCACTAGTTACATCTTCAGAAAACGGGTTTGTTAAGCATGATTTGTCCTGCGTAAAACATGTTGGCTTTGTCCAATCCCATTAATGTTTTCCACATTTTCTGATATTACTTCTTTTATCATAGATGCCAGTACTTTTCCCACTCCTGATGTTGGGATAACTGTTTTGGAATTCTCGGTTTTCTCTCTGTCTCTGTCTCTGTCTCTCTCTCTCTCTCCATTTTATGGGGTTACATTTGTCATCTTTCAATCTGCAGAAATTGCTCCAGAATCTCTAGAATTTTGGAAGATAGCCAACAATGTGTCTAATATTTCCAGGATCACTTCCTTTAGCACACTGGGATATAGATGATTAGAATGTGGACATTTCTCAGCCTTTAATCCCAATCAGATCCCCAGAACTATTTTTTTTACAGATACTGATTTCCTTCAATTTCTCTCTCTGACCAGACCCTCACTTGCTTAACATTTCTGAGAGGGTCTTTTTGTCTTTGAGTAAGGGGATGTAGCTGTATAATCAGTCAGCATAGTACATTTTGGGAATGTGTGACACAGTAGACATGAGCTGTATCCACATGGTTGGGAATTGGTCAGCACAGGCCTCTCATTCTCACTCAATAGCATTCAGGTGAGGGGTTTTGTTTACAACAGTGGTAAATGCCAATCTGTGTAGGTGAATGAATTATAAATTTGTTGAGATTTGCTTCATACAAAGGAATCGTGTGAACTATCCAGGATCCTTGTGTATCCATGAGGATAGCTGCTGAAAATGTGATGCTGGAAAAGCGCAGCAGGTCAGGCAGCATCCAGGGAACAGGAGAATCGACGTTTCGGGCATAAGCCCTTCTTCAGGAATGTATATCCATGAGGATATACATGATTGTTGGTGTCAACCATCGCACATTTATTGGGTGAAATGACTTCTGTTTGAAAAGAAGTCTGCATTCCATGCTGGGCCACCCAATGAGTGCAATCACTGACACTCTGCACTTGAGGGAAGCTCACACTGACTCTGTTTGAGATTTCAAATCCAAAGAGAAGCGAATGCACCTCACGCCACATCTGGACAGTACATTTTTTACATCCTTCACGCTGCTGTGAGCTGCTCTTGGGAAAGGTCATCAGAGATTCCCTGGAATGTCCCTGAGGTCTTGACATTCAGTGTAAGTGAATCTTCACAGGGAGCCATCGGCAGGGCATGTGAGGGAGTGGATTGTGGCCCCAGTTACTGCAAAATGCGACTGAGTTTCTACACAACCTCACAGCTCAACACAAGCTTTCCATCTCCAGCACCAGTTTTTGGTCAAATTGAAGTAAGACATAGAGTCATAGTGATAGAATCACTGAATCATATAGACCAGAAACAGACCCTTTGATCCAACCAGTCCCTGCTGAACATAATTCCAAACTAAACTAGTCCCACCTGTCTGCGCTTGGACCATATCCCCCCAAACATTTCCTATTCATGTACTTATCTAAATGTCTTTTAAACACCGTAACTGTACCCACATCCATCATTTCCTTTGGAAGTTCAATCTATACATGAACCACTTTCTGTGTAAAATCATTATTCCTCATGTCTTTGTGAAATATTTCTCCTCTCACCTTAAAATATGCTCCCTCGTCTTGAAATCCCTCATTCACGTTATCTATGCCCCTCATTATTTTATAATCCTTTACAATATCACTTCTCAATTTCCTAAGATCCAGTGAAAAGTACCCCAGTCTCTCCGTATAATTCAAACTCTCCATTCCCAGCAACGTCCTCTCTTCTGAAGCCCCCTCCAGTTTATTAATATCCTTCCTATAGCATGATGACCAAAACTGGGTACAGATTTAAAGGCTTCACATATAAATTTGTTCGGGCTATTAATTTGTAATCTGGAACAAGAAATGCTGTGGTTCTAATCAGACGACTGGAAAAAAAACACAAACCTCTCTAAATAGTGATTCTTCATTTTTACCTGATACTTCACATGAATTGAAATAAAGGTGACTTTAATGAGATCTCTCTCAAATCATATCTCTACAAAACTGGTTGTATTTTTTTCAGATTTGGAGCTGGGTAAGTAATATGTTTCCAAGTTGGTGCATGCAATTCGTGTGATAGGGTTCAAGGAAATTATTTTGAAGACCCATCATACCTTTCGAAAGCTCTGTAGCCCCCTGGTGGAGTATATCCTAAAAAGGTTTCAGTACAAGTGAAATACAAGTTAGAGGCTACCTGTAGTTTCCTTATGACAAGATTCATGGAGGGTTCCTCTCAGTGAGCTCTTGCATGCTTTTCTCATGCAATCTTTCCAAAGTCACCTCTTTATGTAAAAACCAGGAGTAGGCCATTCAGTTTATTGAGCCTACTCTGTCTTTCAATATAATCATGGCTAATCCTTGACCTCAATGTCAAATTCCTGCTTTCTCCTTATAGCCCTGAATGGCTTTAAAATCTAAAATATTACCTGTCTTTTTCTTGAATATATTCAGTGACGTGCTCTCACCACTTTCTGCAGGAGAGAATTCGACAGGTTCACTACCCTTCGAGTGAAGAATTTTTTCCTCATCTCAGTCCTAAATGGTTTACCCCATATCCTGAGACACTGTCCCCTGGTTCTGGCTTTCCCCACCAAGGAACACTCTCTCTGCATTGAGTCTATCCGGAGGAGGCAATGACCTAGTGTTATTATCGCTAGACTATCAATCCAGAAAAGCAGCTGGCCGACGGGTCCGAATTCTGCCACAGCAGATGGTGGAATTTGAATTCAATTTTAGAAAATCAAATCTGGAATTAAGAATCTACTGATAACCATGAAACTATTGTGGATTGTTTGGAAAAACCCATCTGGTTCACTCATGTCCTTTAGGGAAGGAAACTGCCAACCTTACCTGGTCTGGAATACATGTGACTCCAGACCCACAACAATGTGGTTGACTCTCAACAGCCCTCTGAAATGGCATTGTAAGCCACTCAGTTCAAGGGCATTAAGGAGGGCACGGTGGCTCAGTGGCTAGCACAGCACCAGGGACCCAGGTTCGAATCCCACCTCGAGTGACTGTCTGTGTGGAGTCTGCATATTCTCCCTTGTCTGTGTGGGTCCCCTGTGGGTGCTCTGGTTTCCTCCCACGGTCCAAAGATGTGCAGGTCAGGTGAATTGGCCATGCTAAATTGCCCACAGTATTAGGTACATTAGGTAGAGGAAAATGGGTCTGGGTGGGTTACTCTTCGGAGGGTCAGTGTGAACTTGTTGGGCCAAAAGGCCTGTTTCCACACTGTAGGGAATCTAATCTAATCTAAGGATGAACAATTAAAGCTGGCCAGGCAGCAACACCTATGTCCCACAAGTGAACTTTAAAAAAAGTTCTGTTAGAATTTTATATGTTTCAATCAGATCCACTCTCATCATTCGGAACTTAGTGAACATAGGCCCAGTTGAATAAATCTTTCCTCATCAGACCATCCTGCCATCCCCATTATCAACTTTGTGAACCTCTGCTGAAGTCCCTCCATGACAAGCATATCCTTTCTCCAGTAATGACACTAAAACTGCACACAATACACTGCGGTCTCATCAAGGCCCTGAATTACTGCAGTAAGAAATCCCTCCTTCTGAACTCAAATCCTCTTGCAACGAAGGCCGATGTACCATTTGCCTTTCTATTTTTGCTGTACCTATCAGTTTATTTTCACTGCCTGCTGTATTATGACACCCAAATCCCTTTTTAGTTGTACAGCATAGATCCCCCCAGACCCTTCAGTCCAACCAGTCCTTTCCAAACATAATTCCAAACTAAACTAGCCCCACCTGCCTGCTCCTGGCACATATCCCTCCAAACCTTTCCTATTCATGTACTTATCCAAATGCCTTTTAAACATTTTCATTGTACCCACATCTACCACTTCCTCAGGAAGTTCATTCCACTCGTGAATCACCTTCGCTGTAAAGAACTTGCCCCTCATGTCTTTTTAAAATCTTTTTCCTCTCATCTTAAAAATGTGCCCCCAGTCTTGAAATCCCCCATTTAAATAATATTCTTCCTTTCTTTTGTTCACACCAAAGCGTATAACTTCACATTTAGCCGTGGAGTACTGCACCTGCCGTGCATTTGCCCAACCATTCAACTTGTTTAAATCACCTTGCAGCTTCTGCCAAACCATAATCCTGTCCAATTTTGAGCTGTGCATTACCATGGCACTACAATGCCCTGTTCTTCATATCTTCTCTTTCACCACAGAGCAAAGTACAAGCCACTGTGGGCAGGTCTGGGATTCCTGGCACCAGTACCACCTTTATAGCCAAGTCACAGAGCCAATGAAGCACGAGCTATCTACAGCTATCTGCTCAGTTCCTGTCAATCAGCCCAGACGCGACAAGCTGAGGGAAATTGGCTATCCCCCTGTTTACTGACAGAGACCTGGAAGTCCTGATGGACGGTTAGTCTATGTAGTTGCTGCCCATAGAGTGTACCCTGAGATATAAGTGCCCCATGTCCAAGGTGAAAGGGCAGAGAAGCCAGTGTGAGCTGGAGTCACCAGGTAACGTCTCAGACTTTCATGTTGCAAAATGTTACCTTCTGGTTTCTCTGTGCCAGGAGGGAGAATGGGAAACTGTATCTCAATGAGGTGAGAAGATGTTACAACAAGAATGTTAAAGCCACTCACTAATGAGAATCTCATCTCACCATTCAACACTTGTTTGGAAAATTAAACTTTTCGCTCTTGTTATTGGGAGTGTCTTTACTGTTAATCTCACACAATTATCTCAAAATTCTGGCTATTGCCCAGTCAGGGGCTGGAAAAGTCCTGCCCAATAACTTTTGTCTCATTAACTCATCACTCGATGGTTTACTCATCATCATCATTCCTCCATATGCAGTGAAATTGATGATCAGTGAATCTACTCGTGCTGCAGCTCTGTGTTCGCCTTTTGATAATTCTGTGAGATTTGACATAATATCATAACTGTACGACACCATATAATTCTTGGTGTTTCTATTAATACACACAACATTTGGCACAGTGGTTAGCACTGCTGCCTCGCAGCGCCAGAGACCCGGGTTCAATTCCCGACTCAGGCCATAATATCATAACTGTACGACACCATATAATTCTTGGTGTTTCTATTAATACACACAACATTGAAACAGTTCCAAAACTGTACATTGTGTATCCTGGGTCTCATCCTAACAGCCTGTATAGAGTATGTTGTTGCACATTTACCTTTAACTCAATGTGTTATCATTAGCAATAATCTTCATAAAGACAACCAGCTTAGCTAACTGTGCTTGAATTTCTATGACTAGTGTTCATAGTGGTGCAATCAGATAATGACAGACAGCTTTTGTAATGAGGCCATTTGCTGATAATGTTTTTGCTCCTGTATGTGATCTCTGGTGAATGCTGAGTGAATTATTTTTGGACATCTTCTCATGAGAGCCTCAACATTTTTGACTCATCTTGGAATGTTAGGAGTATCCATTTTGTAATTGCTTCGACTGTGTTTGCTTATCCAACGTTAACTTTCCAGATTTGGCCAATCCTAGTCCTTTTTTTTTCTTTAAAACTTTAGGAGTTATCTTCCTGTTCCTCCCCTGAGAATTGGTTGTCTATGGAAAGATTTAGTCATCCACTGTGAATAACTAAACATCGGAATTATTTATTATTATTTTGTCCCTCAGCTGAGGAAGATTTTTTTTAAAAAAACTACTTAATGTCTTGAATTCAATTTTGCTTTAAAATGTAGGTGCAAGTGAACAATGAAACTGTTATATGTTATAATATGCCATACCATGCAATATTGACATCTGTTTGGCATTAGACTACATTACATATATAACAGGAGTGACATAATGTAAAATAACGTTCTGTAATCCGAGTGTGTGGACATGATCTGCATCTCCTTCATTATATTGCAAAAAGGATTTTTCTCCATTTAGCAGCAGTCATTCTTTACTGTCAGCAGCATCTCAAGCCTTGGATGTTAACGTTTTTATTAGTTTAGTTTCACAGCCATTTTAAAATTACTGTTATTCATCTTATTTCATTCTTTACCCTTTTTCAGTATTATCAAGATACTTGGCTCATTTTTCAATTCTTATACAAGTCATAGAAATAAGTTGTTGGCATTTAGATTTGACTTTATGAGTCTTCTTTTTTCTTTCAACAACTAAGTGATCAATTATACATTTTATTTTGTGATTTGGATGTGAGCATAAGAGGTACAGTTAGTAAGTTTGCAGATGACACCAAAATTGGAAATGTAGTGGACAGCGAAGAGGGTTACCTCAGATTACAACAGGATCTGGACCAGATGGGCCGATGGGCTGAGAAGTGGCAGATGGAGTTTAATTCAGATAAATGCGAGGTGCTGCATTTTGGGAAAGCAAATCTTAGCAGGACTTATACACTTAATGTGTTGCTGGAAAAGCGCAGCAGGTCAGGCAGCATTCAAGGAGCAGGAGAATCGACGTTTCGGGCATAATCTCTTCTTCAGGAAGAAGGGCTTATGCCCGAAACGTCGATTCTACTCCTTGGGTGCTGCCTGACCTGCTGCGCTCTTCCAGTAACACATTTTTCAGCTCTGATCTCCAGCATCTGCAGTCCTCACTTTCTCCTTATACACTTAATGGTAAGGTCTTAGGGAGTGTTGCTGAACAAAGAGATCTTGGAGTGCAGGTTCATAGCTCCTTGAAAGTGGAGTCGCAAGTAGACAGGATAGTGAACAAGGCGTTTGGTATGCTTTCCTTAATTGGTCAGAGTATTGAGTACAGGAGTTGGGAGGTCATGTTGCGGCTGTACAGGACATTGGCTAGGCCACTGTTGGAATATTGCGTGCAATTCTAGTCTCCTTCCTATCGGAAAGATGTTGTGAAACTTGAAAGGGTTCAGAAAAGATTTGCAAGGATGTTGCCAGGGTTGGAGGATCTGAGCTACAGGGAGAGGCTGAACAGGCTGGGGCTGTCTTCCCTGGAGCGTCGGTGGCTGAGGGGTGACCTTATAGAGGTTTACAAAATTGTGAGGGGCATGGATAGGGTAAATAGACAAAGTCTTTTCCTTGGGGTCGGGGAGTCCAGAACTAGAGGACATAGGTTTAGGGTGAGAGGGGAAAGATATAAAAGAGACCTAAGGGGCAACTTTATCATGCAGAGGGTGGTACGTGTATGGAATGAGGAAGTGGTGGAGGCTGGTACAATTGCAACATTTAAGAGGCATTTGGATGGGTATATGAATAGGAAGGGTTTGGAGGTATATGGGCCGGGTGCTGGCAGGTGGGACTAGATTGGGTTGGGATATCTGGTCGGCATGGACAGGTTGGACCAAAGGGTCTGTTTCTATGCTGTACATCTCTATGACTCTATGACTCTATCCCTGCAAAATGGCATTCACCATCGCATTTGGGTTTGGATGCTCCTTTCCATGCTTCACTATCTGTGAGCTATAAACCACAGTCATTAACAAAGACAAGGGATTCCCTAATAATTGCTATTCTTGTAAATTCTATAACATCACCCGACATCTCATTTGATGCTTCAGTTGGCTTGGCGGTATAACTACTTCCCAGGAATGCAGGCAATATCATTCTTAAAGATTTTGCAAATATGAATTGTTTACATACATTCCCCAGCAAAATCACCTCAGGATTCATTCCCACACAGATGTCATTCTCATAAAAATCAAACTCGTTTCAAAACTGATTTTATATGTTCAAAGTTAAAAATCACACAACACCAAGTTATAGTCCAACAGGTTTATTTGGAAGTACAAGCTTTCAGAGCACTGCTCCTACAACCAAATAAAAGGCTAGTGCTTCCAAATAACCCTGTTGGACTATAACTTCATGTTATGTGATTTTTAACTTTGTACACCCTAATCCAACACCAGCATCCCCAAATCATGATTGTGTGTGTGTGTGACTATGCTAATCAATCTACTAATATCTTTTAAGATATCCTGCTAAGCAGTAGCATAAAGTAACTAATTTATTAGCCAAGTGTGGGGACAAATGCTCTACACAAACACAGGTCAAAAAAATGTGTGAAACAAGTTGTGAAAACTCTCATTTAGATTTGGCCGCAGCAAATGCTGCTAATATTTACACTGTATTGGCTCATCATCAAAACTAAGTGGCGTTAATCTGTGGTAGTCTTTATGTTACAAATAAAGTACCATCTTCTATTCACAGAGATCTAGTAATTTTAAAATGTCTTTCTAACAATAATATTTGTCCATTTTGATGTTTCTCATAACCCATTTTGTAAGATTTATTATTTCTGCTGGTAGCAAGTAGCAGGTTTGCAAAGAGAAGTTCCCTTCTTTTCTTAAATTTGAAATGATTGTAATCTAGCTCAATAATTAATTTAGATGATTTAATCTCCAAAACACAAAGATACAGCAAACCATAAGTGAGACATACGATGTTCCTAATAGACAGAAGCCATGTTACCAGAAGTGTAATTCCGAAGTTGTGCTGTTGGACAAGGTGCGTACTGTTAGAGAGCAGAATGTCAAACACCAGCCCTTTTGTATAGCTTTGGTGAAGACAGTGACATCATTCATGTAATCCTAATGGCACTAACATGTTACGATGGTATCTGCAGTGAGCGTTTAAAGTCAGTGGGAGAAAGAAACAAAATCCCCTGAAGCCTACACTGGTGGATTTATATTGGCTCAAATCAGTTCAGACTCTAAGTGAAGACATTATGCAAATATAGCTGTTGGAATTATAAATGTTGACAGATTTGTTATTGATGTAAAACTTTTCAACAGAAAGTAAGCTATAAGTGAATGGACTAAAATATTAACTTATTCTAATTATAGACTCCATTTAATCTAGTCCACTACAAACCAGCAATTCACACAAATAGGAACAATATGGTGTGAGTGGAATAAAAGATCAGCCCAGAGACCAGATCTATTAAAATTTAGAGAAGCTCATTACTGAGCACAGTTGTTATAGGATCAACATTTAAATCAATATTCAAGGAGTGAAGGTAAGGGATGAGTGGAAAATCACAAATACTGAATAAATATGAGGAACCATTAGCTCCTTTTATTCTCTTATTGGATTTGTTCCTCTGAGTAGTCTCCCACTATGTACAAGGTACAAGAAAAACAAAGCTGAGATCTATTTATACATTATCCCCAATCCCTAAAGCACAGTTACGTAGTGAATCTAATGGGCGAGGAGGGTGTTGGTTCAGGGGAGTGGGCAGACAGTGAGAATAATCTTCCCTCATCTCCAGCTGGCTATGTGCCTTATTACTATTCGGTGCTGCATTGAATTGCCCAAGTTTGACATCTGCAATATCAGTTCAGTTGGTTTCATGACAATGGATCCCAAATCTAACCCTTTCAGTCCACAGAGTAATGCATTGTTACATTTACATCCATACATCCTTGTTTATGTAAAATAAAACCTTCATCTTTTAAAATCCTAGTGGTTTGAGTGGGATGCTGTTCAGAGGGTCATCAATGGGCCAAATGGCCTCTTCCTCCACTGCAGGGATTCTATAATTCTTCCATATTCTTAAATTTCCTTTCCACATCTACACAGTCAAGTCACCTTACTCTTCTAAACTACTGAGGATACTGAAATTAGTCTGCCTAGCCTTTCCTCATAAAGAAATTCCCTATTTCAGGATTTGCACAATTTACACATGGATTAGGCAATAACCACTTCCAGTAAGAGAGAATCTAACTGTCTTTCATTGACGTTCAATAACATTACTTTCATGGAGATAACGATTGTCCAGAAATTGAATGTGACCAACATATAAATTCTGTGGTTACAAAAGCAGGTCAAAGGCTAGGAATACTGTGGCAAGTAACTCGCCACCTGACTCCTCAAAGCCTGTCCACCATCCTCAAGGCACAAGTCAGGAGGGTAATGGAACACACTCCACTTCTGGATGAGTGCAGCTTCAACTACACTCAGGAAATTTGACACAATCCAGGACAAAGCAACCTGCTTGAATAGCACTACATCCACAAATTTTAACATTCACTCCCACCATCAGAGTGCAGAGTGAGGATGCTCCGTAACAATCAGCTCAACTTCTGGATGGCTGTTCAACAACAGCTTCTCAAATGAAATTGGGGATGGGCAAAAAATGGTGACCAAGCCAGTAATGCCCACATCCCATGAACAAATAGGACAAATGTGGCATTTTTCCCTGAATTAGTAGCAGTATTAAACAGATTAATTAGCATTTTATTAGTTTTCTATTTGTTTGTGCCATAATGATTATATTTCAAAAAGATTAATTAATTATAAACTATTTTGGGTTGTCCTGGAGACATGATATCATTAATTATTGTATTCTTGGCATCAACGTTGCAGTCTCAGAGAAGTGCGGAATGTGTCCTGGCTTTGAATTGTGCAAGCTGCTAGTGTGATCTGATATCCCATTTTGGAGAAAGGTCAGTTCTGATCATTGTTATAATTATGATTAAGATTATCATCATGACTACCTTATTTCAACTAAGGTGTCACTCACAGACATTGCAAACACAATCGATTTTTAACTGTGTTCCTGAACAAACTGCTCTGTTCTGAACACTGGGACAATGTATGCAATTCATTGTTTGCAGTAAACTCGTCTCTACTCATTTGGAGCAGATCTAGCTTTTGTATAGCAATCAATTACAAACAAAAGCCAACGAGTTGACATTAGTTCTCAAATCACTGCCAGAGAGAAATCGAGTTACATTCACATGTGTTATTCCCCATCTTTTCCACAGAGGTCAGAAAGTTCATGTGGACAAAGGTTTTCTTTTGAAAGAAGCCAAAGTTATCATGATAGTCTCATTTGTCTTCCTGAATTTGAAGTTAATTTGAGATGCACAATTTTGTAATATTAAAACTTGGACTTAAGTTCAGCTGTACATCCAACTGAATGCACTTTAGTCACTGGGTAAGAGTTAAACATTGTGTAACCACATGCTTTCCAAAAACAAACATTAGAATTGAACCCCTCCCTATGATAAATCATCCTGATTCATTGCTGTTTCGATATTTCATAGAAAAGTGAGACAGTTGTTTTCGACTTTAAGACTTCATGAGTGAAAAGGTGAGGAGCGCAGAACTGAATGGGAAGGAACAGAAACATTTTGGGTGGAATGTTCCCACTTTGCAGGTGAGCTGTTTTATCGAGTGAGATTGGTGCCATCCAGTCTACCATGAGAGTTCCTTTACTCACACAATTCTCACCTCATTAATTATGCACCCAGACTCTTGTTTTGAGGCTCGTTCATGGGCTGCAGCCATCGCTGACTTGGCCAGCATTTATTGCCCATAACAATGTACCCATCACATAATTAATGAGGGCACTCACGTGGCTGGAGAGGCAGAACTCCTTGCCATTGCTGGAACCTTCCGGCTTACATGCGTCTGGCACCAAATCCAAAGTCTGGCTGCACAACACCGGCAATGCAACACCCTCAGGAATTCCCTTCACACAGTAGTGTCCAGCCCTTATTACTGAACACGTGCCACTCTTCACAGACAGGGACCTGCATATGATAGTGGACCTCAGGGAGACTTTGGGGACGGCTGTCTGTTAACCAGCTGACCACCACAAACAGCCATCCCCTCAGACCCAGTTTGTGCTGTGTAACATCCAGAGTGTAGAAAGATTTGGAATCAATCTACTGTACCCTGCCAGGGTAAGTGCCATCTCCTTTTCCTTCCACCTCACATTCATAGGGCTAATACGCAGTGCATACCTGCTGATGCGCACATCTCTTAGAACACTCATGGACTACAGCTCTCACTATTTAATGCATCATGTCCAGTCAATGGGTCTCACCCACTTCATCCTCCCAAGTGAATAACCCTTTCTGCCCTTTGCATGTCCTGCTCTCTTACTGGAGAAACCTACCAGCTCCATTGTTCCTGTATCACCACTATCTACATCTCAATCCATTACCATCACACTCAATCACTCTCTTTATCTTATTGCAGGAATAAATGACCAATCCTTCAGAGTGGTGTCTTAGCAGCACCCTGGCTGTTCTAGCTGTAATCTCTGACCTGGTTACACTCTAGTTACAGCACTGACCAAGGCTCAATGCCCAGAATGTAAGGAGCTAGATCCCTGTACTCTGATAGGAGCAAGTGCCTGACTGACTGAGGCCAACTCACTAATCAAATAAGCCCATGACAGACAGTGGCAGTCCCCACTGACTGACTGCAGTCTCCCTTTACCCCAGTATGGACTGTTTCCATTTGACTCTCATATCTGACCATTTACTTCAAACACATGCAGTGTGTTTGCAGCACATGGTGCTGGCCTGATGCTGATGTATCTTGTTCTGGTCAGCGACATGTTTGTTGTACAGTGCCCCCCACCCCTTCATCATAAGCTTCTATCTCCTGCTCTGTGCTGAATTGTAATACAGGCCACACACGGTCGGCTTGTTACTGATCACCTGGAAGTCAGTCAGTGTGTATGAAATAAGAAATGTGAAGCATGCAGAGGCTAGGAGTCTGCAAGTGAGTGGATGAGTGCAAATAATGCCAATTAAGACTTATAGATGCCTCTTGAGTAGATGCATGGGGTATTCTTGTCTACTTGCAATGTGACCAGGCAAACACATGCAAGATATTAATATTCCTGAGATCCAAAGTGTTAAAGACTTAAAGTGATGCTTGAGCTGGTCCAAGAACAGGCACTACGATACAGTAAGGCTTGTAGTTTACCCTGGCCATGTTGTGTGGATGAAGGGTTGAGGATGAGCTGGTTGTGGATCACGCACGAATGTTATTCTGAAATAGTTGGATAATCATTGGGATAAACATGAAGGCAGCTGTAGCTGCTGGGAATCTGCTTGGATTGACATGTCAATCTAAATTCCTGGTAAAAGTGAGGAGAATTGGGATTGGTGCATAAGGGAGGTGAGTGGGATTTCAATGAGATGCAAATACAAAGAAATAAGGTAACTGCTACTCAATGGAGAGACTTGAAATTCACTATTTATGGATTGAGGGGAATATTGAGAATTTCTTTTCTCAGAGTGGAGAATCGGATTTCTTCATTCTCACCATATTTTCCCACCTTTCTTGCTATTAATCCCATCACACAAAGGAGATAGTTTATCTGTCCTGTCTTTTCTTACTAATGTCTTGAAGACTCCAATCAGATCACCCTTAACCTTCTAAATTAATCAAAAAGGCCTAATTTGTACAATTTTCCTCATAACTTAATCCTTGAAGTCCAGGTATCATTCTTGTAAACCTACATTGTCCTCCCTCCAAGGCCAATCAATCCTTACTGAATAAAAAATGAAAGAACTAACTCTGCAGGGGCATGGGAACCCAGACTGTAGCTTTAGGGTGCAGGACCTGGAGTGTAGGGAGGTTAGGAACATGGCATCAATTTCAAAGGAGGGTGCCTGTAACCAGGAAAGTGGCTTGAAGTGTGTATACTTCAATGCAAGAAGTAAGGTAGGTGAACTTGCAGCGTGGGTTGGTACCTGGGACTTCGATGTTGTGGCTATTACGGAGACATGGATAGAACAGGGACAGGATTGG
>NC_057722.1:82532137-82559718 GCF_004010195.1 Chiloscyllium plagiosum | reverse complement strand
TTCAACTCCCCCTCCCACTCCACAAAGGATATGCAGATCTTTGGATTCCTCCATCGCCAGACCACAACAAAATGATGGTTGGAGGAAGAGCGCCTCATCTTCTGCCTAGGAACCCTCCAACCACAAGGCAGGAACGCGGGTTTCACCAGTTTCCTCATTTCCCCTCCCCCCACCTTGTCTCAGTCAAATCCATCGAATTCAGCACCGCCTTCCTAACCTGCAATCTTCTTCCTGACCTCTCCGACCCCACCCCAGTCTGACCTATCACCCTCACCTTGACCTCTTTCCACCTATCACATTTCCGACGCCCCTTCCCCAAGTCCCTCCTCCCTACCTTTTATCTTAGCCTGCTGGACAAGCTTTCCTCATTCCTGAAGAAGGGCTTATGCCCGAAATGTCGATTCTCCTGTTCCCTGGATGCTGCCTGACCTCCTGCGCTTTTCCAGCAACACATTTTCAGCTCTGATCTCCAGCATCTGCAGACCTCACTTTCTCCATTGAGAAATGGGGGCTCATTTGGCTACTGCATTTCAAATGTGAATTGGAGTTGAAAAGGAACATAGAAAAATAGGAGCAGGGGTAGGCCATTCAGTCTTTCGAGCCTCCTCTGCCATTCATTATGTTCATGGCTCATCATCCAACACAGTCCCCAGTTCCTGCTTTCTCCCCATACCTTTAGCTCTAAGAACCATATCTAACTTCTTCTCGAAAGGTTTCGATATTTTGGTCTCAACGGCTTTTTGTAGCAGAGAATTCCACATGCTCCCCATTCTCTGGGTGAAGAAATTTCACTTCATCTCAGTCTTAAATGGAAAACCTCATATCCTCAGACTGTGACCCATGGTTCTGGACTCCCTGTCACCAGGAACACCCTTCCTATGTTTACACTGTATGGTCCTATTAGAATTTTACATATTTGTATGAGACTCCTAACATATGAAGAGAGATTATATGGATTAGGACTATTTTGACTGGAGTTTAGAAGAATGACCTTTGCATTGCTCCCTCTATAGCCAGAACATCCTTCCTAAGTACTGGTTGGAGGTCAGTTAGATATCTAAGGAAATTCATACTTGTAGTTCTGCGCAAGCATATCATCTGCATTTTGGAAAAATGCAAGCAGTAGGATGTAAAGATGTCATTACCTCAATGACATGTTTCTCATGAAGAAATCAAACAGGGATGTTTGAGTACTGAGCATGACAGGAATCTCATGAAAACATTGTCTATTTTGGTAAACATAGTGTTCTTATAACTGAACTCAACTGCACAAGTTACACTTGGTAGGTCGTGACAAGAAGAGACGGTCAGCACGGATTCATGAAGGGAAAATCGAGCTTGACAAATTGGCTGGAATTTTTTGAGGATGTAACTAGTGGGGTGGATAAGGGGGAACCAGTGGGTGTGGTTTACTTGGATTTTCAGAAGGCTTTCATAAGGTCCCACAAAAGAGATTAATGCGTAAACTTAAAACTTGAGATGGATTTAAAACTGGGATATCTGACAGGAAATAAAAAGTAGGAATAAATGGGTGATTTTCCCAATAGCAGGTTGTGAGTAATGGTGTATTAGGACCCCAGTGGTGCACAGCATATGTTAATGATTTAAATGAGGCAACAAAATATACTATTACCGAGTCTTCAGATGACATAAATGCTGGGTGGGAGGGTGAGTTGTGAGGAGGATGCTGAGATGCTTCAGTGTGATTTGGACAGGCTGAGCGAGTGGGCAAATGCATAGCAAATGTAAGATAGCGTGGATAAGTGACATTATCCACATTGGTAGTAAAAACAGGAAGACTGATTATTATCTGAATGGGAAAGGAGGAGGTGCAATGAGACTTGGATGTTCTTTGACACCAATCACTGAAAGTAAGCATGCACATGCAGCAGGTGGTGAATAAGGGAAATATTGCATTGATCTTCGTAGCAAGAGCATTTGAATATAGTAACAGAAGTGTTTTATTGTAATATTCACAGTCTTGGTAAGACCACATCTGGAGTACTGCATGCAGCTTTGGTCTTATTTCAGGAAGGATATTCTGACACATTAAAAACAGAAATTGATCGAGAAACTCAGCAGGCCTAGCAACACTTGTGGAGGAAAACAGAGTTAGCTGTTTTCCACACCTGTCAAGAAAATGTCTGTCAGAGATGACAGCACTCAAATTTATCCAGTCTCACCAGGTGTAATTCAGGGAAACTGGTATTGCCAAGAATAGGCTCTTTAGGTTATTTCTGACTAATGATTGATCTTTCTATTTCTGAAAGCAATATAGAGAACCTTAGAGAAGCTCAGCATGTCTGGCAGCATCTACAATGAGAGAAACAGAGTTAATGTTCCAAGTCTGATCTGACTCTTTTTCAGAAGTAGTCCAGCTTTTCTGTACTTATTGCAGAATACTTTAATCATTTTACACTTGCTGAATTGACAGTGTTTGTAACTATGTCTTCTCAAGATACGACACTACAAGGCGCAGATGATCATAAATAAGTAACAGCCTCTTTGGCAGATGCTGAGGTCATTTTTTTGGCCATGTCCTAATTCACAAGCATCTGATTCCTTCTCCACAGAACAAGAAAAACCCTTTCTCTCTGACTGCACAAACAGCTTTGGCCATCTGAAATTAAAAGATAAACTGTATAGAGCATCCACCCCCCTGCAGTGGATTCTTCTATCCATGAGATGGAATGATCTCTCCACTTAATACCTTTTATCAGTTCACAAACAGTCTGGTAGGTGCAATAACCACAGCAGGATGACTACATCATATTAACCTCTTACTGGGGTCATCGTTCATGCTTGAGTTGATTGTCCATTCAATAGTAACTAGACCTAGCTCATTGCCTTTAGACCAAGAAGTTCTCAAATGGTACCAACCCCACAAGAAGCTTAAATGGAAAGCAATGTTCAAAATTCATATCAAACATTTGCAAATCTATAAAATACAAATTTGAACATATCTGCAGCTCCAACTATGGCTTAAATGGGATGGAGATGAAAAGATAAAGACCTTGGAATAATTTCAAGTAATGCAACAGCAGAAGCTATGTTTTACACATGTTGTTGGGAAAAGGATGTGTACATTTTGAGTATTTCGGCATGTTATTGGGTCATGCAGTCTCCCTTCAGATTTGTGGCCTTTTAGATAACCTTTGTGGATTTATTATATGTTTGAAAAACTCATGAAAGCAATGGAAGCCCCAGCTTGTTTCTTCACACATGCAGTGTTACTGGAAACAACAAGCTCATTGGGTTTAGTGAGACACTATGTCTTTCTGAGACATGCAAGCTTAAAAAAAAAACTCCATTCCAAATTTTCCACATAACATATAAAAAGCGTTACATCAATGAAGGTCGGGAGGAGTGGGCTTACTTCTAATTCCAGTTGTTGTTATTTTTGGAGAAAATCTACATTTTTTTCAAAAAACAGTTGCCAGTAACTAAATACAAATCAGACCACACTCCTTACATTAAAATGGTACAGCAGTTAGTCCCTTAAAAATCTACTAGCCTCAAAGAGATGATATACCAGATTTCTTGGTAAAACAGCTGGCAGAGTTTAAGTTCTTCAGCACTTCAGGCAAAAGAGAAAAGTGTCCACAAAAAAGTACTAAATCAGGATGAAATGTTTCTTTGTGAAGGCTGAGGATTTTACATCCTGGAGCATAAGGTTTTGAGACCAACTTTGCCTGTAGTTTGGGAAATTATCCAATTCCCTTCAATATAATTTAACTTTGAATAATTTAATTTTGTGCTCTTTTCTCAATATTTTGTTCTGTACTTTTATGCTCGCTTTCCGCCTCCTCCACCTAATCCCCTCCCCCACCCCCCTGACCTCACTTCCTTTAGTATTGCTTCCTTGTTGCTGGCTCAGAGGATGTGTGTAACTGGGTTTATTTCTCCTTCTTCCTGGATGACCAGCCTTACAACAATTTCAAAGAATAATATAAACACAAGCTATTAATGTGTTTTGATAATTATTGGTGTTGTTCCCAGACTCTGATGCTTCAGAGTAGGCTGCAAAGCACTGTGTGAGAATGGCTCTGGCTGGACAGATGATTGGTTTCTGATGCTTTTCCATCATTCCAAAGATGTGCAGGTTGGGAGGAATGGTGTCTAGGGATAATATGCTAGGAGAGTTAGTCATGGTAAATGTGGGATTATGGGAATAGAGTTAGGGCCTGCCTGGGTTGGATGCTCTTCGGAGGATCAGTGCGAGACGCAATGGACCAAATGGCCTCTTTCCATACTGTAGGGATCCTATGATTTCTATGATCTACTGTTCTATTCGATCTTAAAGAAACATGCCTTGCTCTGTTCACCTTCATTCCACTTCCCATCACAACTCACCCATTGATGGCTTTGGTTTGACATGAGACATCAATAGATTTTCAATCATCGTAAACCTTAGCACACCAACTTATTGGAATAGACTATTATTTAAAAACAACTCTGCTTGAACCAATTAACAAATTGAAATAACTGTCCTGTCCTTCAGTAAAGATTCCACAGTATGTACCCCCACCAATCAACCACACCGCCCTGTGGCCCAACATTTCAACTCCCCCTCCCACTCTTCCGAGGACATGGAGGTCCTGGGCCTCCTTCACCGCTGCTCCCTCACCACCAGACGCCTGGAGGAAGAACGCCTCATCTTCCGCCTCGGAACACTTCAACCCAGGGCATCAATGTGGACTTCACCAGTTTCCTCGGGCTGAATGGCCTACTCCTGCTCCTGGCCTCTCCTAGCTGTTGACCCACACCTTTTGCCCGAAACGTCGATTTTACTGCTCCTCGGATGCTGCCTGAACTGCTGTGCTCTTCCAGCACCACTGATCCAGAATCTGGTTTCCAGCATCTACAGTCATTGTTTTTACCCCAAGCTAAAGCAGTTATTCCAGAACTGGAGTCTCATCACTGTCTTGGTTGATTCTGCAATCTTACACATGCAGGGTTATCGAAAAATGGGAATAAGTGAAGGGATTGCACTGCACAATGTCACAGATTTGTTTTCGTTTTACAAAACTGACTTTGTTGCTACATCAGGAAATGTCATCCTCCAATGAATTTGGGCAGAAGAGGACCCTGATAGGCTCAGCTTGTGTTCATCTTCACCACAGATCAATTCTGATAAAACAAACCATCTCTCACTGTAACTCCTAGAGTGTTTGAAATTTGGAAAACGTCACGGGTAGCATATTTTAAATACCAAATACAAGAGTAAGTGTGACCCTCAGTACAACAAAAATATCTATTTAAATACAATCAATAATGTTTTTGACATTTTATTATTTTTGTTATCAGTGTCATTTTAGGAACTTCCATCATTTTCAAGAGCTTTAATGAGATACTAAATGACATCAGCATAGCTCAATATCATAACCTTTGTGACTTTATGACTGCAAATTTGCCAACGGGATGTTAAATTGTGTTTGGTCTGGCGCAGTACACAGTCAGGTTCACTGAGGCTGAGCTGAAAGAACTTTGGCCTCCACTGAGCTGCATTTTGATGTGTGACAAATAATAAGATAGACATTTTTTTACAAATTTTATAATGAAAACAGAAACCAGCATAAGTCAAATGAAATGTCATCCAGTTGCCAGTCTCATTCAGAATCAGTTTCTTTTTCTGCAGCTGGGCAACTTCTTTATTACATTTACAAATTCCATTGGCCTAATTCCCTCAGCCGACATATAATAAAGTGTAAAACCTATTGTTGGTACAAATACATTCAATTCTTTTAGCAAAAGATTTATCTTATTTTCAAAATAAATCAGAATAAAAAAAGCACAAGGCTTGAGTGTAGCTTCTTCTGCCTCAAATCCTCCCTGCATTTCACATTCGATTGAGAAATGAGACAAGTGAGATGTGTTACCGTATCACCCATCCTCCTGGATTTGGGAAATTTAGCTGATGCAAAACAAGGCATTAATTTGGAGAGGCCCTAGCTACTTACAATGCTTAGTATTCTGACAATGATGAATGGCATCGTTCGAAGCAAATGGTAATTTCACTTTTTTGTGACAGTACTTTAGAGTAAAACCGACTCTCACTGCACAAAGCATTTGCAATCCCATTGAAATAAAGCTGTACCTGAATATCAGAAATCCTTCATTGTTAAGTATCATCTGATATTCTTGATTGGCTTTGCACTGAAGTTTTGGAGATGAATTAAGAGGAACGGAGGTTAAGTCCTAACCTTGAAAGATTTAACATCTATTGAAATACTGTCTTAAGTCCCTCCTTGTTTCGCATTAGCCAAACTTTCAAATTCAATGAGGGAGGGCTAAACACAAAACATGTCACATTCATCAAGTGAATCTGCTGAGAAGACACCAAAGGAAAACGTATTTACGAAAAAAAGGGAAAAAGAAGCATAATCTATCAGTGAGGTGTAAGGGGTGGCTGGGCAGTGAGTGAGATTGGAGTTATGTTAGCATCAAACCTTTCAGGAAGGAATATATTAACGGCTGCAGACCAGACGATGGAACTGAAGAGAATTTTGTGTCTTAAGCAGTCCTTGAATGCAGGATGAAATGTCCCTTCATACTCTGTTCACACAAATAGCACAAATGTTTGCAAATCTTTATCATCTTATCAAAAGCAAGGATTTCTTCTCCTGTGGTAAAGGCAGTGTGTTTGAGCGTTTCATATCGTTGGACTACTACAATTGTAGAAATGATACAACACAGGAGGAGGACACTCGGTCCACCATGTCTGTGTCAGCTACCTGGCACCCACTGATTTTCCTTCTAGAAGTTATTGTATAGCTAACCCCACCACTACAACCCCCACAGAACACCACTTCTATAATAGAAAGCATGGCAGGCACCAGCATGTCATATGGCTAAACTGCTTACATCTTTTTTCAAATAGTAACTGAAGCAGTGCTTTGGCTGCACAGCTGTATAGTTCCTCCATCCTTTAGGGGAATTATGGATAGAAAGAGAAAAAGATTTTTATGAACAGACTGTGCCTCTGCTTCAAGGTAGCTTCAAAATCATCTTTAGCCTTAACATTAAATATTTGTGGGTAAGGTGTAAATCAATTTATCTTAGCCAATGAATACGTCTCTACTAAAATGGTACACAAAAGAATTTCAGATGAACACACAAAGTGTTCTCATGGTGTAATGTCAAAGTCTCTTTTTATCCCCAAGGTAAGAGCAGTCTGGCTGGCAACTAGCACATAGAAACCACTAGCTTTTTTGGAGCTCTCTGCCTCTGCTTTCCAGTACATAGGTGGTTTTTACATTGCTTGTGTATTGCCAAATTCAGCAGTGCTGTTAGCCACAAACATTCTTTTATTCATTCATGGGATGTGGACATCATTGGCAAGACCGGGATTTATTGCCCATCTCTAACTAACCTCAACAAAGATGGCAATGAGCCATCTTCTTAAACCACAGCATTCCTTGTGAGGTCAGTACATCTACAGTACCGCGAGAATGGGAGTTCCAAGATTTTGCCATCTAACAAGGAAGAAAAAGTGACATGAATTAGGAGTAAGAGTAGGCCACTTGGCACCTCAAGCCAACTCAAACCTACTAATGGTGAGATCTTCTATCTCAATGCATTTTCCCAAACTATCTCCATATCGCTGGATGTCTTTACTATCAAGAAATCTATTGATGTCTGTCTTAATGACACAATGACTGAACTTCCACTGCCATCTGGGATAGAAAACTCCAAATATTCACCATCCTCCAAGTGAAGAAACTATGCTTCATCTCAGTTTTAAATGGCCAAACTTTATTCTGACATTCTGTTCTCTGGGAGAAAGTGAGGACTGCAAATGCTGGAGATCAGAGTCGAGAGTTTGGTTTTGGAAAAGCGCAGCAGGTCAGGCAGCATCCAAGGAGCAGGAGAATCCTGAAGAAGAGCTTATGCCCAAAATGTTGATTCTCCTGCTCCTTGGATGCTGCCTGACCTGCTGTGCTGTGAATAACTTGGGCCCAACATTGATCCTTTCAAACTCCAGTCATCACAGCCTGAGAGGAACCAGGTTTTCCTTCACTCCACTGACTGTTCATTAATAAATTCTCCATCCATGCCAATACAATACCCCGAAAACATGTGCCATAATTTGTTCATTATCCTCTTGCGTGGAACCATAATGGAAGCCATTTGAAAATCCAAATTTACCACAGCCGCTTGTACCCCCATTCTATTTTGCTAGTTTTCCCTGTCTGCAAAAAGAAGGAAAATCTAACCCAGAAAATTACCACCCTGTCAGTCTCAATCACAACAGTTATGGAAGAGATTATTGATAATGCAACCAACCAGCACTTGCTTAGCAATAACCTATTCATTTATTCTCAGTTTGAGTTCTACTCGGGCCATTCATCTTGTGACTTCATTTCAGTCTTGGTTCAAATATGGATAAAAGACAGAGGGCGAGTTAACAATGACTGGCCTTGACATCAAGGCTGCGTTTGACCAAGTGAGGCATCATGGAGCATAACAAAACTGGAATCAATAGGAATTTGGGAAATTCTCCAGTGATTGGAATCATACCTGGCACATAGGAAGATGGTCAAAGTCAATCTACTCAGCTCCAGGGCATCTCTGCAGGATTTCCTCAGGGCATTGTCTGAGGCCCAACCATCTTCAGCAGCTTCATCAATGACCTTCTCACCACCATAAGGTCAGAAGTGGGGATGTCCACAATGTTCAGCACCAAATACTGAAGCAGTCCATCTTCAAATACAATTCTAAACAAGATTCACGCTTGGGCCAAAAAAACAGCAAATAATGTTCCTTTCTCATAAATACCAGGTAATGACCATCTCAAGGAAGAAACAAGACATTGCCATTTGGATGGTTACTTGGATAGAAATAGTTTAATGGTCTAATGGCTTTACCATCACTGAATCTTCCATTAGCAACATACTGGGGATTACCATTAACCAGAAACTTAACTGGTCTCATCATATAAACAAAGTGGCTACAAGAGCAGGTCAGAGGCTAGGAATACAGTGGTAAGTAACCCACCTCCTGACTCCCCAAAGCCTGTCCACCGTCCATAAGGCACAAATCGGGATTGTGCTGGAATACTCCTCAGTGCCCGAATGAACATAAGGACAAAAGTTAGATTCCGCAGAGACTATGCAGTTGTCATTTTATGAATGCTGTCACCGAAGGTTGGAGCTGTCATACTTTAGTGATAAGGATTTGGTGTCTGACTCTGGTAGGAAGGTCAGTCAGCTCAATCAATAGGAATGCTCGCTGATGGTAGACATTCAAATGACACCTAAAGTACATCTGTGTCCCTGCTCCCCTCAGGGTTTTCTCCAAATTTGTCCAACAATGAGGTTTATGGATTTATCAGCTACAGAAGGGCAGAGTGAGGTAACCAGCTGTCTGCTTGGTATGATGCCTAAAACATTCATGGGATCAATATGTCATTAATCTTTGGAGCATGCGGCATGTTTGGAGATGGGCATGGAGGACCCTGGGCCACTGGCTTAAAATATAACTATGGCTACAGCAGGGCTCACTACTCTGTGGAACAGCTCTCTGACATTTTGGCACGAGTTCTCAGATTTTCATGAGAACTTCACTGGATCAACTGAGCTCAGTGCGCATTTGTTGTGTCTGCCTCTGATGCCAAGGAGAATGTCATGTGGCCTATTGGATTTTATCTTATTCATTACAACTGAATTGCTTGCTGGACCAGCTGACAGCCAAACACATGGCTTGGGTCAGGAGTCACAGACACAATATATCTCCTCCTTTACAGTGCGGTCATGAATCAGATTGTTGTCAAAAAAATCAAAGAGAGAGCCACGAGGGGTTATGAGAAGTCATTGGCAAATAGGGTCAAGGACAACCCTAAAGCTTTCTATAGGTATGCCAGGGATAAAGGAATGACGAGAGAAAGATTAGGGTCAACCAAAGATAGTAATGGGAAGTTGTGCCTGGAGTCCAAGGAGATAGGGGAAACGCTAAATTAATATTTTTCATCAGTATTCACACAGGAAAAAGACAATGTTGTCAATAAGAATACTGAGATACAGGCTACTAGACTTGACAGAATTGAGTTTCACAAGGAGGCAGTGTTAGCAATTCTGGAAAGTGAAAATAGATAAGTCACCTGGGCCGGATGGGATTTACCTAGGATTCTCTGGTAAGACAAAGAGGTGACGGCAGAGCATTTGATTCTGACCTTTATGTCGTCATTATCTACAGGAAGAGTGCCAGAAGACTGCAGAATAGCAAATGTTGTCTCCTTGTTCAAGAAGGGGTATGGAGACAACCGTAGTAATTGTAGACCAATGAGCCTTACTTCGGTTGTGGGTAAATTGTTGGAAAACGTTATAAGAGATAGGATTTATGATCATCTAGAGAGGAATAATTTGATGGCGGATAGTCAGCACCATTTTGTGAAGGGTAGGTTGTGGCCCACAAACCTTATTGAGCTCTTTAAGAAGGTAGGCTATTGCACAAAATATGGAGGCATGGGATTGAGGGTTATTCAGCAGTTTGGATCAGACATTGGCTAGCTGAAAGAAGACAGAGAGTGGTGGTTGATGGGAAATGTTCATCCTGGAGTTCAGTTCCAGGTGCTGTACCGCAATGATCTGTTTTGGGGCCATTGCTGATGGTCACTTTTATAAATGACCTAGATGAGGGTGTAGAAGGATGGGTTAGTAAATTTGCGAATGACACTAAGGTGGGTGGAGTTGTGGATATTGCTGAAGGATGTTGCAGATTACATAGGGACATAGATAAGCTGCAGAACTAGGCTGAGTAGTGGAAAATGGAGTTTAATGTGAAAAAGTGTGAGGTGATTCACTTTGGAAGGAACAACAGAAATAAAGAGAGTACTGGGCTAATGGTAAGATTCTTAGTAGTGTAGATGAGCAGAGAGATCTCAGTGTCCATGTGCATCGATCCCTGAAAGTTGCCACCCAAGTTGATAAGGTTGTTAAGAAGGCATACAGTGTGTTTGCTTTTATTGGTAGAGGAATTGAATTTTGGAGCCACGAGACCATGCCGCTGCTGTACAAAACTCTGGTGCAGCTGCACTTGGAGTATTGTGTACAGTTCTGATCACCGCATTATAGGAAGGATATGGAAGCGTTGGAAAGGGTGCAGAGGAGATTTACTAGGATGCCTGGTCTGGAGGGAAGGTCTTATGAGGAAAGACTGAGGGACTTGAGGTTGTTTTCATTAGAGAGAAGAAAGTTAAGAAATTACTTAATCCAGACTTATAAGATAATCAAAGGGTTAGATAGGGTGGACAGTGAGAACCTTTTTTCCTGAGATGGTGATGGCTAGCACGAAGGAACATAGTTTAAAACTGAGGGGTGATAGATATAGGACAGATGTCTGAGGTAATTTATTTACTCAGAGAGTAGTAGGGACTTCGAACACCCTGCCTGCAACAGTAGTAGACTCGCCTACTTTAAGGGCATTTGAATGATTGTTAGATAAACATATGGAGGAAAATGGAATAGTGTTGGATAGATGGGCTTCAGAGTGGTTTCACAGGTTGGCACAACATTGAGGGCCGAAGGTTCTGTATTGCACTGTAATGTTCTATGTTCTAAACAGCTTCATGGACACTGTTACAATCATGATATTTAAGTTCCAGATTTCTTTGATTAACTAAATTAAGTTCCTCAGCTACTATGGTGGGATTTGTCCTCATATTTATTTATGTTTGCGTCTGGATCAGTAGTTCAGTAATCCAACCACTACACTTTCATCCCCCGACTAAATTAAATGACAGTAACTAACTATCATGATTTTACTGTGCCATTTTTTATTCTTTCAAGCTGCTCAGTCTGTGGCTGTGATGGTCTTGAACCACTGCAGCTGGGATAGCAACACCAGGCCACATGAAAAAAAATTCTTAACTTACACAAGTTGCTGCAAAAATTATATCAATGATTGTGGTGCTGTTTTTTCCCTTTCTCAGATGGCTGAGCGAGCAGGTTGTCTGACAAGGAATGGTTTACAATTAGAACACACAGTTTGGGATGTATCCAGATTTGCACTGATTTTTTTTCTGATTGCAAATTTTTTTGGAGATCCACAATCCAAGAAATCTCAGAGAAAATCTCATCTCTCATCTGATTGACCAAAAATAGACCAAAATGTGAAAAAGCAAGCAACAATTGTATTCAGCAGATTAAATAATACATGATAAGAAATCCAATAAATTCATGGTACAAATGAAGCAAGCATGACGTGAGAATTTCTTTTCGCTCAAGTGGGGTAGGGTCTGGAATGCACTGCCTGGAAATGTAGAGGAGGCAGGTTCAATTGAGGCAATTAAATGGGCATTAGATAGTTATTTGGATAAAAATGGTGTGGAAAAGGCAGAATATTGACACTAAGGAAGAGTAACAGTGCAGAATTGATGGGCCAAAAGGCCTTCTCCTGTGTTGTAATAATTCTGTGATTCTGTGGCGGCACGGTGGCACAGTGGTTAGCACTGCTGCCTCACAGCACCAGAGACCCGGGTTCAATTCCCGCCTCAGGCGACTGACTGTGTGGCGTTTGCACATTCTCCCCGTGTCTGCGTGGGTTTCCTCCCGCAATCCAAAAATGTGCAGGTCAGGTGAATTGGCCATGCTAAATTGCCCGTAGTGTTAGGTGAAGAGGTAAATGTAGGGGAATGGGTCTGGGTGGGTTGCGCTTCGGCGGGTCGGTGTGGACTTGTTGGGCCGAAGGCCCTGTTTCCACACTGTAAGTAATCTAAAAGTCATGATAATGTGTCTAGTTTAAATTGGTCATTTATCGTAATGATGTGGAGGTGTTGGTGTTGATCTGGTGTGGACAAGGTCAGAAGTCACAATTCAAATAAACCTGTTGGGCTGTAACCTGGTGTCATGTGACTTCTGACCCTGTCAAAGTCAGGCATTGTCCTTTTGAAACAATGGATTTATATGTCTCAAGGCCAGAAGCATTTAGATAGCACCTCCAGGATGTCCTAAAGTGCTTTACACTTTGAAGTGCTGACCATATAAGAAGCATCTGAGAAACGTGAGAATGACAAGATAACCTTTATTCAGGAAATCTTTTCGAAGGATAAACCTTGCTGTTGGAACTATAGTGAATATTATAATTTTCTTCAGATAGTGCTATTACATTCACCAGAGAGGGTCCAGCTTCTTGTTTCAATGTCTCATCCAAAAGGCAGTATTGTACTGGAGTGACAGCTTTGGATTTTGTGATCGGGTTCTTTGAGTGGAACCCTGCAAGTGGTCTGGAGTCGAATTGCTGTCCGTTAAAAAAATTACGGACTGGTGAATGATTACATTCATTGACCACATGATGAAAAACACCCCACATTAAACCAGTATCTTTTTCTCTTTATCAGTAACTAGCAGTACATGACAGAAAAGGTCAAGGGTAGATCTAACATTTTTAGATGTAAAGGTTCATGTACCTTTCTTCACAACAAAGATACCTTGGGCAGTGCCCTGCCAGCCTTTGGTGCAGGAACAAGTGAGATAAGACAGGGTAAACTGAATATTCTAAACTGGTTGAAAAAAAACTTTGCTTGGAAATCATACCCTTTACGATGCTGCTGTGACTATTTCATATTTCACATACTACATCTATTAGTCCTCCTGCTGAAAAACCCAGCAATAGAACTGTTCATCAGCAGATTGAAAAGGACAGATCATACTGAATGTTTGATGCTTGAGCCCATTGGGAGCAGAACTGAAATTGTCTTCACGCTCTTTGCTTACAACTCTTAGGACTCAGCTAACAGAGACTTTATAACTTTTGACTTGATTAGTTCTAAATCTATATTCCACCTGACAAGAGATACAATTCAAATTGATGAAAGTTTAAGCAAAATCAGAATACTATCAAGCAAGTTCTGCAGTCCCATTTAAAGATGACAGTACCATTAATGTTAGAATTGTGGATACTTCATTAGACAGACTGATGATTATAATCCCTCCAAACTGAGGACGGCTCACTGGACCTAAAACATTAACTCTGATTTCTCTCCACAGATGCTTCCAGGCCTGCTGAGCTTTTCCAGCAATTTCTGTTTTTGTTTCTGATTGACAGCATCCGCAGTTCTTTTGGTTTTCATTGTGCGATCATCGTACTTATGATGGAAGCGACAAGGGTCCTTTTGGGACAAGGTTGAATTAGCAAATATCTTCAAAATTTCCAGTAAATAGTTTGGTATCTCCAAGAGTGAAATAGTGGATTATCATAAGAATGGTCTGCTGGATGAAACAGAAAACTTTCAGACCTGTTGGAAATATTTGGTGTTCACATGGAAGACAAATTGAAGTCTCAGGAGGTGAGGCAGCTGTATAGTGCCCTTGGTGGCCCTGGTTTGACCCTCACAGGAACTTAGCCTCATCTGCGTCACCCTCAATTTTATTTAATTTTTATTTACAGGGCCAGGGTGACAATGGCTAAGCCAGCATTTATTGGCCAACCCAAATGACAATTAAGAGTCAACCACATTGCTCTGGGTCTGGAGTCACACATCAGTGAGACCAGGTAAAGGACATGAGTGAACCAGATGGATTTGTCCTGACAATCAACAACAATTCATCATTTGATTCTTAATTGCAGATTTTTATTGAAGTCAAATTCCATCATCTGTCTTGTGGGATTTGAACCTGGTCCTCTGGACATTACTTGAGTCTCTAGATTAACAGTGTGGGCAATATTACCACGATTATTGTTGCCTCCCCTATCATTCCTGCCCCTCTTGGTACCAGAGTAGAAAGCTTTCCTCTTGTCTCTTGTAGTCTTAAGGTAGTTGAGGACAGGTTTACACCTGGCAGCAATGCTATGAGCAGATTAAAATACAAGACATTTTTTTTTGGTGCATTAAGATGCTAACATGCTTACTTTTGAGGGCCCCCAACCAATTGATTTTGTCTCCAGTTTCTGCAGAATTGTGCCCAGATGTGGGCAAAGTGTCACATCTAAACGAGTAATTAGCTACTAGGATTTAACTGATTCCACCAGATGTCATGATAAAATCATCGCCACACGTGTCAGTTTCAGTTTCAATTTGTATGTTACACACAGCCTTTGTCTGATGGTATATTAATTAATTGACCAGTTAGAAAGAGAACTTTCCAACTGTAAAACCTTTCAAGACAAAATTGTTGGAAACTGTGAAATGATCCTGTATCAGAACCAAATTTAAAACTATTCATTTTCATCAATCTTCAATTTCAAAGAACCCTGAAATAAATTCTAAACAAAACATTAACCAGTTCTGTACCTCCCTGGTGGGGATCCTCATCAGGTTTCTAACATGGCGAGTCCCACTCAGAACAATGGTTTAAAATTTGAACTGTTTTGGGAATTGCTTGAAACACCTCAAAGTCCATAGCTGCAGTGAACACTCCCCACGATACAGTATGGTTGCATGTCACTTTTGATGACAGAGAATGACCTGACAGAGGGGAGATAACATGGCTTGATAAAACATCACAAGTGGTAATTATTTGTCCCAAATACTTCTTAGAGAAGCATTACTGTTGAGGTTCAGGACAGAGTCTACGATGACCTTGAGTCAATCCTAAATCCCAAGATCAGAGCTAGGGGGGCTGTCATAGAGTCATAGGGTCAAACAGCATGGAAACAGGCCCTTCAATCCAACTAGTCCATGCCAACTATGTTTCCAAACTAACCTAGTCCCACCTCCCTATGTTTGGCCCATATCCCTCCAAACCTTTATCTATTCATGAACTTATCCAAATGTTCTTTAAATGTTGTTACTGTACCTACGTCCACCACCTCAACTAGCAGTTCATCCACACATGAACCACTCTCTGTGTAAAACATTTACCCCTCAGATCCTTTCTAATTCTTTCTCCTCTTACCTTAAAAATAAACTCCCAAGTTTTGAACACCCTCACCCTAGGGAAAATACCTTTGTCATTCACCTTTTCTATGCCCCACATGATTTTATAAATTTCTATAAGATCACCCCACAACCTCCTGTACTCCAAAGGCTGTTGTAGAATGTGGAGGTAGGAAAGATTGCCAAAACTTGGGAATAGATGGAGTGGGGATTTGGGACGACATATGAGAAACAAAAGAGTCAGAGGTTTTTACATTTGGGATGAAATGAGCAAAACCAGATCTTTCAGAAGAGGGGTCCACCATGTGAGATCAAAATGGATGAAGAGTCTGCTTCTGATGGCCATTGAAAATGGCAGAGATTGCACAGCTGGTTAGAGATAGAAGTAGCGAATGGAGGAGTTAGTGAAGGACATTGTCGATAAGGATTTTGACATGGATGCACTGAGGGAGAGGATCAGTGAAAGTCAAAGGATTAAGGAGGTAGGAAAGTGGGATTTTCTGGAGGATAAGCTGCAGATTTTCAGTCAATTGTCATTTATACAGGGATCTCTGAAGACCAGTTTGATTTGTGTTGTAAAAATTAAGTCTGAAGATGACAAAGCTCCATAGCAACTGAGCTCCTTTGCATGGACATGGAGTGCTGCAATGTTAGACAAATGGAATGGAATGGATTACTGCGAAGGCAGTTACCTTTCCTTAACCACCAAACCCCATCACTTCAGCAACCAGATCCTTTCAGTGGGAGCAAGGAGCAACATTTTGATACTCACTTGGAGCTCTCAATGGTTCTACTGGTAATACAATACGTCCCACATTGAAGTCATGATTTGGAGATGCCGGTGTTGGACTGGGGTGTACAAAGTTAAAAATCACACAACACCAGGTTATAGTCCAACAGGTTTAATTGGAAGCACACGAGCTTTCGGAGCAACGCTCCTTCATCACCTGATGAAGGAGTGTCGCTCTGAAAGCTAGTGCTTCCAATTAAACCTGTTGGACTATAACCTGGTGTTGTGTGATTTTTAACTTTGTCCCAAATTGAAGGGTAGTCCAAACAATGAACTGATGAACTCCCGTTCTGATGTCGCAGCTCTACTAGTACAACATTAAACACGCCCATAAAAGGCTGGACTGCTCAAAAGACAGACACCATACTTACCTTATTAAGCCTAATAGTAACAAATTAAACCCCACAGCGCATGGATTGCAGGGATCCAAAAAGGAAGCTCACCACCACCTTCTCAAGGGCAACTTGGGATGGATAATAAATGCTGACTCAGCCAGTGATACCAACATGCCATTAGTGAATTAAAAAACAATCAAATGCATTAATTAGCAATTCAGGAACAATCTCCTTTCAAGAGCCAACATGCACAGGAAAGGATTTACAGGGTTGAGAATTTGGAAACATTGGACCAGGAGGAGGCCATTCAGCCCCTTGAGCCTGCTCTGCCTTTCAATTTGATCATGGCTGATCTGTGGCCCAACTCCATACACCTGTCTTTGGTTAATGTCCCTTGATACTCTCGCTGAGTGAAAATTTGTTTATCTTAGATTTAAATTTAATAATGAAATTAGAGTCAACTGCCATTTGATAAAGAGAGTTCCAAACCTCCACTACTCTCTGCATGTGGAAGTGCTTTCTTTCTGGGCGGCATGGTGGCACAGTGGTTAGCACCGCTGCCTCACAGTGCCAGAGATCCGGGTTCAATTCCCAGCTCAGGCAACTTTCTGTGTGGAGTTTAGACATTCTCCCTGTGTCTGTGTGGATTTCCTCCCACGATCCAAAAATGTGCAGGTTAGGTGAATTGGCCATGCTAAGTTGCCTGTAGTGTTAGGTGAAGGGGTAAATGTGGGGGAATGGGTCTGGGTGGGTTGCTCTTCGGAGGGTCAGTGTGGACTTGCTGGGCCGGAGGGCCTTTTTCCACACTGTAAGTAATCTAACATCTCTCCTGAATGGCCTGGCCCAGATTCTCAGACTATGTTTCCTTGGTCTAGAATCTTAAACAAATGTGAATAGTTTATCTTTATCCCCTTTGTCTTTTCCTATTAATATCTTGAAAATTCTGATTAGAATTTAGAAGGTTAAAGGGTGATCTAGAGAATGAAGGCCTAATTTGTCCAATCTCTCCGCATAACTTAACCCTTGAAGTCCAGGTATCATCCTTCTAACTCTGTATTGAACTCCCTCCAGGGTCAAAACTACCTTCCTAAGGAATGGTGCCCAGATCTGCACACAGTACTCTAATTGTAGTCTAACGATGGTTTTGTATAACTGCCATGTAATGTCGGCATCCTTATACTCTAGCTCTTTAAACATTATCACCAGCATTCCATTAGCCTTTTTGATTATTCCCTGCACCTGTTGGTGACATTTTAAAGAGCTATATGCCTGAACCCACAAATCTTGTTGGAATGTGTAATATATTTAACGGTGTGCCTTCTTATAAGGCACCTTGTACCCTGAAGGTTGCTGCACAGGTGGATAAAGTGGTCAAGAAGGCATATAGTATGTTTGCCTTCATCAGACAGGGTATTGAGTATAAGGGCTGGCAAGTCATGTTAAAATCGTACACGACGTTGGTTCAGCCACATTTAGAATACTGTGTACAGTTCTGGTCGCCACATTACCAAAAGGATGTGGACGCTTTGGAGAGGATGCAGAGAAGGTTTATGAGGATGTTGCCTGGTATGGAAGGTGCTAGCTGTGAAGAGAGGGTGAATAGGTTAGGTTTGTTTTCATTAGAAAAAAAGGAGATTGAGGGGGGACCTGATTGAGGTTTACAAAATCATGAAAGGTATAGACAGGGTGATAGAAATAAGCTTTTTCCCAGGGTGAAGGATTCAATAACGAGAGATCATGCTTTCAAGGTGAGAGGTGAAAAGTTTAAGGGGAATACACACGGCAAGTACTTCACACAGAGGGTGGTGGGTGTCTGGAACCTGTTGCCAGCAGAGGTGATAGAGGCAGGCACGGTAGATTCATTTAAGGTGCATCTGGACAGATGCACGAGTAGATGGGGAGCAGAGGGCTTAAGAATTGGGTGACAGGTTTAGACAGTACATTTGGATTGGCTCAGGCTTGGAGGGCTGAAGGTCCTGTTCCTGGGCTGTCAATTTTCTTTGTTCTTTGTTCTTCTTTGTTAAAAAAATGGAAATGGGTTTGTACAAAACCAGCACAGACACAACAGGTCAAATGGCCTGCTGCTGGGTGTAAACCCATTGGGCTGCATGGTGGCACTGTGGTTAACACTGCTGCCTCACAGCGCCAGAGACCCGGGTTCAATTCCTGCCTCAGGAGACTGACTGTATGGAGTTTGCACATTCTCCCCGTGTCTGCGTGGGTTTCCTCTGGGTGCTCCGGTTTCCTCCCACAGTCCAAAAATGTGCAGGTTAGGTGAATTGGCCATGCTAAATTGCCTGTAAATGTAGGGGAATGGGTCTGGGTGAGTTGCGCTTCGGCGGGTCGGTGTGGACTTGTTGGGCCGAAGGGCCTGTTCCCACACTGTAAGTAATCTAATCTAATCTTATAAAAATCTGTGAAAGCCTCCAGTTAGAAAGACAAGAGGAGAGAATACTGTGAGCAGTAACCCCATGGTATCTATCTATAAACTAGAATAACACACGGGGAAAGGAGCAAGCAGAAAGATTATCCTTCTGTGAAGGTAAAGGAGGTTTGGATTAGATGGAAGCTATGCAACAAAATAAAAAGAACAAATACTAATTCCTTAATCTACCAACATTATATTTTCTGCAAATTCTTAAAATAATTTTTTGGAAATCTTGGGGGAAATATAGAAGTTATATTTTGGAGGTATATCATAGTTTGAACTGACTTTAAACTTTCTACATGAGATTCTGGAGGTGAAATCACTCATGTAATAGCATGTACCTCATGATAATGAATTGATAACCTGTTTACACTCTGTCATTAATTAGTGGAGAAAATTAAGCAGGATGTAAATGAATAGCTGTTTTGTTCTATGTGTTTTTGCAGTATTACAGTATTGAAAGTGTGGATTGCCTGTGGTGAGTGGTATTCAAACCAGTACCCCAATCATTGACAATTTGAAGGTTGTAGACATAAGAACACAGAAAATTGGTGCAGGAGTAGGTCAATCAGCCCCTCAAGGCCGCCCTGCCATTCTAAGTTAAAAATCACACAACACCAGGTTATAGTCCAACAGGTTTAATTGGAAACACGCTAGCTTTCGGAGCCCCGCTCCTTCATCAGGTGGTAGTGGAGCACTAGTGGAGTGACACTCCGAAAGCTAGCGTGTTTCCAATTAAACCTGTTGGACTATAACCTGGTGTTGTGTGATTTTTAACTTTGTACATCCCAGTCCAACACCGGCATCTCCAAATCATGACCGCCATTCTAAGACTTCTCTTCTGTGCCAACTGAGCTTTGATCTCAATTCCCTGATAACTCAAAAATCTGTCTATTGCCTCAGTAAATAATCTCTACAACGCTCTGTGGTCAAGAATTCCAGACATTCGCTACCGTCTGAAAAGAAGAAGCTCTTTGGTACATGAATAGGAAGGGTTTAGAGGGATATGGGCCAAAAGCTGGCAAATGGGACTAGGTCAAATTGGAATAGCTGGTCGAGTTGAGCCACAGGGTCTGCTTTTATGCTATATGACTTTATGACTCTATAAATGGCTTCTTTATTCTGTAACTATGTACCCTAGTTCTAGATTTCCCCCATTATTAGAAACAACACAACATCTATCCAACTATATCCAACAACTATACAAAATGCTGGTGCAGCCACAGTTGGAATATTGTGTACAGTTCTGGTCCCCATATTTCAGGAAGGATGTGGAAGCTTTGGAAAAGATGCAGAGGAGATTTACCAGCATGTTGTCTGGTCTGAAGGGAAGGTCTTATGAGGAAAGGCTGAGACACTTGAACCTGTTCTCATTAGAAGGCTAAAAGGGGATTTGATAGAGACATACAAGATGATCAGAGGATTAGATATAGTAGACAGTGAAAGTCTTTTTCCTAGGATGATGACGTCAGCGTGTACGGGGGTGGGGGGGCATAACTACAAATTGAGGAGTGATAGATTTAAGACAGATGTCAGAGGCAGGTTCTTTACTCAGAGTGGTAAGGGCATGGAATGCCCTACCTACTAATGTAGTCAACTCAGCCACATTAGGGAGATTTAAACAATCCTTAGTTAAGCACATGAATAACTTTGGGGTAGTGTATGGGGTGGAAATGTGTTGCTGGAAAAGCGCAGCAGGTCAGGCAGCATCCAGGGAACAGGAGAATCGACGTTTCGGGCATAAGCCCTTCTTCAGGTAGTGTATGGGGACAAGCTGAGAATAGTTCACAGGTTGGCGCAACATTGAGGGCCGAAGGGCCTGTTCTGCGCTGTATTGTTCTATGTTCTATGTTCGATATTCTACCCTGACAAACCCCTTAGCATCTTGTAAGTTTCAATAAAATCATCCCTCATTCTTCTAAACCTCTAACGAATAAAGGCCTAACCTGTTTAGCCATACTTGATAAGTCAACCCCTTTGTCCCAGGAATCAACTGACTGAATGTCTTTTAAATCATTTCCAAAACCACCACATCCTTTCAGCTTGGACTAAAGCGGAAGGCAGTACTCCAGCTGCAGCCTCACCGACACCATCTACAGATGTAACAGGGTTTTTAAACTCTAATCCCGAGCAATAAGGCCAAAATTCCATTTGCCTTCTTATTTACTTGCTGCACCTATATGCAAACATTTTGTTTTTCATGCACATGAACGCTTAAATCCCTTTGTACTGAATTTCTTTGGAGTCTCTCACCCTTTAAATAATAGTTTGCCTTTTAATTCTTCTTACAAAAATGAATGACCTCACACTTTCTGACATAAAACTTCATGTGCCACTCAGTAACCCATCTAGAGCACTTTGCTGATTCCTTATGTCCTCTACACCACATTCTGCAAAGACATTGTAGTGCGACTGATCATAGCTCTTAATTTTGTCTCACAGAAGTCATGAAGTCATTGGCACTATCTTCTCATTTAATGTGTTTGACCCTTGCCTTCGCTGTGTTAATATTACATTTATAGCATTTTTTCTCAATTTTGGAGTCTCTGAAGACTGTGAATGACATCATCAGCTTCCGTGAGGCCAGCCACAAAATAAAACAGTGACCAACTAATGCCAATTTCAATGTTTTAGGTCTATAATAGAAGCTCTTATTCATGGAATGTGGAAAACCTGTTGTGATTTCAAATCACAGACAGTGTGAAGCAAGTAAAGGTGAAAATAAAGGGCCAGGCTGTTTTTCTTTAGTCAGTCAAGATGTACAACACAGGTGCCCTCTTACTCTCAGGGATTCTTTCGAAGGAACAGAAATAAAAATGCTTTGAATACAATTCAGACATTTCATTGAACTTGATAAACAAAGCACCATAACCTATCCCCAGTAACTCCAGTTCTGTACTTGCAACACACTTGCATGTACAAATGAAGTGATCCACTTTCCCTTCCATATATATGTAACTTCTCTTCCCTCCCTTTACATGCACATACACACACAAAGTGGCTTTTTCTCATCTGTGATACATGCACTCACAAGTAAAGCAATGTACATGCTCACATACGGATAAACTTATGCTGATGGGTTGATGTGTACTTTATCTCCTTTTGTTGATTTCCTTTCTCTATTTTTGCAGATAGATGACAATTCTTTCAAGAGTCTGCAAAGACTCCCCTACAACAGCTGCATAGGTCTTTCTCCATCATCAGCACCCCCTCCCAGTCACAACCCAACCCCCTGCCCCTCTTTCAGCAGGTCTCTCACTTTAGAAAACACGCTTCATTACATCGCCTCTTACTTGAGCTGCAAGAGCCCATTCAAGGAAGATAAGCCTCTTAGAAATGAAGTAGCGTTGAATTTAAGTTGTGACTGACAGCAGGAAGGTTTATCCATTCAGTGGACAATACTGCATTCTCTACATTAATCTAGGAGGCGGACAATGATCTGTTTCTGGGCCACATCTCATCTCTTTCCCACAGACGAAGGTGATTAGAGTTAGGAAGCAGAGACTGAGAAAGCAAACTGAGTACTATCTCTTCAGGCCTCCTGCTACCTCCATGTATATTAGGGAAGTTCTAGGCCAAATGCATCAATCACAGATTCACAATTAGGATATGATGGTTCAGCAGTTACTGACTGACAGCCTAGCAGATCAGTGAAGGATTAATTACCAAGAGTTTTGTTTGACCATTGTTATCCTGAGAACTAATAATCATCGGTATTTACTTGGAAATATTTGCAGTTTCAGAGTTATAAAACAAAGGTATGGAATTCAGCATTTTATTCTTTGAATGGCTGGAAAATAAAAGAATAAAAAATGAAATGTTTAATTAAAGAACATTTATAGCTAAATACACTGGCAATTACCATATACACCATCTGACTCAGACTGCATCAGATTCTTTCATCAAACATACCGATATGTTTACATTAGTGCTTTGCTTTAGTAATACAAGCTAAATCCTGTTAGAGAATTTCAACAAATGTGACTTTAGATTCAATAGCATAATAAATGCAGTAATTAGATCTCAATAAACATCATCCAAAGGGAAGATTAATGTGGTCATGGACAGCATTCTCTGCAGATCAGTGAAATGCAAGGTTTTCAACAACTAAACTGAGTCAATATAGGGGATGCACTTCTCTTAGGTAACTGCCATTGAATGCTGGTTAGCTATTGGTTTAACAGCTGGTTTGCAATGTAGAGTAATGCAAACAACGTGGCTTCAATTTCCGCACTAGCTGAGGTTACAATGAAAGACTCTCTTTCTCAACTTCTCCACTTGGTTGAGGTGTGGTAACCCTCAGGTGAAACCACCATTAGAGTCATAGAGTCATAGAGATGTACAGCATGGAAACAGACCCTTCGGTCCAACCTGTCCATGCCGACCAGATATCCCAACCCAATCTAGTCCCACCTGCCAGCACATGGCCCATATCCCTCCAAACCCTTCCTATTCATATACCCATCCAAATGCCTCTTAAATGAAGCAATTTTACCACCTCCACCAATTCCTCTGGCAGCTCATTCCATACACGTACTACCCTCTGTATGAAAATGTTGCCCCTTAGGTCTCATTTATATCTTTCCCCCTCACCCTAAACCTATGCCCTCTAGTTCTGGACTCCCCCACCCCAGGGTAGAGACTCTGTCTATTTACCCTATCCGTGCCCCTCATGATTTTATAAACCTCGACAAGGTCACCCCTCAGCCTTCAACGCTCCAGGGAAAACAGCCCCAGCCTGTTCAGCCTCTCCCTATAGCTCAAATCCTCCAACCCTGGCAACATCCTTGTAAATCTTTCCAAACCCTTTCAAGTTTCACACCATCTTTCTGATAGAAAGGAGACCAGAATTCCATGCAATATTCCAACACTGGCCTCACCAATGTCCTATACAGCTGCAACATGACCTCCCAACTCTGTACTCAATACTCTGACCAGTTAAGGAAAGCACACCAGAGCAGCCTGTGGTCTGGAAGGACTATGGCTATGTTACCATGCAGTACCATAATAAAATCATTTTGCTGATGGTGCTCCAGGAACTTTCGCCTCTTCATACTGCATCTTACACCTCCAAGTCCACACCCTGTCATCCACTATACAACAGCATGGCTATTGCTGCCTTCGAAAGAATGCCAAGGGAAGGTTCTCAGTGAGAAAGACTTGATAACGGCTTACTTCATGACACAAGTAACACAATCTTAGAAAAATGTAAATGATTATTGTCCATTAACGTAACATTTATGAGTAGCTACAATGGCTCTCAGAAGGGTTTAATTCATTAAAATTATTTAGATGTGCCTGTTTGGAGTAAGATCCTTGTAGGTAATGAGCTAAATGTCACAGAGTGCTTCCCATCTGATAATACCCATGAACAACAGCATAGGAGATGTGCCAGTGTTTATCCAATAATTGTCTTCAACTTAGACAGATTCATTTTATAACATCACAGATGTCAATTTTAATTTGTATGCTCAATGAAATTACCAAAAGATATTAGTGCAGGCCACGGAGATCTGCCAAAGAAAACAAGTCCTTTTCTTCGCTCACTTTGGTTTGTTAAATAACATAATAAAACAGTAGATGCTGCTGTTATAATTGGGAGATCTCATAAAATCTATGCTGCTGGTCTCCTCCAAGTCACATTGAAGGTTGTGCTCACTGAGCTATAGTGACAATGCTTTGATTTTAATTTTCGCAGCTATACGTTAACTTCTTGGGAATGCTTTTCCAAGCAAACTCTTGGAAAATCAAAAACAACTATGGAAGTAGGCCATTCGCCCTTTACGTTTGTTCTGTCATTCAATATGATCATGGCTGATCAGTCCCCTTTAATCCGTTCATGTCTCTACTTCTTCATCTTCTCAGAGAATACTTTTTAAATGCTACTTTTGCCCCAAAACCTCATGGAGCTCAGTGCCAAAAGTTGCTTAGAATCAGAGTCATAGAGATGTACAGCATGGAAACAGACCCTTCGGTCCAACCCGTCCATGTCGACCAGATATCCCAACCCAATCTAGTCCCACCTGCCAGCACATGGCCCATATCCCTCCAAACCCTTCCTATTCATATACCCATCCAAATGCCTCTTAAATGTTGCAATTTTACCAGCCTTCACCACATCCTCTGGCAGCTCATTCCATACACGTACCACGCTCTGCATGAAAATGTTGCCCCTTAGGCCTCTTTTACATCTTTCCCCCTCACCCTAAACTTATGCCCTCTAGTTCTGGACTCTCCCACCCCAGGAAAAAGACTTTGTCTATTTATCCTATCCATGCTCCTCATGATTTTATAAACCTCTACAAGGTCACCCCTCAGCCACCGACGCTCCAGGGAAAACAGCCCTAGCCTGTTCAGTCTCTCCCTATAGCTCAAATACTCCAACCCTGGCAACATCCTTGTAAATCTTTTCTGAACCCTTTCAAGTTTCCGATAGGAAGGAGACCAGAATTGCACGCAATATTCCAACAGTGGCCTAACCAATGTCCTGTACAGCTGCAACATGACCTCCCAGCTCCTGTACTCAATACTCTGGCCAATAAAGGAAAATATACCAAACACCTTCTTCACTATCCTATCTACCTGTGACTCCACTTTCAAGGAGCTATGAACCTACGTCCATCTGGTCCAGATCCTGTTGTAATCTGAGGTAACCCTCTTCGCTGTCCACTACACCTCCAACTTTGGTGTCATCTGCAAACTTACTAACTATACCTCTTATGCTCGCATCCAAATCATTTATGTAAATGACAAAAAGTAGAGGATCCAGCACCAATCTTTGTGGCACTTCACTGGTCACAGGCCTCCAGTCTTAAAAACAATCCTCCACCATCACCCTCTGTCTTCTACCTTTGAGCCAGTTCTGTATCCAAATGGCTAGTTCTCCCTGTATTCCATGAGATCTAACCTTGCTAATCAGTCTCCCATGGGGAACCTTGTCGAACGCCTTACTGAAGTCCATATAGATCATATCTATGGCTCTGCCCTCATCAATCCTCTTTGTTACTTCTTCAAAAAACTCAATCAAGTTTGTGAGACATGATTTCCCATGCACAAAGCCATGTTGACTATCCTGAATCAGTCCTTGCCTTTCTAAATACATGTATATCCTGTCCCTCAGGATTCCCTCCAACAACTTGCCCACCACCGAGGACAGGCTCACCGGTCTAGAATTCCCTGGCTTGTCTTTACCGCCCTTCTTAAATAGTGGCACCACGTTTGCCAACCTCTAGTCTTCTGTGACTATCGATGATATAAATATCTCAGCAAGAGGCCCAGCAATTACTTCTCTAGCTTCCCACAGAGTTCTCGGGTATACCTGATCAGATCCTGGGGATTTATCCACCTTTAACTGTTTCAAGATATCCAGCACTTCCTCCTCTGTAATCTGGACATTTTGCAAGATGTCACCATCTATTTCCCTACTGTCGATATATTCCATATCCTTTTCCACAATAAATACAGATGCAAAATATTCAGTTCGTATCTCCCCCATTTTCTGTGGCTCCACACATAGGCCGCCTTGCTGATCTTTGAGGGCCCTATTGTCTCCCGAGTTACCCTTTTGTCCTTAATATATTTGTAAAAACCCTTTGGATTCTCCTTAATTCTATTTGCCAAAGCTATCTCATGTCCCCGTTCCGCCCTCCTGATTTCCCTCTTAAGTATACTCCTACTTCCTTTATACTCTTCTAAGGATTCACTCGATCTATCCTGTCTATACCTGACATATGCTTCCTTCTTTTTCTTAACCAAACCCTCCATTTCTTTAGTCATCCAGAATTCCCTACACCTACCAGCCTTCCATTTCACTCTGACAGGAATATACTTTTTCTGGATTCTTGTTATCTCATTTCTGAAGGCTTCCCATTTTCCAGCTGTCCCTTTACCTGCAAACATCTGCCTCCAATCAGCTTTCAAAAGTTCTTGTCTAATACCGTCAAAATTGGTCTTTCTCCAATTTAGGACTTCAACTTTTAGATCTGGTCTATCCTTTTCCATCACTGTTTTAAAATAAATAGAATTATGGTCGCTGGCCCCAAAGTGCTCCCCCACTGACACCTCAATCACCTGCCCTGCCTTATTTCCCAAGAGTGTATCAATTTTTGCACCTTCTCTAGTAGGTACATCCACATACTGAATCAGAAAATTGTCTTGTATGCATTTAAGAAATTCCTCTCCATCTAAACCTTTAACACTATGGCAGTCCCAGTC
>NC_057722.1:82504461-82530348 GCF_004010195.1 Chiloscyllium plagiosum | reverse complement strand
GCATCCAACAGCATTTATGGCAGATATAATCCGCAGTAACCCTTAAACTCTCTTTAAACTCCCACATCTTACAAGAAGTACGTATCACTGCAAAGGCCATTTTTGCTCCTTCACAATCTACAGAACCCAGAAAATACACCATCGTATTCCTCTACAAAACACTGCACCAGGTTAAATTAATAGCTATGGCTTATATTTTAAGTTTAATCAAGAGACTTATCTCCAAAAACATATAATCAAGAAAGAACCCACTGTACCCACTAATACAGCCTTTCTCTTGGACAGATTTAAAACAACAATTAACTTATCTGATTCTGTGTTGTGAACTTTGCCTAAACTAGTTCCTCCAAGATTAGTTGTGACACTCACTGTTTGTTAATTCTCCCAGATGCACTCCAATGTCCAGCAACACATGAATTCAAAAACAGCAAAGGCAGTAATTGTGCGGGAGTTTTCTCTCTCTGTCTGTGTCTGTGTCTGTCTCTGTCTCTGTCTCTGTCTCTGTCTCTGTCTCCTGCACTGTCCTCACCATGTGCTTCCTTCGTCTGCTCTTCTCCCTTTTAAAACTGCTGTTGTTTTGACTTTTTTTTCCAAAGTTCCAAAACAATGCAACAGCATATAAAACAGTAATTACTGCTCCTGGAATTCGAGGAAATCACCTCAAGCACGGAAAATACCTAAAAAAAAGGAGCAGTTCTTACAGGCAGAAATTTTTCCTGTCCTCCATCTTGAATTACCCAGAATGCTCGATAACATTTCTATGAAACATTTTAGGTTATTTCCCTCTGTTAAAAGGTGCTGCTGCATAAATACATGTTGTTGAGTGCAAATTAATGAGACAGGTTAATTTATTCTCCAACAATATTCTGTAAAGTACATTTTATTCCATATTAAGCCTGAGGAAGCTGATCAGCAAGTTAACACTAAACCTCCTTTTGAATCAGCCTTGTTTTTCCTGCAGGTCAGACTCCATTGCACTGCAGCAACAAACTACCTGCACAACTGAAGAATGTGAATAGCTAGTTTCATTTTCCAATGACAAAGACTTCATAGCTGGGAAAAGTCAAACAGTGCAAACCTGGGTAGAAATGAAATTGATTAGTGTACAGGGTGAGAATTTCAGCTGGTGCACTGTCACCTCCAGAGAGTTATAAATGAAACCCTTTCCCTCGATGAGCCTAAGTATCTCTTTAGAAAATGGCATATCTCATATTCAGTAGCACTGCCTTATAGGATGCTGTTTTCTCAAGAATTGGAGAAGGTATATGTGAAGCTTCACCCCTGGCAATGCTACAAGAATGAAGTTTTAGAGCTTTTCAGTTCTCAGCGTTTGTGTCAATGTCTGGCATATGCACTAGCAACTCTTATAATGCCCCTCCAATACAACCTTGTGGGAGGCTGGCAGCCCTGTCATGAGCGGACTTTTACAAGAATCTGACCATACTCAACAAGTCCAGTGGTCTGCATGGTTTGGACAGCACCGTATTTGTTGCAGTGAGTATCCTCAGCAGCTTGTCAAACAGTGTAGCTAAAACTAAACCCTGAGCAGGTAGAACTCCTGCAGAAAGATGAAGGTGACTGTAGCGAGAAATATGGGAAAATGTCATCGAGATTTACACCGTCACCAGCACCTGTTGTTCAGCTTAACATGTAACAGGAGAGAGTTGGTTATTTCATTAAAGGAATCATGAAAGTAGCAGCACAACCCGTCCCCGAAGTTTTGATTTTTATCTGACTAACAATGCCCTAATTTCTTTTTCACTTATCCAATTCAGTCACTTCAACTGGCTTAGCAGATGGCCATTTGAATTCTCAGAGGACTGTGTTATGTCATCATCGGTGAACAGATATTGTCACTTCTGATTCTCTCTGCTAGATTACTGATCAAAATGAGAAACTGAGTGGGATGGACCCAACAGGACTGTCATATGAACCCCTTATGAATTATATTATGAAACTTGCCAGGAGCTGGGCCGTGTGCACAAGACAGTGTATTTACTTGTTACACCTCAAAAGGGACAGAGATCCCAAAAAGCCAACATTCCATCACCTTCAAGATTCTAGTGTTATTAAAATGCTGTCTTGCACTCAGCTGAATTTATACTGCAGTCAAGAGTGTAGGGCTGGAAAAGCACAGCAGATCAGGCAGCATCTGAGGAGCAGGAAAATCAATATTTTGGGCAAAAGCTCTTCATCAGAAAACTTTTGCCTGAAATGTCAATTTTTCTGCTCCTCAGATGCTGCCTGACCTGTTGTGCTTTTCTAGCACCACACTCTCAACTCTGATCTCCAGCATTTGCAGTTCTCACTTTCGCCTAGTGAAGTTATACTGCAGCCAGTGCAAGCTGCAGTTAATGTGAAAAACCTTCTAGTGGGATCTAACACTTTATAATACTGCAGTGTCAGTTCAGGACCTGTCTCCCAAATTATGGTGCTGGTCTCACAACTGAAAACACTGCATTAGGTGAGAAAGTAACAATACGGCTATACTATAGCTGTCCCTAAGCTGTCCCTATTGGAGGAGAAGGTACACTAGAATGAAACGCAGAAAGGCAGGTGGTAAAGTTAATTCTTAATTTTATGAGCCAACTGATCAAAAGAATGTGAGAATATATAAACACAATTGGTCATGCTATTCAATATTCCATTGGGGTGAAGCAAGAAAAAGCATTTTAACTGCTTTTAATAAGTTTTTCAACAGCATACAGAAACAAACAACCATTTTTAAGCCCATGACAAGCAATCAGGCACAAAATACACTGACAATGCCTGTATAACTGTGATTACTGGGGGCAGCTAAATAATGACAGTTTACTCACAGCCCTGCTCAATGTATCAATGTCAAGCTTGATGTATATTCATCATGCATTTCAATTGCTGATCCCAAACACTTATCTCCACATGATTCAAATTCCCCTAAACATGCCTGTCACAGTTCAACTTGTGAGTGATTCCCTGACAAGCTGTTGTGAACTAACTTCCCCGATCGTCTGTGATAGTCAAATGTTGGTGTCCCAGATGTGCAACAAGTTACTCAATATGTGAAGTCACAATACTTAACTCTGACTGGACAAATGTTTAAAACAGGGCGAAAGTGAGGATTGCAGATGCTGGAGATCAGAGTCAAGATTAGAGTGATGTTGGAAAAGCACAGCAGGTCAAGTAGCATCCGAGGAGCAGGAAAATCAATGTTTCGGGCAAAAGCCCTTCATCAGGAATTCCTGATGCTGCCTGATCTGCTGTGCTTTTCCAGCACCGCACTAATCCTGAAATGCTTAAAACGACCTGAATACAATTTAAATAAATCATCCCTAAATTGTTAACACTAATTTGCTTCCCCTTGCATGTGATGGCTTTAGACTTCAATCTTGTTTCTATGCGCTGTTTTGTTGCTACTACTTTCTCCTCTGAATCTTGTTCCTACATCTAGGAGATGACATGGCTAACTGACGATCGAAGTATGAATTATGTGGAATGGAAGCTGGAGAGAGTGTACGGGACACCAGGCACAGGATCTGTGTACTGTACGATAGACAGTGTAGGGTTTCATTCCAGCTCTTTAATGAGGCTGAACTTTAACCCAGATTGATGGGATCTGTACCTGTCCTGATGTGCTTTCATCTACAAACCATCTGACACCAGTTCTATTTCTGACAGAGAAGTGACTAATGAATTCTTATTTGAAAATAATGGCTTGCAATTAGTTACTGGTATGGATCCAAACTCCTTCACAGATGTGTGTCTCCCCCTACTTGATCGCTAAGATATACAAGTCAGATCATTCTAAAAATAGCAAAAGGATTGTTAGGTTTTCCCAACTGAACTACTGGTGTAGTTCTGTTCCTTGGAATAAGGGAGTGCTTTAAATGCAGTTACACCTCCTGAGCATCTGCATCCAATTACATTCAAATGCAAATGGTAGGAGCTGCAAATGCTGGAAATCTGAAACAAAAACAGAAAATGCTGAAAATGCAAGTCCATCAATAGCAACAGATTAATATTTCAGGCATTCGTTCATCCGGATGGTTAAACTTTCTTTCTTTTAAAAGGCAGACAAATGCAGGCAAGAGCCAGACGTCCATACCATTCTGCTATTTCATTTTGTGTCTGTTAGCTTTTTTTTATATGCAATGTTGTGCTGGATCACCCTGAAAGGATATAATACAGGGATCCTTTGTCCCTCTTAGTGCTCAAGGATATGAAGGGATAACACATTCAATCAGCAAATTGTGTGTGCAATCACTTGTTCTGGAGTTGTGCTGAAATTACCGATCCAAGAAAGGTGATGTGGTGTCTGGGACATTATCAGTAAAGTAAGATTCTGAGAGTGTTACTCTGTCACGCTGTTGCTTGACTAGTCTGTGAGACAGCTCTCCTGATTTTGGCACTTTGCAGGGTCGACAGGATTGCCCTTTCCGGTGCCTAGATTGATGCCAGGTGATCTGTTCAGTTTCATTTTGTCCTTGAGAGGTTACAGTGATTGATACAACAGAATGGCTTTCTAGGTCATTTCAGAGGGCAGTTGAAAGTCAACCACACTGCTATGGGTCTGGAGTCACATGTAGGCCAGACCAGTTGAAAGATGGCAGATTTCATTCCCTGAAGGACAGGGAACCAGATGGGTGTTTCTGAACCTAGATCCCTAGAACATTCACTGAGTTTCTGAATTAATCTTCGAGTGATAATAGTACTCAGCCATTGCTTCCAGAGCTGAAGTGGATTGACAACTGTTGACATCCAGGCCATATTTGACCAAGAGTGACAACAAGGAGCTCTAGAAATACAAGAATCAGAGTCTCCACTGGTTAGAAACACATCTGACACATAGGTAGATGGTTGTGGTTGTTGGAGGTCAGTCATCCCAGCTCCAGGACATTTCTGCAGGAGTTCCTCAGGGCAATGTCTAAGGCCCAACCATCTTTAGCTGCTTCATCAATGATCTTCCCTCCATCATAAGGTCAGAAGTGAGGATGTTCACCGATGATTACACAATGTTCAACACCATTCATGACTCCTCAGATACTGAAGCAATCCATGTTCAAATGTAACAAGATCTGGACAATATTCAGACTTGGACTGCCAAGTGGCAAGTAACATGCGCACCACACAAATGCCAGGCGATGACCATCACCAATAAGAAACATTTTAATCATCACCTCTTGACATTAAATGGTGTTACCATCACTGAAAACCTCACTATCAACATCTTTGGGGTTACCATTGATCAGCAACTCAACTGAACTCACCACACAAACACAGTGGCTATGAGAGCAGGTCAGAGGCTTGGAATACTGTGGTAAGTAACTCACTGTCTGGTTCCTCAAAGCCTGTCCACCATCTACAAGGCTGAAAGCAGAATGTGATGGAATACTCCCCACTTATCTGGATGAGTGCAGTCCCAACAACAATCAAGAAGCTTGACACCATCTAGGACAAAGCAGTCCACTTGATTGCTACCACGTCTACAAATATCCAATTCACCAAAGATCCTTCAGCAGCACCTTCCAAACCCACAACCAATTCCATTTGGAGGGACAAGGACAGCAGACACATGGGAACACTACCCTCTGCAAGCTCCCTTCAAAATCATTCACCATTCTGACTTGGAAATATGTCACTATTCCTTCACTGTCACTGGTTCAAAATCCGGGAATTCCCTCCCTAAGGGCATTGTGTGTCAATGATGTGTAGGTGCCTGTGTTGGACTGGGGTGGGCAAAGTTAAAAATTACACAACATCGGGTTATAGTCTAACAGGTTTGTTCAATATCTCACATCAGTGTATGACACTCTGATCTTTTGTTATAAATTCTGTGTCCTATGATCCTGCCCCACTAGCTATCTGACAAAGGAGCAGCACTCCAAAAGCTTGTACTTCCAACTAAACCTGTTAGGCTATAACCTGGTGTCATGTGATTTTTAACTTTGTGGGTCAAACTACAGCCAGTGGACTGCAGCAGTTCAAGAAGGCAGCTCACCACCACTTTTCTAGAACAAATAAGGATGGGCATTAAATGTTGGTCCAGCCAGTGACATCCACATCCCTATATGTCTAATATCCCCATTGACATGAATTCTGAACATAACATGGCGAGCCAACAATAGCCATGTCCCAAGAGTGAGTTAAAAAAAGCAGCAACGGACTGTTAGTGTCTATGGATGGAGATCCTGTTATGGGTCAGTTGCTTCAGGAGAAGAGCAAAGAAAGCTGCACTGGAAAAGAAAATCGGTCTTAGAGCAAAGCCATAAACTCAGCATTTTCATAAGTGCTGCAAAGTATAGCAGATTCAATATTTGAGATAGAGGAATAGATTTTTAACTAGCCCCCATTGCACAAAACTTGCTTTGAAGATCAGTCACCAGTAGATAAACAATAGAAATTTATTTTCCATGAAAACTAGCTTCTTTCAATACTACACAACCAGCCATAATGCTAGGATGCATCCTGAAAAATTACCCCTATTCATTTAAATGTCTTTATATTTTAAAGCATAAGTGGTTGCATTTAGAAGATTAAAGTGCATTATCTTGCAACTGAAAAATTCAGTAATTAATTCAACAACTCAGAGAATCATTAAGAAAAAAATTTCAAACTTTAGCATAAAGGCAAGACAACATCACAAATGATGTACTTGAAATTAAAGGATTCATAAAAGAGTTTGAAGATTCATAAATTGTTAAAATAGATTTCCAGACACTGTTCCACCAAAATCTTCAAAAGGTTAGCTGCTGCTGGTTTCAATATCACGCCACATGCGACTTAAACAAAATATTCAGCTCAAGAATAATATTCCTATCTAAATCGATGAGTGACAGCAGCAACAACAAAAAGAACATGAAGTCTTTTTTTGATCAATCTATAGCCCAATGTTATTTTATATACTCAAGAAGGTCTTGGAGCTGCTAATAGGCAGCTAATTTACCATGATGCATTAAGTCTATGCTTCATCAATCATAATTAAAACCGTTTGTTATTTCATTACACCATCAAGAAATGCCCTTTCAAAGTTAAATGACCCCCCCACACAAATAATTATATAAAGCTTTGGTTTCTTTAAATCTCCCAATAGTATTGTTTACAGCATCACAAGACTGCAATCTTATTATTGGAGCAATGTTTACTGCCCAGAGTGAAGGCTGCCCCAGTGGAATAAAAGCAGTTGTGTTTTAGCTCATACAATAAAATTTAACACTCCCAATGAAGGCTAAATTGTTTAAACATTTACAGCAGTTGTCATAAATGTTTACTTCTTATAGCTCCATCTGATGGATCAGTTTCAAGATTTTTGTGCACAGTTATTTAATTACAAATTTATAAGAAAGCCCAAACCTACAAAATGAAATAATTATAAGCAGAGTTAGTTTGATACAGGTTAGATATCCTGCTGGAATAATATTGTATTACTGAATGGACAGGAACTACTGTGGCTACAAACATGCAGTAATCTCGTTCCTAAAGATTACAACCATAGAAATGTATGGTTTGACTCCTAAGCATCAGTGTTCATTTCAATGGCTTTCATAAAGTGTTTCATTCTTTGAAGCAACTCAGTTCTGGTTAAAATAAAATAATACGAATCAAATAGAGACAGACCAGAAAAGTGTAAGGAGGGCGAGAAAGAGAGTGCTGTGAAATGGTACAGTTTCTGTGGAGTTGTCATAGTTATGTGAATTAATTAGTGGACCAAATGTACAATTACTGACCATTCATATGGAGGCTACCTTTGTATATAATTTACACAAGCAATAGTACAAAGTGAAGTCTCCATTTTCTTTTTTTGGGCTGCAGACCATGTTGAGGTCTATCTGGTAGAGCTTTGAGTTGTTTTCTCTGATAAGTAACTTCCATCTGAAGTAAGTTTCCTACATCAATTCTTTCTCTCTCTCCACAAAATAATTAAACAAAATCAGAATTGTGAGGCCTTCCCTCTGCAGATTCCACTTATACGTGTTCTATGTCTTTCTCTCTCTGTCTTCCTGAACACTTACCTTTTGTTTAAGTGGTATAACATATTTCCAAAGCAAATCAATGATCCTACATACAGCCGAATACCAAACTAGTGAACCTGTTCACCGTGATTATTCTTGTTATTGTGAAACCAATGAAAACCACATCCACCTTCCAAGTTTGCAATTCTAATAGTGGTATTGTTAGTCAATTCTAAGTCTCTTTCAAAGCAGAGTCACACCAGATTCAAAATGTTAACTCTGCTTTCTCTCCAAAGATGATGCCAGACCTGTTGGGTTTCTCTAGCAATTTCTCTTTGTCTTTCAGATCTCCAGCTTCCACAGTGTTTTGCTTTAACTTTAATTTTACTCAACCGGTAGGTCTGAATGGTCAGGAACTTTTGTTCCCAGTCTGGTTTGTCCTTTCTCAACTGACACAGTTAAGGGCATTGTGAATTTATGCAAATCAAGGTCTTGTGATCATACCATTGGTAAAAATTTAACGAAAGCAGTCACTTAAATACCAAGGTTCTGAGGACTGATCAGTGACTACAAAGAGTGACTGACTTCCTGACTGTCCAAACCTTGTTACTGTTTTAAAATCACAAGTTAGGAGTGTGATGGAAAACACCCCACTGATCTGGATGACTGTATATATAGATTATCAAAAGGCATTCAGTAAGGTCGTGCACATGAAGCCACTGAATAAGGTAAGAATCCATAGAGATGAGGGTAACATATTGTAATGGGTAGAGCTTCAGCAAGCTAATAGAAGGCAGAGAATTGAGATAAAGTTGGCAGTCTAATGGTGGCTGTAACTATTAAATTGTCACAGAGATCTTTGCTGGGGCCACAATTATTTTACAATTTATTTTAATGACTTGGATGAAGAAAGTGAATGCCCTATCATCAAATTTGTGGAAAACAATAACAGGTGGGAAGTCAAATGGTGGGGATGACAGAGTCTGCAGAGGGATATGGGCAGGTTAAGCAACTAGGCAAAAACCTTAGCAAATGGAATACAATGCGGGGAAATGTGAAGTTATACACTTTGGCGGGAAGAGTGGAAGACCTGAATATTATTTAAATGAGAAAAGACTAGAACAAGCTATAGAACAGAGGGTATTGGGAATTCTTGTCCATGAATCACAACAGCTAGCATCCAAATTCAACAGGTAATAGGGAAGGCAAATAGACTGGGTGGTCTTTATTTCGAAGGGGATGGAATGTAAAACTAGGGAGGTTTTGTTAAAATATACAAGGCACAGTTGGAATACTGTGAACAGATTTTGGGCACCTTATCTGAGGAAAGATATACTGGCATTGGAGGCAATCCAGACAAGGTTCATTGGGGTTGTTTCCAGGTAAAGAGGGATTTTCTTATGAGGAGAGGTTGTGTAGATCGGACTTGTATCATTGGAGTTTAAAAGAATTGAGAGTCAACATTATTGAAACAAACAAGATTCTTGGACATTTGGCAGGGCAGATATGGAAAGATTGTTTCCCCTTGTGGTAGAGTCTCAGACCAGAGGGCATCATCTCAGAATGAGGAGTCAGTCATTTAAGACAGAGATGAAGAAGAATGTCTTCTCTCAGAAGTTAGTAAATCTGTGGAATTCTTTACCACAGAGAGCTGTAAAGGTGGAGTCATTAAGTAAATTCATGGCTGAGATTGACAAATTTTTAGTCAGTAGATGGAATCAAGGGTTATGGGGAAAAAGTGGAGTTGAGGATGATCAGTTCAGCTACGATCTCATTGAATGCTGGAACAAACTCAATGGGCTGAATGCCCTACTACTTCTCTTGAATCTTTGGGTCAAACACTCAATAGCTCGACAGCATTCAGGACAAAGCATCCCACCTGACTAGCCACTCAACCATCACCTGAAACAATTACTAACTCTTTCACAGAGGTCATAGGGAGTGTCATATAACAGGATGTAGTGCAGCGGCTGGCCAAGCCTTCTTCAACAATTCCCATAAACCTGGGACCTTTAACACCCAATCCTTCACTGTTGCTGGGTTAAAATCATGGAATTGTGGGGACACCTTCACCAGACAGATTGTAGCCGTTCAAGATGGTGATTCACTGCCACCTTGCCAATAAATGATGGCCTTGTTGATGGTTAAGCACCTTGCGAGGAATTTGTAAAATAGGATCCTGGTTCCATTCTAACCAAACCTGAATGGACATTCACTGTAAGCAAGCTAAGGCAGCTGCTTGGAGGATTGAAGAGGACTAAAGGACTGTGGAACTCTGCCACAGAGGGCTGTAGCAGCCAGGTTACTGAGTGTATTTCAGACAGTGATAGGCTCTTGATTAGTAAGGGGATCAAAACTGATGGGGAGAAGGCAGGAGGATGGGGTTGAGAAACATATTAGGTGCAATTGAATTGTGGGGCAGATGCAATGGGCTGAATGGCCTAATTCTATACGCTTTGGTCTTAAAAGGCAGGTCAGAAACTTTACATTATCAACATTTTCTAATCAAAGTGTTCAGGTGCGGTATGATACACCTCTGGAGCAGGAAGGACTTAAATCTGGATCTTCCATTCCAGAAAGAAGGATTTTCACCGCAAGAACCCTTGAACAGCTTTCCTTCTTTTCTCTTCACACTGATATGATTTAGCTGAAACCTCACAATTAAAATCACTGGCAGCCTTTTTTAAAAATTTGATCATGAAATGTGTGTGTTGCTGGCTGGCCAGCATTTATTGCATGTCTCCAGTTGCCCCTTGAAGAGATTGTAGTGAGCTGTTTCTTTGAACTACTGCAGTCCATGTGCTGTCAGTAGACCCACAATGCTCTCAGGCAGGATGTTGACCTAACAACACTGAAGGAATGGTAATGTATTTCCAAGTTAGGATGGTGAGTGACTTGAAGGGGAAATTACAGGGGGTGGTGTGTTCCCATGTATCTGTTGCTCTTGTCCCTCTGGTTGGTTCATGGGCTTTGAAGGTGCTGTCTGAGGATTGTTGGCACATTTTTGCCTTGCAACATTTAAATAGTACACGCTGCTGCTACTGAGTGTTAATGGTGGAGGGAGTAGCCATTTGTGGGTGTGGTGCTTTGTCTGGATGGTGTCAAGCTTTTTTAGTGTCGAGCCTCTTATTGCCTTTGACATGAATGATGTCAATTTGCAGGAGTCACTGCTATGTGCTAAAAAAACTAAATGTTCTGAAGAAAACCTACATTTTTGTTTTGCACTGCTCAGAGCAAGTTATTTCTTTACACAATATGAAAATTCTTTGAAGCAAGTAAAAATAAACAGAGGCACACATTATTGGAAAGTCTGCTTAACATATATTTTTGGAACAAGTCCATTTATTATACATTTTTGGAGAGTCCATTGAAAATGTCATTAAAAGATGAAGCTGAAAAGAAACTTGCATTTTCATTTGTGCAAAACTGCATACACTTCCAAAGTTCTTTGCTTGTAAGTGATTAGCAGATTGCATCCATGCAAATTTATTGTGTGATCACAGTATGGCACTATGTAGAATAATGAAACTTAAAATTTATAGTTACTCATTTTCCTCTCTGAACAAATTTATACAACGGCTGTTTCTGGCAAAGGGGCATGAAGATTAAAATAATGAACTTGTTGCCAAATGGAAAAGAATTTTCATGACATTTGTTCACAAGGATTAGATTTATTTTGAGGCACAATGCCAGTGTGAAAGAGATGTGTTTGTAGAGGTGTTAGGCAATATTTTTTACACTTAATATTATTGTTTTAATCTTTCAATTGATTAGGACACTGGAGAGTGGGAAGACTTTACAATCTTTTAAAAACAGAGAACAAGCGCTACAATTATCAAACAATACGTTGGCGTGCAAGGCTCAGACTGAAAAGACAGAATTCCAAGACCCTTCCTCAAAATACTTGGATTTTGGGGCAACTCCAGAATGTCTTGACAACAGTGTCTTTGTCCAGAGTGACACCAGGGAAAATGAGGCAGAGTCCAGGAAACCCACTGAAAACAAGCCAACCCTTGTAAGTCAGGCCTATGGAGAACTTTGAATCATATGAGCTGGAGACAAGTACTGGGAAAGGTTCATTAACTTAAAGACCACCAGATATGTATAAAATCAGAAGATTACAGGCCCAGCTGAGTAATTCGTTATTTTAATTCAGAACTTTTATTTTGCCTGGCATATTAATCTCTTTTAAGTATATAAAAAAAGAGCTTTCCTACATTTAAGTCATGTAAGCAAACTTCTACAGATCTAAAATGAAACATTTACAGGATGATTTATCAGAGAGAGTTCACCAAATGACACAGAGCAAGGCAGGAAATAGTTGTAAACTTAACTTCCTGTTCAAAATGCACCGTTTTTCCAATGGCTTACTTTGGCATAAAAGACTTTTCTCTTCAAAATTGTAAAAGATCTGCTCAAAATGGAGAGGGAACAAGTGAACTGATTTATCAAATGTTAGCACAATCCTCCTCAGAGTGAGAATTGAAATCATATTCATTAAAAGGAATTAATTTCCCCTTCCCCTTCCCCACACTTCACATTATTACCTTTGAGAAATTTGGAATTATATTACATCCAAACTGAAGACACAGGGGTGTACAATCAGTGCCAGTGTGCTGATTCAGTTCCCAGCTAATAAACTACAGTGGTGGGACTGACAGAAAAACAGAATGTTATTTCAATGGAAACAAACTGCAAAATATTGTGGTACAAAGAGATCTGGTGTCTTTGTACATGAATCACAAATAAAAACAGAGAGGTAAAACAAATAGTTATAGAGTCATAGTGTCATACAGCACAAAAACAAGTCCTTCAGCCCAAATTGCGCATACCAACGAGGTTTCCGAAACTGAACCAGTCCCATTTGCCTACATTTGGCCCATATCCCTCTAAACCTTTTCTATCCATGTACCTGTCCAAATGAATTTAAATGTTGTAATTATACTGGCCTGTATCACTGCCTCTGGTAGCTCATTCCATATGCGCACCACCCTCTGTGTGAAAATATTGCTCCTCAGATTCCTTTTAAACCTCTCATCTTAAACCTATGGTGAGATCACATCAGGTGTGCTGTGATAATGCATACAGTTTTCAACTACATGTTTAAGGAGGGATGTCCCAGCGTTGGAGACAATTCAAAGACGGCTCACTGGGTTCATTCCCAGAATGAAAGGATTGTCTTATGAGGAAAGCTTACGCATGTTGCAATGTTCAAAGGATTTCAGGAGAATGAGAGGTGGTCTTATTGAAATGTGTCAGGTTCTTAGCAGGCCCTGATAATGTAGTTACTGAGAGGATGGTTCCTCTTCCCAAGGATTTAGGAACAAGGAGACACTGTTACAGAGTAAGAGTCTCCCAGATTAGGATAGAGAAGAAGAGGAATTTTCTCTCTCAATGAGTCACTTTTCTTTGAAATCTTTCCTTCCTGGTTCTCCATACCTTGCCATCAGTCACTCCAGGAAACTGCATTGCATGCCTTTCTGCTTGCCCCCTCTCATTTAGAAAGTGGGATGGTTCTCATAACTCCTTCCCTTTCTACCTGTGTACAGCAGAACACTGTGCTATTTCACACAGCTCTTCAGCATCAGAACAGGTTAGGAGATTCAGATCCTCAAGCTGTCCTCTCAAGAGTAACATCATTGCCAGAGCAAAGGCTAAGTTGGTTGCATGTTTCAATGTTGAAAGATACATGAAACAGCTTCCTTTCATTCTTGTTCTTCCTGAAATAGAACATAGAACATAGAACAGACCCTTCAGCCCACGATGTTGTGCCGACCACTGATCCTCATGTATGCACCCTCAAATGTCTGTGTCCAAATGTCCCCAATGACCTTGCCTCCACAACTGCTGCTGGCAATGCATTCCATGCTCTCACAACTCTCTGGATAAAGAACCCACCTCTGACATCCCCTCTATACTTTCCTCCAACCAGCTTAAAACTATGATCCCTTGTGTTAGTCATTTCTGCCCTGGGAAATAGTCTCTGGCTATCGACTCTATCTATGCCTTTCACTATCTTGTATACCTCAATTAGGCCCCTCTCCTCCTCCTTTTCTCCAATGAAAAAAGTCCGAGCTCAGTCAACCTTTCTTCATAAGATAAGCCCTCCAGCCCAGGCAGCATCCTGGTAAACCTCCTCTGAACCCTCTCCAAAGCATCCACATCTTTCCTATAATAGGGCGACCAGAACTGGACGCAGTATTCCAAGTGCGGTCTAACCAAAGTTTTATAGAGCTGCAACAAGATTTCACGACTCTTAAGCTCAATCCCCCTGTTAATGAAAGCCAAAATACCATATGCTTTCTTAACAACGCTGTCCACTTGGATTGAAAATGTGTTGCTGGAAAAGCGCAGCAGGTCAGGCAGCATCCAAGGAGCAGGAGAATCAATGTTTCGGGCATGAGCCCTTCTTCAGGAAATTGGACATGTCCACTATGGTGGCCATTTTAAGGGACCTATGTACCTGCACACCAAGATCCCTCTGTTCCTCCACACTGCCAAGAATCCTATCCTTAATCCTGTACTCAGCTTTCAAATTCGACCTTCCAAAATGCATCGCCTCGCATTTATCCAGGTTGAACCTCATCTGCCACCTCTCAGCCCATCTCTGCATCCTGTCAATGTCCCGCTGCAGCCTACAACAGCCCTCTATACTGTCAACGACACCTCCAACCTTTGTGTCATCTGCAAACTTGCTGACCCATCCTTCAATCCCCTCATCCAAGTCATTAATAAAAATTACAAACAGTAGGGGCCCAAGGACAGACCCCTGTGGAACACCACTCAACACTGACTTCCAGGCAGAATATTTGTTTTCTACTACCACTCGCTGTCTTCTGGTGGCCAGCCAATTCTGTATCAAGAGAGCTAAATTCCCCTGTATCCCATTCCTCCTGACCTTCTGAATGAGTCTACCATGGGGAACCTTATCAAATGCCTTGCTGAAGTCCATATACACCACATCCACAGCTCGATCCTCATCAACTTTTCTACTCACATCCTCAAAGAACTCGACAAAGTTTGTGAGGCATGACCTGCCCCTCACAAAGCCATGTTGACTGCATTTAATCAAGCCATGCTTTTCCAGATGGTCATAAATCCTATCCCTCAGAATCCTTTCTAACAGCTTGCAGACGACAGACGTGAGACTTACTGGGCTGTAAATGCCAGGGATTTCCCTATTTCCTTTCTTGAAGAGAGGAATTACATTTGCCTCTCTCCAGTCCTCAGGTACGACTCCAGTGGAGAGCGAGGATGCAAAGACTTTCACAAGTGGCGAAGCAATTGCATTTCTCATTTCCCAAAGCAGCCGAGGACAAATCTGGTCCGGGCCTGGCGACTTTGCACACCTGCTCTTCAAAGGTTTCATTCACTACAAAGTTCGTTTCTTTCGGAAAGACAGAAGAAAAAAACTCATTTCAGGTTTCCCCTACCTCCTCAGACTCCACACACGAGTTCCCAATGCTATCCCTGATCGGCCCTACTCTTTCTTTGACCATTCTCTTATTCCTCGCATGTGCATAAAATGCCTTTGTGTTCTCCCTAATCCGTTCTGCCAAGCCTTTCTCGTGCCCCCTCCTGGCTCTCCTCAGACCATTTTTAAGCTCCTTCCTTGCCTGCCTGTAATCCTCTCGAGGTGAGCTTGACCCTAGCTTCCTCCACCTTATGTAAGCTACCTTTTTCCTTTTGACGAGAAGCTCCACCACTCTCGTCATTCAAGGTTCCTTTATCTTACCCCTTCTTGCCTGTTTCAGAGGGTCATATTTATTCATCACTTGCAACAACTGTTCCTTAAACAGTCTTCACATGTCTATAGTGCCTTTACCATGGAACAATTGCTCCCAATTCATGTTTCCTAACTGACTTACTGACTTTGTATATTAAAGGAAGTATTGCTCCTTCAAAATGGAATTCTAAGTAGCACAGTTATGATTTAAGATTAGATTAGATTTCTTACAGTGTGGAAATGCTGCGCTTTTCCAGCAACACATTTTCAGCTCTCCCCTCGTCGGCCTGTCAATGTACTGAGTTAGGAAACCCTCCCGAACACATCTTACAAAAACAGCTCCATTCAAATCTTCTGCTCGAAGGAGATTCCAATCAATATTGGGAAAGTTAAAGTTAAATGCAGACCAGACTGGGCAAGGATGGCAGATTTCCTTCCCTCAAGGACATTTACTGAACTTGGTAGGTTTTTACAACAACATACAATGTTACATGGTTCCCATTAGACTCGCTTTAAATTCCACATTTAATCTTCAGCTTAAAGAGCTGGTACAGCATAGCTACCATTGCCGCTATGTGCTAATCCTCATTGCCTCTCCAGAACCATCAAAGATTGATGGACAAACTGCAGAAGATTTTGAAGAAGGGATTTCTCCAGAAGATGCACACACACTCACTCTCACTATTTCAAGACCCAGTATAGAAATTGTTACCCCGTGTACTTTAAGCAGTGGGTAAAAGGGTAAATTGGGAGAAACACTGAATAGAAGTGAATAAGAATAAGGGCAAGAATAAATGATGTGGGTTTTGGTGAGCAGTGAGCTTCTATTATTGCTGTGCTGTCGAGAACTGCACTCAGGCATTATCACAGTATCTGAAGCAGAGGAAGATACAGTGTGTACATGAGAGATCATGAGAGATTAGCATTAGTTTTGGATTGCTCTGGCAAAGAATCAACACAGACATGCTCTGTTAAATGACTGCAAACATCTTTCTTTGAAAACCACCATATATATTCTGGATTTGGAGATGCCGATATTGGACTGGGATGTACAAAGTTAAAAATCACACAACACCATTAGTGCTTCCAATTAAACCTGTTGGACTATAACCTGGTATTGTGTGATTTTTAACTATATATATTCTGAAACATTTACAAGAGATATACATTGAAGATTGCATAAAATTATTCATTAATAACTTTAATTACAAACTATATTCCATACAAATGTTGCCAAAAAGACCATGCAATATACTATGTATATGTGATATCAATAACGTCCTGCATATAAAAACATAAGAACTAGGAGCAGGAGAAGACCGTCCGGCCCCTCGAGCCTGCTCCGCCACTCAATAAGATCATGGCTGTTCTTTTCACAGACTCAGCTCCACTTACTCATCCTCTCCTCATAGCCGTCAATTCCTTTACTGTTCAAAAATCCATCTTTGCCTTAAAACCTTTAATGATATACAACTGCAGACTACACTATATTTAAAAATACAATATGTTAAAATAGAGATTTTATGCAATGCACATTGTGTCTGATTTACATTTCAAATTTGTAGAAACCTTATGACAACATGAAGCCATTGAGAAGTGCTGTGCCAATATGAGCAAGATGTCAGTACAAACCATCTACCTTCCTGGTGGGACAAGGTGCTGAAATATCATATGATTGGGAGTCAAGGCAAGCAAGATAAAAACAAAGTTGGCAAATGTTTAGATGGTCCAATGTTGCTTTAGAATGAGTATGGTTGAAAGGAAGTAGACTAGTCCCATAGAGGGCAGGAGATAGTGGAGAATAGGAAGTTGTTGAGCAATGGAAAAGTGCAAGTAAGGGGAAAGCTCTATTCTTATAAATATACGTTCTTCTACATTAGAAGAATCATTGTGTTTCAACAATAAGAAAGGAAGGACATGAGGGAGATTTACACTTCAACCTCTTAAATCATGGACTGAGTCTAAACATTCCTCACTCCTATCATCCACAATTAACTCTGGTGTCAAGCTAACTTGATAGAGAAAGCGTAGCAGTGTGTATAGATAGGAAGCAAAGAGTTAGAATCAGTGGACGGTTGGGGTGGAAGTGAAGAACCCAGGGTTCAGTCACAATCCACACTTGGCTCCTGATATGTCCTACTGATTGGGAATTAGCCACAGTGAGCACAATCTCAAAAACAGTTCATCACATAAGGGTAACAATTTCAAAAACAGCAAAGGGGGCTGTGAAATTAGAAGACACAGGCACAATTTAATGAGAATAAGACAGAGACATGAAAGGTTAATCTAGGAATAGGAGTATCCAATCCATTAAACAGAAACTGCTGAAAGCTGCCCATGTGAACTGGATAGTTCCTGTAATGGACAGTCAATCACTATGCCAGTTTTATGCTCTGGTAGCAAGTGCAAAATATCTCCCATAATCCACAGTTGAATGTATTTTCCCCACTTTAATTGAAGCTCTGCTTCAGTTTGAATTGAACAAAAAAACAAATAGGCACTAAGAATTACAATTTGTAGCTATTTTACAAACACTGTTGAATATTTTATCTAAATATTTATATCACTTCACAGAGTTAACTTCCAGTGCTAGAAGACAGTCCATGTGAAGGATATTGATTAACATGCCTGATTTTGCTGGAGACCTTTCTCCTTGCTCTACCAATGTTAACTCAGCTGTCTCACATTGCTCGCTTCAGCAATTCCTATCAGTCAAGGTCCCTCAATAATCATGCAGGCTTCAACAAGAGAAAACTATTCTAATAAAGGAGTAAAAATCACCTTTGTAAAGTGAAGGAGCTGCTCAGCGGAGTTGTGAATGATTGACGGTGCTCATGTACCATCGACACATTTTATTTTTCATCTTGGCTGAAGCTGGACAAGAATTTTCCCTCCACTATAGCAGCAGTTTATTCTACCAGCACAGACACAAGTTTGGGTTTTATCTTTGCCGAGTGCTTAAAACTAGAAAAGAAAAACTGCAAATCCACTGCAATCCCGCTTTGAAATGACAGCTGGGTCAAGGTTGAGAAGACTGTCACCACTCATGCATCTGCTCTGCTATTTGTTCCATGGGTTAAATCATCAAGATGGGTGATGGAAATTAATGCGAAAAGGTGCGAAGAGAGATCAATATGTGTCAAAATCAAGAAACATCAAATACAATTTGCATTTCCATAGCATCTTTAATGTTGTAAACCATACTGTGGCATTTCAAGTAAGATTTATCAAACAAAATGAGATACTGAGCCCAAATACAGTGATATTAGAGAAAAAAGCAAAGAACCGCAGATGCTGGAAATCAGAAACAAAATCAGAAATTGCTGGAATTTCTGAAGTGTCACTGGACCCAAAACATTAACTCTGTTTCTCTCTGCACAGATGCTGCTTGACCTGCTGAGCTTCTCCAGCAATTTCTGTTTTTGTCATAGTGATATTGGGCAGAATGATGAGAGGTTTGTTCGAAGAAATGGCTTTTCATGAGAATCTGGAGGTAAACTGAGAAGTAGATGAGCAGGAAAATGCTGACTTGGTTGGAGTCTCAGACAAACTATCCTGATCAGCATGACCACCAAATGTGAAGTGATTAAAATCGGGGCTGCTCCAGAAGCTAGAATGTCACGCAAGGCACCTGGAAGGGTGGTAGGGCTGGAGGAGACCTACAGAAATAGGAAGATGAGGACTTAGAGGAGTTCCAAAGCAAAATACGAATTTTAAAATTGAAACGTTTCCAGATTGCGAGGTAATGTAGGGCAGTGAACCTACAAGTGATAGGTTCTCTAGAAAGGACTACTTCTCAGGCAGTTTTGTTTTTATTTATTCACTTTGTGGGATATGGGTGTCACTGTCTGGGCCAGCATTTATTGCTCATCCCAAGCTGCCTTCTTGAACCATATTAACATTGTTCTTCCTTTTAGGATGCAATAAGAGACACCAGAATTAACTGCAGTTAATTATTTCTCTTAACTTTCCTCAATTCTAAGATGTAATCAATAACATCAGAAACAAAATCTTTTGAGGAATTATCTGCATGAACTGGTAGAGGTTGCCGTGTGGTCCTGTATCCCAGAATGTTAGCGTGCCCTTTACACACATCCAAACAGTCTTTATTTACACTATTTCACCAGTAATAAGTATTATTTTCAAATTTATGCTTAGTTCCTTTGAAGATTCCCAAAACATTGTTCTCAAAACCTGATTTATGAAAGCTAGTGTAATCATAACTGTTATATGAGCTTAGTAACAGGCACAACAATTACAAATTGAGAGGAACCTGTATGTAATAGCAAATAATGAAAAGTAATATTCAACTAGAAACACAGTTTGTACACATTCCCTTTCTCCCCCATGAGGTTTCTCCCCTCCCCTCCCCTCCCCTGCCCCACCCCACCAGCCCCACAATGCAAAAGGCACTGACTGATGCCGGATTGTGTTTCAGAACTGAAATCTTCTGAGGATTGCATTCTGTTGGCTACTCTTTGTAGAGTCATAGAATAATGCAGCACACAATGAAGTAATTCAGCCCATCATGTTCATATCTAATCTTTGGAAGAGGAACCCAGTTAGTCTCATTGCCTCTCTATTTTCCCTTCTATTTCTATATCCCTGCATCTTTCTCAAAATGTTATCCAATTCCATTTTGAACAACACAATTGAATTTACATCCACCAGTCGTTAGGCAATAGATTTCAAATCCAAGCCACGCATTGTGTATTTCAAAATCTCCTATGCTGCCTTTAGTCCTTTTTGCCCAACAATTTTATGTGTGAGGCCAGGCAACTCTCATCACCCATACATTTCAATGGAATGTAAATAAGATGGTTCTGAAATGGACAAGCAACCTGCCCTGCCATACGACTCCCCCAAACATTTCTCTCTATCACCAGACCATTTGGACAAGGGAGCACCATCATCAAGCTATGTCAAGCTAACTTTTGACCTTGTGCATTGATTATGCAAATGCTCATCTGCAATGATTGCTGCGTTGTGCTATACAGCAAGAACATTCAATGTGTCTTCCCTTTGTCTACTCCAGGGCACTGCCATCAGTTGTACTGTCCTTTCTGTCATTCAAGTTTCATTAGTTCAAGTGATAACATCCAAAATCAAAATTGGATCTTCCCTGATCAGTGCAGCTCAAATACCTGGTAAGACAGTTCATATATGTATACAGACACATTCAGCATGGGCAGAGATGTGATCATTTATATTGTTGAAGCAGCAAATTTAAAACGAACCCACTGAAACTTGGAAAAGGAACTTATATCATGGCTAATCCACAATGCCAATGTTATGACCAGGCTGCAATTTGGAAATCGAAAGCCATTGCATCAATTTTGCACAATGTGGAATTTGTGCTTATTCTATCTCCTCCAGCTTTAATATTCAAGAGTTAACTTAACATAGTTTTGACGATGGTGCTCCCTTGTCTGAATATTCTGGTGACAGAGATTGTAACTTCACTCTATGGGCAGATGGATGGTAATTCAATAGTATTGTTCAAAGAGAATTTGGTTATTCTTGGACATGAATCTATTGGAAAAGGGCACAGAAATTCTTTCAGAAGCACCTGTAATCATAGCCTTAATAAATAAATAAGTTCATACAATAAGCAATCAGCCCTTTTATGCCTCATTAATAATAAAGTCACCTCTAAGTGTACTTCAAAGCTACTTTGATGATTAAACTATAAATTAAGGTGATAGCCTATCTACCTGACAACTGGCCCAGTGACCAAAGAAGTTATTATGTTACACCATGCCACAGAATTGTGGGGTACAGGTCATATGATTGCTAATATGGTGACTTTTGCAGTTGCAGACAACAAACTCACAGTTGCTCATGCAGTGAGGAAATCAATTCATGTGACTCTATATCAATAAACACACATCATTGATTATGTGTTGAGTAGTGAATAAAAAGGATTTCTGTGACAGTTATGTCATTGATAGCTTTTCAGGAATCATTTTCATTCCTCGGACAATTCAGCAGGCATATGATAGTAATGAGGAAAAGGAGTTCACATCTTCTGGTAAATGCATCATTATTACTTTGACAAATACAATTGCCTTACTTTACAGCAGAAATCTAGGTTATGTTTGTATGCAGACAATTGAATCAAGTTTTATTCAAAATGAAAAAAACGAAAGAACTGCAGATGCTGGAAATCAGAAAGAAAAGCAAGAATTGCTGGAAAATCTCAGCATGTCTGGCAACATCTGTGGAGAGAAATCAGAGTTTTTAAAATTCATTTATGGGATGTGAGCATCGCTGGCTGGGCCAGCTTTTATCTCCCGTCCCTAGTTGCCCCTTGAGAAGGTGGTGATGAGCTGCCTTCTTGAACCACTACAGTCTTTCTCCTGTGGGTTGACCCACTTGGGGAGGGCATTTCAGAATTTTGACCCAGCAACAGTGAAGGAACAGCAATATATTTCCAGGTGTTCCCATGCATCTCTTCTCCTTCTAGATGGAGTTAATGTTTTGGGTCCAGTCACTCTTCTTCATTCAAGAATGCATTACAAACACTTGGACTTTTATTCATCTTAAGATAAGCAATTCTGAAAAATGTCAAGATGAGCTTTGCCAAGGGGACTATGGTAAGAATTTGCCATTTAATGTACCATCGATATTCCTTCTTTACTCCATTGATAATTGGGAATGGACTGAAGGGCACTAATTATTCATTTGATTTCATTTTTTGATTTGGGAATAACCATTTTTGCAATGTTGAGTATGTTTTAGCATTGTAGCTCTAACTGAGCAGCTTGTTTAATTGTCTTTCGATTGTGTGTAATACTCAGACAGCGACTTATTAGCTGGCTATTTGGCTATTGGAAGGCACTCCTTTTAAACCCAAGCTTCCCTCACCACAAGTTACCAGCAGATGTACTGGTTGGCAATGACAGACAAATACTCTCCCTTATTTTCTGCTCCAAGGACATTACACCTAATTGTAATTTCCTTAAGAAGATCAACAAAATCCCTGGTACAATGGTAGCATCCAACCTATGAACCAGGAGGCCTGGGTTTAAATCCCACCTGCTCTGGAGGTACGTAATAATATCTCTGAGCAGGTTAATTGGAAAAAAATGTCCACTAACGTTTCTTGAACCTGGCTCAGCAATTCACTACCTAAACAAGCTGAGTTAATTTTGGAGCCCCACTATTTCATTATAATGAGATTCGTTTGAGAAGCCTTCTTACTGAGAACATTTTATCTTTTTAAAAAAATCCTTCAAGCATAATTTGTTTTGTTTTACTAATAGAGTGGCATATCCATGAATGTTTCTTTAAGTATATGACATTGTTTTTTTTTACCAGAAGACTATATCGTAAAACTCTATTCCTTGTGAAGTGGTTGACTGTTTGTCAGCTAAACTCCCCTGTCATGTATCCCTACCACTGCCAACTCATGCGTGGAGACCTTCACTTTTAATGCTACCACTTGTACCCTTATGCAACCTTTGTCATTGATCGTTGATCCAATCCAGTGCCTGCATGTTCTCCAAGTGTCTGCACAAGTAATGAGGTGCTTGTGCTGTAAAATTAAACTGTCAACTGTCAGCGATTGATAACCACAAGGAGAGCTGACCTAGAACACCTGTAGTAGTGGCCAAGACAGGTGGGACACGTTTGATCACTGAGGCCTACTAGTCAAGCTGACCTCACAGTGTCCCTCAATGTATTCAGCACATGACAGGAGACATCACAGCTTCACAATATACTTTTACGCAAAGCTAAGATTTATAATAAATCCTGGCTATATGTTTATAAATCAATATCCAGAATTTATTTGTAGTTAGAGTTATCTACTTTTTGTTAACCTTTATCCATTCAATTTGACTTGGACGTTAACCATAATTTTTTTTTGCCGTGCGATCAATTGCACTATTCATATGGCATTTATTGAATATGTGTGTTCGCTGATAAACTAAGGGAGAATTTTATGTGCATTAAAAGAAAAAGAGATTATTGTTTGGTGTTTACTCTGGTGATAGTTTTGAATTTACTAATTGCCATCACCTCTTGAGAATCCTACTCCCAGTAAATCATCTAAAAATAATATGTGGGTATACTCCCTCTCCATTTGCCCATGATTTTTTAAAAAAATCTTGTCCTGTAAAGGAATAAGTTGAGGGAGGAAAAATCAAAAAGTCTAATCACACTTTCAATCATGGAGTACTGATGATGTATAGTTCATCAAACGACTCTTCATTGTGGAAGGGGCAAGGGAAAACAAAACTGGGAAATAAAATCATTGATGCAGTGCCAACTGAATGCAAATAAAACAATTTCAGTGGAAGTCTTTCAATTCTTCAAAATACATGAACGTCAGTGAGTAAGATCCTCAATTGAACCAAATAATTATGATTCCTGAGGAAGAACTTATGCTCAAAACTTCGATTCCTCTGCTCCTCGGATGCTGCCTGACTGGCTGTGCTTTTCCAGCACCACACTCTCGAATCGAAATAATTACAAACAGGCTGGTACACAGGAGTAACAGGGTACAGGTTAAGCCCAACAAAGTGTGACGATGCTGTGGCGTTTAAAATGTTATTTTGTTTTTTTTGGAAGAGAGGTTGTAAGGCAGACGTGTTGAGCCAGCTACTGAAGACTATTTCAGTAAACAACCTGTGAGGCCTTGGTGCTTTTATTTAAAAGTTGGAACAACAGAAGCAGCCTGGGTGTGGCTAGCTCTTCAGACCAGCTTTCTCGTTTTTTTTGTAAGTTTTTGGGTTTAAACAGAAGCCTTTGAAGTTACAGAAGAGTTGGAAACTTCAGTGAATGTCTCCTTGCTCCTACTGTCACTGAATTCTCTCTTGATGTTTCATCCTCCTGGTTTGGAGAACTGCAAGTGAGAGTCTGTGTCTGAATTTTCCTTTTTTGCCTTGCAGTGTATTTGTGGGATGTTACTATATTGGAACAATTAATTAGGAATAGTTATTATATCTACTATTTGGTTAAGATTTACAATAGTTAAGTTATTCTAAATTCTGCTTTCTTTGGTTGTATTTTAACTACAGTATTTAAATAAATTGTGTTTTGCCCAACGTTGAGTAGTTTGACCAGTCACGTTGCACTGGGAATAAACACTTTACATTAGCTTTTAAAATAAGAAAAAGTGAGCATCTAGGCCACATTCTTAAGATATTTAGAGGGAGTCTGGTCTGGTCCATAACAAAAGCTACCAAAGACATCTTTCACTGACATCTAGTTTTCCTACCATTGACTCTTTCTATACTTACCGCTGCCTTGGGAAAGCAGCCAAAATCATCAAAGACTCCTCCCATCCTAGTTATAATCTCTTCCACTCTCTTCCATTGGGAAGAAGGTACAAGAGTTTGAAAACACATACTAACAGATTCAAGGACAGCTTCTTCCCCACTGTTATCAGACTTATGAATGGACCTGTGGCAGCAGACAGGATTTAAGGATGGTGTGTTGCCTTCCTGATGCCAGGTGAAAGACATCGCGGACAGAGTGCAGGAAATCCTCAAGGACGAGGGTGAAGAGCCAGAGGTGGTGGTACATGTCGGCACAAATGATGTCGGGAAGAAGAGGAGGAACATACTACAACGGGACTTCGGAGAACTAGGAAGAAGGCTCAAAAGCAGGACATCCAAGGTGGTTACCTCCGGTTTGCTTCCAGTTCCTCGGGCTGATGTGGCCAGAAACAGGGAGATAATGGACTTGAACGTGTGGTTGGGGAACTGGTGCAGGAAGCAAGGATTTAAGTTCTTGGATCACTGGGGTATATTTTGTGGTAAACATAAATTCTACAAGAGAGACGGTTTGCACCTTAATAGGTTAGGGACCAGCATTCTGGTAGGCAGGTTTTCTACTGCAGCACCGCTACATTTAAACTAAGTAGCAGGGGGGAGGGGACAAGCTGGATGTTTAAAAAAGAAATTGAAGGGAAAGTTAGAACAAGAGAAGTCAAGAAACTGTATCAATGAGGCAGAAGACTCAGAAAGGTATCATGCTGTAAGGTTGAGTGAAATAAGGGTTGATGGGAACGGTGAGAGCAGTAACAAATTAATAATACTATACATGAATGCACGAAGCATTAGAAATAAGATGGATGAGCTTGAGGCTCTTTTGGAAATTGGCAGATACAATATTGTGGGGATAACTGAGACGTGGCTTCAAGTGGACAGGGCCTGGGAAATGAATATTCAAGGATACACGTGCTATCGTAAGGACAGACTGACAGGCAGAGGGGGTGGGGTGGCC